>NC_091019.1:54388264-54751597 GCF_041296385.1 Aphelocoma coerulescens | reverse complement strand
ACAGTCAAGATTTAGAAAAATGCCTTGCTTAAGTTGGAGGGTTTCCTCAAACTTCACCTCTCTCCATTCCCTTTCCCCTCCCTGGCTGTAGAGTCCCTCTAGATGAGTGGTGTTTATTGTATACTTTCCTTTGACTAAAGTGAAAGATGATTGTGTTTTTTGGATGGAAATTCATGTGTTTTCTATTATTCTACATGTTTAATTTAGCTTATGGACAGAAGCCCAATAACTAAATATGGGACATTATAAAGCAATCACTTTCCAAGATCTTGAACTCCAAGGCACATATAGGTAAGATACAAGAATGTAACAGAAATAATACTTTCATTTTTTGTTAATTCAGGTTAAATTTTTGCTATATATTAAAAGCTTTTTTAATATAAAATTTACTTTGTAGCAGTTCCAGAACGTAAATCTTTATGTACAACTGACCAATGTATAATAAGGGAATTCCAATTCACAGCAGGACAAAAATACTACTGAAGCAAATACTACTTTAAGGAAATACTTTAGTGGAAGCAGAGAGTATTATTAGGGTAGATACAAAGGAAATTCCAGTAGCCAGTGAAGATTGTGTGATTCTGACCATTTTCCCCTGTGAAGAAAAGACACAAACTTGATTGTACATTAAGGGGAAAGACGTGGAAGTTTGAGAAAGCGAGCTTAGTTTTTAACAATAGACATTAAGAACATGTAGGGTTTTGTGCTAAATCTTATTACTGGAGATTACTCAGATTGTTTAAACTCCCTTTGGGAAAAAAAAAAAAAAGTATAGGAAAAAAATGAAAATATTTGAGTTCTTAATACCTCAGTGTATGTTGGAGAACCATCCTTCTTTCTGTAATAATACATGAAGTGCAGTGCACTAGATTGCATTTTTAATGCTTCAAGAACATTACTTTGCAATGAATGTGCTTCAGAAAAACAGTTTTGCTGTGTATTTTATTGGCTGAGTTAACACAACAAATACTATAAATCCAGTAATTACTAATTGCCTCCTCCATTATAATGTAAGAAATGAATCATAAACCTTTTATTACTTTAACGATGGACTACAGGAAGGATTAATCTTCCAGAGAAGCATTTTTCATATTTACCTGGTTCCTTCTGTAATACTGTACTCATTTTCTCTTCCCAGTCATCCTTGCTATTTGATGCTCTGTAGTGGCCCCTACTGGGAAGGACATGACTGAAACCTAGCAGCAGCCTTGGCATCTGTTGATGGATCTATTTAGCTGTTGGTGGTTTGGCAATTACCCCTTGGTGGGGAGAGGAAACGAAATTAAGAGGCAATGGTAGGCAACCTTTTCCCATCCATTGCTCTAGTTGTGGCATGCACACTTCTGCTAATTCTATAATTCATCATCTCAGGGTGCCTGAAAGCTTATATAAGGATGAGCCTGACAAAGGGAAACTGAGGAGCATGAAGTATCACATGAATGAACACTATTAGGAGTCAAATATTCATGCAGATTTTGTGTTCAAACCCTGACATAACTTAGTTATTCACATGGAATCACTTCCTCTCCATGAAGTGGGACTAGTTTCTAAATCTGGAGACTGCTCTTGACTTTGAGATGTTTACAACATAGTTCTGAATGACTTTCTTGTCTCTTACCATTACCATTATTGCTATCATCCTCATCATTATATTTTTGTGTTATGATATCATCAAGAAGCCCTAACTGAGATCTGACCCTTGCTGGTAGGAGATGCACGTAAAGTGGCAGCTTCTACTCCAGAAAGTTATGAGTGTAGGGGAGAGGGAAGAAGTAGTTCTAATTTTCTATTAATTCAGTGGCTGAATGAGGCAGAGGACTAAGATCTGGCCTAGTTACAAGGCCTGTCTGTTCTGTGCTGTCTCCTTACAAGCCCAAACACTTTTATGAAATCTTTCCCATTACTCACTCTGTGCACAGGAAGCTATCCAACATATACAGTCCAAATGGTCCTCTTCAGGAGAAAAAATTACTTGTAAGCATTTTATCTGTTTCAAAACTGGGCTCACTTGTAAGAGTAATAGGTCACTTGAGGCAAAAGACTATGTTTTGAGGGAGGAATAAATCTTGTGCACCTTGAGGCCTCCTTTCTTTCTACCATGGTAACACAGCCTTAACCCTGTAATGCCTTATACATACCAAGATAAGAACGGGTGGTGTAATGGTCTGAAGTGTAAATGAGACCTTTTCTTCATACTCACTTTTTATCCCTATTGATCAGTGAAAATCACAAGCAACTCTCCTGAAACTGGTGAGTTTGCAGCATTTTACAACTAAAAGTTGACGCAGTATCTCTAGTAAAGAACCCAATTCTGGAAACAGAAAATGCTATGAGAAGTGAATAATAGAAAACTCCAAGAAAAAAAAGGTTAAAGGCTTGAGTTCACTTAAGAGAATTGACTTAGGGATGATATTTACTCCCTCTGTAAATACCAAAAAGGTGTGAGAAATCAAATTAGTTTGAAAAAATTAATTTTGTGGCATCTATTGTAAACATATGATGAGGAGAGAAGCCATAGAGAACACTACCAAGATGCATGCTGCTCTGGAGAGTTTACAGTCCAAATAGGTTTCTGGAAATTTCTTTGTACAGGATCCATATTTTCCTCTCATCCTTCTGGATATAAATGGTCCATGCACATAAGTAAACACATGAATTTATTAAAGACTGAGTTCTTGAAGCCTGGTGAGGTGCAACAGGAAGATGAATTAGCCATGCAGCATGAAGCTGGGGAGGAGGATAGGATTACAACATGAAGAGTGTTCCAAAAACAAGAATAAGGAAAAAGTCCTCCAGAAAGCTCAGTTTACTGCTTCTGTTGTTGCACTGTACCTGTGTTTGAAGCTGCACATGTAAATGGAGCAAATATTTTCATCCCTGGTGACCTTCTTAGTCTGCCAGGATGTCCCCATTTTCCTCCTTGAAATATCAATACCAACTTCTGCTTTCTTTTGGATGTAATACTATTTCAAATTACTTGATATAAAGATAGATAATATGATAATATGAGATAATATGACCAGAGCAGCTGTATTGTTTGCATTAGAGAGTGAGTCACGAGTGTGAAAATGTTTTGATTTAAACTCAAACCCTATTCCCTTTTGTATTTCAATACTGAGCTTAAGTGGACAGCTTAATTTCTCTTGATATGTATTTACAGCTGAAAAGTCAAGCAACAGAATGCATCAGTAGATATATTCCTCATCAGCATCCACCTACAGCATGTTAGATTACGCATTCAGAAAAATTAATTTTTTGCTAAAATTTTAATCTTATTTTGGGTGTCTGTGCCGGCAGCAGGGGTTGGCAGGGTGGCCTCCATGAGAAGAGGCTGGGGCTGCCCTCTGCCAAAGAGGTGGTTCCAAGAGCCCCATCACAGAACACAGCTGCACCCATCAGCCAAAGGGGTGCTCTGGGAAAGCACGTTTAAGAAATGGCAGCAAGTGTTGCACAGAGGGAGGAAGAGCAGGGAACAAAAAGAGTGATAATAAGCAGAGGGAACACCAAGGTCAGGAGGAGGAAGAGAACAAAGATGAGGTACTCCATGGTGGAGCAGATAGCCACACTGCAGCCTGTGGGGAGGACTGTGGCGGAGTAGATGGATGTTTCCTGAAGGAGCTGTGATCTGTAGAAAAGGGTGCACCTTGGAGCAAGGGAAAAATGTGAGAGGGAAGGAGTATCAGACAGAAACCTTTACATTGCCTTGCCTTTTGAATGTTTTCAAGTTCTTTTTTTAATTTTAAGATCTTAGAATACTATAGAATGTTTGTTTACCAAGTTTCAAAACAGTGTCATCACATATAGGAATACAGTACCATTCATTTTGAGAGGAGTTAAGTGATATAGACATCAGAGTGACATGATTGGAGACAGACTGGGGGGTTCCTAATGTTTCTTTGTTAGTTTTATACTCCAGGTTAAGTCATCTTTGACACTGAAATGCTTCAAAGCTCCTAACTGTCAGATATCTTTTTGCTATTTTTCCAAATCCTATTGCTGAATGCATTTTTCCTACTTTTGGTCATTTCACATTAGCCTCTGTGAACCCTGGATCACAGGAGTCATTGCTTTGTATTTTGCTTTGTCTGTGCTATACCAGCAGTTCTCCACCAAAGCTAGCATTCAGAAACGACAAATCAGTCTCCTGCATAGTCATGAGACTGAATGTAATTGGAAGGAAAGAAGGGAAGGAAAAAGGTTCTTACCTGCTGCAGGACTTCTGATCTCATGAGACATAATTTTTACAGGCTTTTTCTCCATACCACAAGTGTCTGCAATATTTCTTAAAGAAGAAGGACTTTCCTTCCCTCAAACTGAAATTATCACTTGACTCTAGAAACCAGCACTCTTTTTTTTAAAGTGTATTTTCTAAGGAAATAAAATGCAAAAAATCCCAAGCTCCAATGCTGTTAGTTAGGGAAATTAAGGAGAGAAAAGAAATATGTTAAACACTAAATCCATTCCTAGTTCAAATCAAGAGAAACCTCTGGATAAACTAGCTGTTCTGTCTGTTCTGTAAAGTGTGGTGTTAGCTACAATGACAGCTCTTTAAAGAAGCTTTATATAAGTCACTTATCTCCCCCATCACAACATGTTGTAACTGTCCCTAACAGCTGACTGACCATTTATTACAGACTTTCATTTCTTAAATAAATACTAGTTGATGTAGAGGAGTTTGAGTGAATGTAGGTAAATAGATATTTTTATGTACATGTTTTATATATCACAGAATCACAGAATATGCTGAATTGGAAGGGATCCACAAGTACTGAGTCCAACTCCTATCCCTGGACTGGACATCCCCAAGAGTCACATCATGATATAAAAGCCACATGTGAGCAAGCAACAACCAATGTAAATTTTATGCATGTCTATCTAAGGTTATAATAACAGCTCTAGCACTTTCTCAGGGTTAAGGTTCATGAAAAAAACAGTGATAAAGGACTATTGCCTGTCACAGCTGCTAAAGGAAAAAAAAAAGGAAGAGAAAGAAGAAGAAGAAGAAAAGAAAAAGAAAGAAAAGAAAAGAAAAGAAAAGAAAAGAAAAGAAAAGAAAAGAAAAGAAAAGAAAAGAAAAGAAAAGAAAAGAAAAGAAAAGAAAAGAAAAAAGAAAAGAAAAGAAAAGAGAAAAGAAAAGAGAAAAGAGAAAAAAAAAAAAGAATTATTGTTAATTAAAAGGATTTTGCCTTAGAATCAAAGAGGCTGTGGATGAAGAAATCTGCAGAAATTATCTAAGGCCGCCTCAACCTTAGCATTTATTATTCAACACCTCACTCATTGCCCTGATTATAAATATTTAATCACTCAACAACTGTAAGTGCTTGTGTCTTCCTGGAGGACCTGCAAGCATTAGGAAATAAAGGGATGGGGGGGAACAGGGAGGAGGGGGACTAGAAAGGCAGAGAGCCTAAAAGATGTGTAGAGATTATGCAGGGACATGTGAAAAGGTGTGAAGGACGCCACTGAATTGGGCCTTTGTAATCAGGTTGCACGAACACCTGAACGCTAATTCATTTTGTTTCTATTCACTGGACTTCAAAGCCGTATTTTTTTTATTGCGTGGCAGTCTCTGACAGAGGGTGCCCTTGGAGAACAGGCAGAAAATGTTCTTAATGAAAGCAGAGCCCCGAGCAGTGAGAGGTGCCATCCGTGTACCCTCCTTTGTCTGTCACAAAAAAGCAGGCAAGCTTGGCAGGCTTTTGGGCCTATCAATAATGCATGAGAAGAATTACATCCACCCTGATGCCAGCAGAAAGGAACGGCAGAGGAGAGGGTTGTGTTACACTACCCTGAAAGTGCGTTCACTTCCTATCCATCCTCCCTCTCCATACAGAGCATGTGCTTCTGGAGTACAGGTTCATGATGTATGGCTTACACGCTCTCTGAAGGGATGGTGTGACTTTCTGTACCTGTAAGGGTTATACAGATTTCCATCACTGCTGCTGAGGTGCTTGGAGTATGCTGTCTCAGCCTGAAATCCCATCAGATTAGTTGTAAGACTTAGTTTAATATTATGAGGGGGAAAAAGACCTTAAAACATTGGGGAGGGAGGGGGGTGAGCCATCTTTGCTTCCTCATACTTGGCATTGTTTGGAGAGTGCCCAATTTGCCTTCACTGAAAGGATTATGGTTTAGACATGAATGCATTTCTTTTACTTTGTTGGTTTTTTTTTCTGCCCAGCACCGGAAAGAAAAATAAATACCTTAAGAGGACTAAGTTTTGAATATATTTCATGTAAGAATAAGGAACCTCCAAAACCTCAACACATTCAAAGGTACAGCATAAAATTAAGGATACACGCTGCAAACTACAATTCTTTTTTAGCTTTTCTCCTCTAAGAAGAGCTGCATCCTTGAGGGCTTATTTCTTTTAGACATTATTGTGCACTTTTCATAATTTCTTGTATAAACATGTCCTCCACAAGCACAGCCACCACTTATTTGGCAAAGTGCTCAGAGGTCTGTATTTTCTTCTCAGAGGTACAATGTGGGCATTCTGCAGTTTGTCCCAAGCAGCTGTAGGGCAGATTTTCCAAGAGGTTTTTCCTAAAGCACAGATGAGAATTAAACGTTTACTTGCAGGGTCTGCTCAGTTCAGTTTGGTCACAGGACTACTCCTGAGGCCTGCAGAAATGCTTCAGCTTGTTGCTCTAAAGGGGAGGCTTAGATGGCAGTGGTGATCCAAAATCTCTTGTGTCCAAGGGTGACTGGGAATGGCTGAGCATGCAGTTAAATTTATAATATCACCCTTACAAAATCTTCACTGGAAAAAGTGAACTGACTAGGCAAGCAATGGGTATATTTGAGAATTTAAGTGTTCCCTGTGTAGGTAAAGGGATTGAACAAGGCATACTGTTCCTGATGGAATTGTCTGGCATGCAGTGTCACCATCCTGATTCCAACAGCTCTACTGCACAGAGCAGTCCACTCTTGCATGTCAGAGATGGGCCAAAATGGAGCCCAATAACCAAGCAAAAGTCTCAGGGGAAGATAAATTTGAGGCTTCCAATTACAAGCATTTTTACTCTACATTCTAGTGCAGGTGGATACTGTCCAGAATGTCCAGAAGTTGTGAGTGATCTTAGGACCATTACCAGCTGTATTGAAAAAGCAGGTAAGATGCCAAGGCAGTATAGTACAAAAAACCCACAAACTTCACTTTATTAAATGAAATATATTAATTCTTTTAGCAGGATCTGCATTTTTGTGACTTCACTGTGAGAGACCACAGGGATCTGAAATGAGAGTTCTGAGATATTATTTTGAAGGGATTAGCACTGTCTTCTTCAACATAAAGTTAGGGTGTATCATCAAGTTGGAACCTTCATCTCAAAGTGGAAGATCCATTTCAAATTCACATTTGAAACATACACTGCAAGAGAAAGACTACCCATACAATAAGGCCTCCCTCTTAGACTGCCTGCTTCCTTTACAATGGTTATTTTGCATAAATGCATTTTGATAGAGTAACAGTAAATGGAAATATATAGCTACTGTGGAACTCAGTCATGGTGGGTGTGTGAATCTGAACTGGAGCTTGGGGTGATTGTCGCTAATCTTTCAATTATACCACTCAAAATCCTTCTCTGTGCTGTGAAGCACTGAAAGGCTGGCTTGCTAGGCCTCTGTTTTCACAGAAACACCCAGGGATGGGAGCCCACTGCCAGACTTGAGAGTAGCATGGATATGACACAATTCCTTTTGCTTATGGCTCTCCAGACCTCGCAGCATTCCTGAGAGATTCAGATATGCTGTGTGTCCGTCTCTATCATTTCAGGCATTGTTACCTGCTTAGAAAGCTAACCCACAACCTGTAAATCTTGTTGCAATAATGAAGCTTGGCACTGCCTGTTGGCGCCGCCTCCTCCTCCTCCTCCTCTCTTTCTCCTTCTCTCTGTGCCTGGGGTTGGCCACAGCCGGAGCTAAGAGCATGCTTGTGCTGTGGTGCCAAGCAGCCTCAGGCTTCTGCCAAGCAACTGCCTGTTTTGTCTTTGGCTGCTGTGTGTAAAATGGCAGATCTAATGAGACATCATGGAGCAGCTGGTTTTGGCTGTTCCTCTGGCACAACTGATTATAGCCACAAGTTGGGGTGTGAACCATTTGTACCTCAAAGACCATTTTCACCCAGGTGAACTCCTTTGAAAACTCCTTAGTGGGAGCAATTTCCTGGTCCCAGCCCCAGTACTTCATTTGTGCCAGACTCCACTCCTTGTCCTCCCATCTCACTGCAGTTTCCTTCTTGGATACATTGGAGATCCGAAGCCCCACCAGTGCTTAAACAAGTAACCAGTTCAGAGTGAGAGCCTTTTGAAAAGACCCCCCAGCTCTGCAGGGAGGGAGACTCAGAGGGACAGGCATTCCCCCTCTGCCTTCTGCAGAATGTGGATCGCAGAATATCAGCTCAGGGATCACCCCACCCATGCTGCGTGAAGGTCTTAGTGGTGCCTGCTCTCTAAAAAAAGACGTAAGCCATAAACATAATAATGGAAGACTGTAGTTCTGGCTTCAAATGTGAAAATACAATTGACTCTAAGAGGTCTGTTCTTCACTCAGTTTATGCGGATGAGTAATACTGATGGAACTTACACATATGGACATTGAGGAGAAGTTTATTTTGCTTGAAATTAATACATATCAAACTTTTTTTTTATATGACTATTTTCAAGCTGCAGTCAAGTACCAGCACCCAGAACTGAACTGAAAAAAAATGTCCTAATTGGTATAATTCTTAGTGCTTTTTCCACCTGTCTTTGCTTTGCTCTCTCTTGTTTGTTTTTTTCAGAAATGAAGTTGGCTCGTGCAATGCGGTTTTGATAAAGATTAAATAAAAACAAAACAAAAAAATCTCCACATTTACTGTATTTTTCTTAGTAAGATCAGTGCACAATGTGTCATCTTCCTCTCTCCTTGGAGAGATAAAAAGTGACTCATTGCCTTGCTTTACTTTAATATTTTAGATATATGAAAAGACAGAGACAGTAACAAGAGACTCAGTGAACAGGAATATGAATGCTGGAGGTGGGGAAAGAAGGTTTGGAATGATACATAAAGAGGAGAAGTTGAAGTGAAATAATGTTCTGGAGAATAAGCATGCTTGCTTTTGATGGGGGAGGTAGAGACAAGTGCATTTCTGTTTACTTAATTAGCATGTGGAATACTTTGGAATAAGTTATATACATTTTGATCCCATATGAGTTATTATAATAGCTTGCCAACATAAAAACATTTGAAAATGCCAAACACTGTAGTGAATCTTTAAAAGAGCCTGTTTGCAATCAATGGTTGTTTTATGTTCTTATTAGAGAATGGAATGATATATGGCACTGCTGCGTGATATACTACACCCCAGTTTACTGAATTTATCAGAGAAACAAACAAGACCACAATGACTCACAAGTGCTGAGGGTAGTGGAGACCTGTGTGGGCTCCCAATAGTTTAGCTAATCCTTCATAGCATATTGTATGCTGAAACACACTATCATCTTTTCACTCCCTACTTCTAAGTCATTACATAATAACACTTTTAACATACGTTATTGAAAAATCTCTGTTATAGGCCATCATTTTAGTGAATTTGATTAAATTCCCATGATGGAAAATAAGGTATTATAACACATGCACTTGAATTGCAAAGTTCCTGCTATAGCTGAGGCTTGGATTCCTTATTATGTTCAAACAAACTGTCCTGAGAAAATAATTTAGTGAGAAATGAACTTAGAGAACTAAAAGCATTTAGATCTGAACAAATTACTGAGCAAAATTGCCTTGCCATGAAATATTAGACTCATTGTCAAAGATGTTTAGTCTACTCTGGGTGTTTGATCTATAAGGGCTCTATTCAAAGCTAATTTCCTTTTCCATGGTTTTGGCCACAGAGACTCCATGAGGCTTCTACAACTTGGCTCTTAGAGATCCCTCAGCTTGGTTTTAGAGCCAAATGTTTCTGGGCACTCGTCCGGAGGAGCTTTGGCTCAAGACTTTGGCAAAAGCCACTGACTAGAGCTGAGCAAAAAAGTTGTCATGCCTACCTTCATGCCCCCATATAGGGGAGCAATTGACTGATAACATCAACTCTGCTCTGTCCCCTGTCCCAGAGGTGAACTGTGATATCACAGAGAGCAGAGTCCACCCAGGCAGGCTGACAGCACCATTAGGGCGTGCACAAATGACTTCCTTATGCTTGTCTGTACTCTGCTAGAAATATTGGAGGGGGCTCTGGCACATGGATTTGTCACAACTTGCTATGGATCTACTTGTATCTACAAATTGACTGGCATGCTAACAGATGGTCTTTCTTCTGTGCATTTATCTTGCTTAAATATGGCACTGTCCCTGATGCTGAATGGCTGCTGGCTTCCACCCCAGAGGTGGCTGCATTTCAGTGTCAGATGAGGGAATAAAATGCTCTAGGACCCTTGGGGAGGAAAGAAGAACTGTACAAAAATCATGCGTTGCTCATGAAGTACTTGCACAATTTCTGGACGTTTTTAATGTTGATTTTCTGGTAGACACTTATACTGCTGGGATGGTACAAAATATGTTCATATGCTGTGGTCTGGAACCCCTACGCATCAGAACAAGGAAAAAAAAAAAAAAAAAAAGGACTTCAAAAGAGATTCCAGGCAGAGGCAGAAAAGAAATGCCATTCTGTCTCTAAGGTGACCTCTACCAAGTTGTACTAGCAAGGCTAATGCCATATGGTGACTATACAAAACTGAACTTTTTCTCAGACTAAAGAAATTATTGTTGCCATCACTTTTGCTGAAACTTATCATAACACCAATCTCCTTTTGGCTTCAATGTCTCAGAGATGCAGCAGGAGTGCCCACTGCCTAGTAGGCACAGACACGTGACCCTTTCTACTGAAACATGGAAAGAAATGTACAATTCCCTCCCCAGAACAGCTGCTGTCAGAAAAATGGCACTGCATCTTACCTTTGCTTTTTATGTTTCCCAACTTCTCCTACATGTGAAGAGTCATTTTGGCTTTCTGGTGCACCATGCCTCTCAAAACACTTGCCACACCAGTTTGGTCGAACTGCCCACAGCTCATTGCCTTGGACAATGCACCACAGCTGATTCTGCATGAAGCCCTGGCCCATGGTCCCCGACCAGCCAGTAGGTTGGGGCAGCACCTGCTTGAGGACCCCAATTCCTGTCTCCTCTGACCTTGTGCAGAGACTGTCTGCTTCTTAATCCAGGTGCATCCCCATGCACAAAGCTCCCGGGTTCCAAGACTTTGTGAGCAGCTTGTCACTTGATACGTCTGATTACCATAGTTGTACTAGACTTTACATAACACCTCTACATACATGTTGACACCTCACATGATAGTCAGAGAATTTCCCAGACACCCTTTGCAATGTAATGTTGCACCAAATTCATCAAAGCTGGCACAGGGAGACATAAATTGTATTTCCAAACCCAACTCAGCGCTTTTGAGCTTCATGATCTCCCTATAGGATAGCCAATTTCCAGACGCTACTGACCTTCCTTTCTGTTTTTTTCCATCCCAGTTTTTCTATGACTGAGCAAATCCTTAGAGAAGACAGGTCCCCTGCATGCATATGTTCTAAATCAATTTAGGTTACCATATGTGGAGGTTTCAACCCTACTGGTCATTTAGGCCAGATGCATCAGGTGTGGGGACGTGCCACCACAAAGGAGACTTTTAGTGTCAAAACCACCTGTGCATGTTTGCTCCATCATTCCTCTATGACAACTATTTTGCTAGTCATACTTAATGTAAATAAAGAATATTGTCCTTTCTTCAGCTTGCATCCTTCTTTCAGTCTTAAACTGTTGGTTTCAGTTTTATTTTCCTCTTAATAAAGTATTTTGTTTTCAGCTATTAACTCTGTGAAGGATTGTGGTTTCCATATGCATATTCTTAAATATCAAGCATGCTTTAGCTTTTCCCATTATTTTCCTATGTAGCTCTCTTCTGATCATTTATTTATTTGTTACTCCAGATGATACTCTTTCTTATCAATTTTCCAGGACCAAAACCAGTAATTCCCTTAGTGTGGAAGGCCATAGTTATGTAAGAAAAGACTATAACATCATTATACGATAGTCTATGAAATTATTTTTCTGTGCCTTTGGTCCATACTTGACATGGTCCTTGTTTGCTTCTATGTTATATGTAGAGCTCATATTAATTTTTAATTGTCAACCACTACTTCTAGATCTTCCTTCTGGATCATTCCTCAGAAGACTTTATATCCCTCAGATTATTTCTCTGCTGTATTTCTTGTATCCATCTGTTGTGCTGTACATTGAAATGACTGGAAATTTCTTTTAACTACTCTTTATTCATGCTGTTATAATTAAATCATCTAAGTCTTGATTCATCTCCTTTACATCTCCTGCACATTTAGCATCATCCACTAACTTTGTCAGTATGTTGCTTACTCTGTACTTGAGTTTGGTAATAAAGATGCTATGGTGGACCAAAGACTGTGTCCCTCTGGTGCCCTGGTAGGCACCTCTCCTCAATCATTACATGGTTTGTCATTACCCTTTCATTGCAGTATTGTTTACCTATTTATCCATTAATGTTTGTTTTCAATCCACACAACACTGTTCTTCTCCAAGACAACTTCAATTAAGTTTTCAAGTAAGGTTTTGTCAGACACTGTATCAAATATTTCTCTAAAATTCAAATACATTACATATGCCACTTTCTCTTCATCCAGTAATTTTGCTGCTTTGTCCAAATATGTAACCAAGGTTGTCTAGCAGATTAAGGAATTTTTCAAAGGATTCAGGCATGTGCTCCATGTTCATGGAATTTGCATATATTAAAAATGTAGCAATATTTTTGTGACTAAAAATATATTGCAAGGGTAAATCAAAGTAGTTGTTTCTCTACCCCTTTATTTGCACCGGTTTCCAATATTTAGAGGATAAACTTGCAGATGAAAACCCAGAAGGCACATTAGAAAATTTTGAATAATTTTACCATGCTAGGGGCTTTTGATCATTGAAAGAATATCCAAAGGTAGAACTTTTGCTGCTTAAAATTGAAATGCCTTGTAAAAGTGCTTGTGGAATGTTGCTTGCACAAGAGAAACCTCTGATGATATAGTCATTACTACAATAAAGTTCTTAAGTTTAATGACTGTGGTTCTGTCGTTGGCTGAGTGATTACAGACTTTTTTGAAATACAGTTTTAGAAGATTTAAAATTGTATTTTAGTGTCAATCCAGAATTCTAATAAACAAATTAGTTCATTCAATAGTTCATTGGTTTAAAAAACAATCTTTCTATATTTGAAAATAGTTTTTATTTTCCTCATTCTACATGATTTCCCTAACCCTTCATAAAATATTTTTAGAATGATAATAGCACAATATACTGGTTAACTAAGAAGATCTGTCATTCACTTTATTTTGGAGTCTTGACAGAATGGAAAAGGAAGGAACATTTCTTTACTCTCTTTCTTTTTCATAAGATGGAGAAACTCAGATGTCCTGTATAAGAGATCTGGTCAAAGTCAGAACACCATGATATGGAGCCTGACTTTTTCCAGGTATTACAACCATGTGCTTCTCTTTAACCCATTGAGAAAAATAACCAGAAAATTGGCAAGCTCATATTGTGAGGAATTTATTTGGTGGGGTTCTACTCTCTGTCCATCTACCCATTTACCCATTCATCTGGAACTCTAAAGCTAGTGTCTTTTTCAGCACTTAGAAGCAGCTGAGTTTCTTTTCTTTCTTGCACTGCATATGATTAGGGCTAAGAAAAACATGTAGTGCTAAAGTGGCAGTACAGACTCAGAGGAAAACCTGTCTCTGAAGAGCTGTCACGTACCATTTTGTCCAGGCTGCTCATCTAAACTCATGGAGCTAAATTTATTCCTGTTATAACTTCATGTCTTTATTACAATTTTGGCCCCTTATGCCTTCTTTCCACTCCAGAGGAAGCATTTCTTCCCAATGCATGAAGGATCGCTGCAGTATCTACTCCGATCTACTTTTTTGTGTGGTCTTGAGAACTTCTACTGCTTGTAAGAAAATACCTCGTAGTCAGAAGACCCATGCAGAGCTTATTCAATTATTAAGGTTAGAGCTCTTACAAGTGACCAGAAGGCTCCCTGGTGACATACAATCCATACACTGGATAAATTTTCAGCTTGCAGCTGGAGAGTTATGAGCTTCTGAGCTATCTGCAGTGAGTGCTTCAGCAGAAGTGATGCATAATATTAACCATAGATCTGAGAAAGTTGAAGCATGTTGAATTTTGAGTTTTATCAATGATAAATGGGAGTATTTACTTTTCTTAAAAATATTTACTCTGTTTTCACTCTGAACCAGTATGCTGTGATTAAAACCACAGAAAACAACTGACATTCCACTGCACCTTGTAGAAATTATATAACCTCTTAGCAATATTTGAGATGCACAGTAATCTAGTAAATTCAGTATACTGACAAAAGAATCAGACCTATTGCTACAAGTTTGTTCCAATGGTAAAAAGAAATACGGTAAAAGGGTATTGGGGAACAAATAAACACAAAACCCACTAAAGCTGAGAAGTGAACAGCAGTCATCGTTTTTAGAAAGAGGTGGTGGTATAACACAGAAGGCAACACAATTCAAACCTATAGATAAGAAAAGGAACTCTTGGAAGAACGGCAGTATTGATGAGTGTCATGTGAGTTCATGAATGAAAGGTAAGATTTTCAACTCCACTCCTTCAGTAATTCTGCAGTTTTGCAAATCTCAACCGATTAATAACAGAAATGTGAATACTTTTTTTGATTCAAATGAGAATAAAAAGAAAATTAATAATTTGCTACTTTTTTAGGAAATAATAGAACATATTTAGAAATCTTTTGCATTCATAAGAAAAGGCAGGAAAGCTGCAGACTTTTAGACAAGGGAGTTACTGTGCATTCTCATGAAATTCCTGGGGAGGTACTCAGCACTGTTTTTCAGTTATCAAGGACCAAATTTTGCCACTGTCACTCTCACTGAGGACTACTTTATTCCACAAGTGATCTGTTTGACTCTGTGTCATAATTTGCCTCTAATTAAGGATATTCTTGTGATTAAAGAACAAGGCACATGCCAAGAGACTTGTCTTCTCTGTGGGCTTGTGAAGTCAGAAAACCAAATGTTAAAGTCTCATATTAAAGCAGGATGCCTCTCTTCTCTAATACCAAAACAAAAAAAAACAAAGAGTCTGATTTCTGAGGGCTGTAGCATTTCCCAGTGAGTTAAACTCCAAGAGAAAAGTACTAAACTGTGTGTACATACATCATCATTTGTCACTTGAGAATAATCTCAAGACCTTAAGTACCAGAAATGCAGACTGCTGGCTGAAGTGATAAAAAGGAAATAGCTCTGAGAAAGTAATTGATCAGATATAAGAAGATGGCATAATTCCAGACCCCAGATTAATAGAAACGTGCAAAAATATCGATTTATGATAACTTGTGTCTCTTTGTTCAATGGTACGAAGAATGCTGTCCACCACAGGTATGTTTTGAAATATATTCCTCTGTACTTTGTTGAACTGCCTGGATATCCAGAGCGGTATTCAGTTACTAGCACTTTAGGACAGAATCTGGGATTTGGGTCTAAAATTATGCAGTTCAAGTATGAAAAAATTGTAGGCACAACTGAGATTGATAGTATAATAGAACAAATAACAGTTCCATTATTTGTTGTTTACATATACTCTTAATTAATGTAAACAGTACGAAAAGTAATTTGAACAATATAAAATTATATAAACAGTAGTGCTAGTAAGGTGGTTCTCATTAGCAGCCGTTCATGAACAGGATTTCTCCTAGCAAATGGATGTTCTTTGTATCACATAGACAGGGATTTCCCCCCTGCTCAGAACATCCTAGCTGCAGCTTCAGCTAGCAGCATTTTCTACTGCAGATGAAAATAAAAAGGGGTTGGAAGAGTTTAAAACATCTTTGTAAGCCAGAAAATTGATTGGAGATCATAGAGCTAGGCAAATCTGCATAAAATGTAAATTGAAAGATAACATGCATGAGCAGGAGACAACATGCTTTATGTGTTGAGAGAATGTAGTTTGTCTTATGTGGATCATTCTAGGGGCTGATTAATGACTTTGACTTTTCAGTCACGGGATCCATTTCTAAAACCAACAGAAGTATTAGGTGATCATTGATTCTCCCCTTGGCTGATGGTAATGATTATCAAATATTAGCATGCTGTCAGTCTCTATTTAAAGCTCTTCAAGAATGAATTAAACATGGAAACTAAATAACCTTGAACCCTCCTTCAAGATCCTATTAAGATACAGTAGCACACGAGCTACAGGTAAACACTGTGCATGCCCTGAAATGAAGAGGTTCAGTATTCCATGCTAAGTCACATTCCATAGGAATTAAATAATTTACAGGTGGGTGGGAGGAAGGGAAGGGATAAATAGCCACAAACATACAGGGAGTGAAATTTTCAAAACATTAGCACATTCAAGTAATAGGATATACTGATGGGTATCTTCAGTCTCACATGTTGGTGTGAGTACTACCGTTGTATAGATTCAATTGACCCTATTTGACTGTTGTTTACTCAATTGAGTCTGTAGGTGTCTAACCATAGATCTTACATATTTAATTGGTTAATTTCTAGCCATAGTTTCAGAGATAATTTTTAAAACAATATTTCTGGTATCTGTTTCCTTCCTTAATACATTAGTGAAAGACTGATAGCCAGTTAAAAAAATCTTTCAAAAACACAAATGAGAATTAAGTGCCCAAAACCTATTGACTCATAACAGAATTTATATTAATAGCACACCACTGGAATCTTGAAAATTTGCTCCTGAAACAGCCCTATCATTGAATGCCATCTCTTGAACAAAGTAAGGGCCACTGATATGAGACAGGTATTGGCCCAAGTTTTCAGTGAAGTTGATGTATCAAAGCTACATCTTGCCACATTGTTGGAAAATATATGCATGCATAAAATTTTGCTGAATACAGAGATAAAACCAGAAGGAAAATAGTAGTGCTGGTGTTGATCTGTACAGTTGTTTCTTCCACATTTGCTTTCTTTCATCAGAGTTTCGCATGTATGCACTTGACTAGGGATTAGTAGGTTTGTTAACTGAGCCAGGATGGAGATCTGGAGAGGGAGAGACAGGGGAGGGAAAAGAAAAAAAAAGAAAGAGAGAAAGAAAGAAAAACAGCCTGCAGACAACTTGAACAAGCGAATTTTCTTGGCTCAAGCTTTGAAGATAAAGCAGTGCCCTAGGGACTGTGGTAAATATAAGCTCTCGATTAGGCATCAGGCACAAACTGACCAGCCTCCAATCAGATTTGTTCTAAAATGTTTCATCGGAACAGCAATGTGTGGATGTCTTTGTAATTTTAAAGTCACACTGCTTTGTTTTTATTTTCTTTTTTCAATTCACGAGAATTCAACTGTGATCAGCTGTTTTAGCTCAAAGAATGATTATTTACATTGGCTATTTTATTATACCATAGATACATTTCATTGTCTGTATGTGAACTTATTACTGGGCTTTATTGCCATTTGACTTCATGAAACCCCTCTGAATTCCTCATTAAACAGGGCTGTGTCTGAAGCAAAGAATACTACTGCAGCAAACATTCACCTTCTACTCTCCCTTCTTTTTACTTTCATATGACACCATAGTCTTCACAGCTGAGAGGATGTTCACTGCAGCAGAGTTTCTGTCCTGAGACAGAGATCCCGGAACCGACAAAAAGGCTTTGAGGAATCTAGAAGCTTGGTCCCTGTTCAACATGATCCGAGCTTAACATGAGGGACCAGACCTAAAAAGCCTGATCATTCCCTATCATTCCGAGCTTCTGGAGATGAGAGTGAGTCAGAGAAGAGGAGAATGAACATACGAACCTATTTTCCAGCAGCAGGAAAAATGAGTGAGAAATGCTGACGAACTCTTGCTTAGCAGCTGTGTTGGGGTGGAATTAAAAAACTTTTGTACACACAAAATTATACCTGTTAAATTATTGGGATCTTTCCATATGAAATGCCTAAGATTCATCAATGGATGCATGCCCTCAGCCTGCACTGAAAGTCATCTAGGGTAGGTTTTGTATCAGTATTAGGAAAGTGCATTTTCCATTAGTAAAGTGCATATATGAACAGAAGTCCCAGAGCCTAGTGAATGCCCAGTAACTTCTTAAGCCATGGCAATTTGATATCAAATCACCTCCTGGCTGAGCTTGGCATCAGCTAAGTTGACCTGACCCTTCAGGTCTTATGTTGATCAGATTTTGGTAAGGCTTGGGCCCTTGTTCTGAGAATTTAGGAAAATAATCAGTACCTGGAGAGGTACTGTACAACCAAATGATTCCAGATGGCCACTGCAACAGGGCTTTTGAAATAAACATTCATGAAAACTACACAATGGGATGGGACAAGGCTTCATTTAAACTGTAAGTCTAAAGATTAAAGCCTGTTGTTTGGCGTTTTCAGTCATATAATGGAGTTTTTTCTATGTACAGTACTTATCTTGTCTCAATCTCTGTAGTGCTTGAGCACCTCCCAGACTTTGATGTTTATCTCTCTCACAATACCTCTGTGAAATTTCAAGTATTTCTACCTCTATTTTACAGAGTAACAAGAAGTGAGATAAGGTCCAAGGTCACACAGGAAGAGTGACACTTAGGAAGGAATAGAATGGTGACCCAGGCATAGAACATCATCCTTTAGCCCTTCTTGTCCCTTTGTTTTCCTTCACAGAATTTGAGACTGTTGCTGAATTTCTCTCTGAGGCTAATCACTAGAATGGACAGGAAGATATTTATTTAAAATTTTATAACAATGAAGAGAGGGGTTTGGGTGGTAAGCAACCTTATCATGGGAATTCATCAAAAAACACATCAAGGTTTAATTGTTTTTCAACTTAAAAACCCAGACAATCCAAGCACTTTAAATTTTGTAATTATTTTACAAAACTTAAGGAAACAATATACAGGGGGAAAAATACTTTAAAGGTACATGAAAAGGAATTGCATTTCTGTAATAAATAGCATATATTCAAATAAATGAGGAAAATTAAAAAAAAAAAAACCCAAACAACAAAATACCTTTTAAAGTGTCTTTAAAAGCCATAATGTAAGTTTTTGAGGATTTTTTTTTTTAATACAAGCAAAAAAAAGTTTCAATCTTCTTTTTAGCCTGTGCCAGCAGTGGCTGGTAATGTGCCATTTAGCTTTTCCCTTTATGATCCTTTCCATCACAGTACCATGCAGTGTCAGAGATTACAGGGAAAGAAAGATCTCTTTATTTGCAGCGAAATAACAAAAGCAAAAATAAACAAAAGGATGATAGGTCCAAAAGATGATAAGAAACCATAGTCTTATATATGTTTCATTCAAGAAGCACTGTACCAGGTGACATACTTATTGACCACTCATGCTCATTCAGCTGTCTTCCTCTAGACCTTGGATTCATTCCCACTATAACATGCATGGTCCACATTTGTACCTTCTGGTGCAGATTTGTTGGGTACTCTTAGCAGATTTTAAGCAAGAAAAGTCCCTATTTTGAGTGCTTTTGATCTCAACAACTTGTGAATATAAATTTAAAGGATTGTGACAGAGCACAGAAATTAATGGCTTGAGACAAATGCTGGGTTTTCAACCCAATTTTTTGAACTCAGTTACAAAACAGAGCTTCTCCCTCAGTATGGATCTTACAAACTGTAAGTAGGTGTTCCCACATTTAATAGTGGTATGTAGTCTCTTGAATTAATTTTAATTTTCAATGTTGTAAGCCAGAGGAAAATCAAGTCCAGTATGTCTATCCTACACTCATTATTTACTCAGGCATAATTCATATTGGTTTGAATCAGTCTGAGTGGATATTTTTACTTATTACTCATCCCACAGTCATTTCTATCACTAACCTCTCCAAGTATCAGTAATGAGAAAACCTTCACAACAGTTTCTCTAGGCAGCATACATGATTCTATGAATATTTTACATTTTTCTAGTGCTTAATATTTTCAAATTCCATACACACTAGGATGACCAGATTCAAATTGCAAGGTCAAAGAGGGGCAGTTTTTGTATTGCTGCTGTATGTTCTGCATGTTGCATTGTTGCATGTCTGAGTTTCTTTCCCCTTTCGTAACTCTGCAGTCTTTATGAATCATATAAATTCACCTTTGCTGTAGTAGATTGGTATTACACATGCCCCAACAGTTAAAATGTTAAATAGGCATGAATTTTGCCCCTCAGTTTATTAATTCTCTGACTTCCCTTTAAAGACCTCCTGGAGACCCCAAAATGCTCATCTCAAATGACTGTGGACCATCTTTCTTCACATAAAGGTAAAGATTGACATAGCAATAGAGGATCGAGGAAAACAAAAGGTTCCATCTCTTGTACTTGGGACAATACTTTCCCAAGATCATTATTTCCATCTAGAAAAATTATGAAATGCCTCATTTGAAAGGAACACCCTTTATAGGCATTAGACGGTTGTTGCGTTGCTTGGTTTGGTTTAGCGAGCTGCAACCTTCCCAGAGAGGGCAGCGGGGCTGTTCTGCTCTCCCGCAGCCCTTTCGGGCGGCCCCGCGCTCCTGCTCCGGCTCGCTGGGCTCCGCAACACGGTGATGGTAAAGGAGCCAGAAGGGTCCCAGCATAGCGACCTCAGAGGAACCTTTATTTACATGATGACGAGCCTGTTCCCAGAGGCAGAGAGACCACACGGTCAGGGAGCAGGAGGGTCTTACCTGGAGATGAGGGGGGCGGAGAGAGCACATGGACTAATGATCTCAGGGTGCAGGGGCGGTACATGGGCGGAGTTGGGGTACTGGAACCAATAGGGAGAACCCAAGGGTGTGGCCAGGACTAGGATCAGGGAAGTGAGGGACAACGTGGGAAAGACAGACAATTTAATAAGAAGAGTAGTGGGTAAATACAGCTCTACAGGTCTTTACTGTGCCTCTTGTTCTCACCTATCTCTTCTTAGAACAGTGGTTTACAGCAAAGATTGCTCAACACTTGAACGCATATATCAACTCAAAACCTATCAGTGTAGCAGTATGGAAAATTATTTCTAATGTGAAATTCTTCTAAAGAAGTCATAGGACAAATCAAAGAAATGTCCTGCATAGGTTAGTGATAGCAAAGCATTTAAGGAAGTTGTAGCTATGGATAAGAGTTTTGCGACTCATAGTGATGTTACTGAACCACAAGCATTCAAAAGAGTGTAAGACAAAACACTAGATAAAGTGGACTATAGGGAGGAAGGAAATGAGCGTTCGCCCACCAGCAAACTTGCAAAGGGTAGATGAAGTGCAGAGGTGCACTTATTCTGGCCATGCTTTGGGATATGATGTAGTTGACTCCACAAAGCAATGAGCTCTGATCAGTATATCCCGTGCTTATAAGCATTGCATTTCTGCAGGATCAGTACTGCTTGCTTGAGGGCACGAGCAGCACAAATGAAGACCTTGACATGTGCACAGAGCAAAGCACAGAGGAAGTGCTCACACGACCGTGTGCTTTGCTGAAATATCATATGTACCTCCACCTCTGTCAGCTAACAGCTATGTTTTGAGCAGCAAAGCTGTTCCTGTGGGAACTCCAGTGGCTGGAGGAGGAGCTAATTTTTTCACAGGCAAGACACCGTGAAGGCAGTGCTTCCCACCTTCCATTGGAGGCAGAAGTCACTTCTGCAGAAGTCACTGAGGTGAGATGTTGCTGAGCATCAGTGCATGACAACAGCCTCTCCCAAATTCCTGTTACAAGGAAGAGCTGAGCAGAACTGAAGCAAACTGGGTCTCAGTGGGGTAAAACACCACCAATAAGCTGAACATTCTTCTCTTATTTTTGTGCAAGGCAGAACTTTCTAGAAGAGATTTGAGCAATATCCTCACAAAAGAACCATATCCAACTTCTCATCCTCTAAACACACTCTTGGTAAATATAGATATATGAGAAGCACTGCTCATTTAGAAGAGACAGAAGAAAAGAGCTTTTTTGGAAAGATCACGGTCACCTAATCGCATGTTCTCTAGGCTATGTGCAGTTTGACTCTGAGTAAGCATAGAAGTACGTCAGGTACCGTTTTTGCCTTCATGGACAATTTGTCTTTGCTGCTCAAGGACAGGTACGAGCAAGACTGATAGAGAAGAAGATAAAAGATGTTGAATATGTGAAGAAGAGAGAAGGCTGAGGTGGGGAAAAATATTTGGTTAGCTGTCTTTTATCCTGCACATTTCTGAACACTAGGTGAATACTTTTCCTCTTAGGCATCTGTACTACCAGCAGAAAAAGGCACAAATGAGACTACCAGAAATAATGCTTAAAAAATTACTTAGTAATTCTCAGTTCAGAGATCCCTCCAAATTTCCTTGAGGAGGAAATAAACTCACAAAGTGAAGAACAGCAACTTGCTAGCAACTGAGACAACACTAATTATTTAACCATAATATCAGTGATATGTAGTCAACATTAATTCCACATAAACATGCATAGCAGCTCTATTCTGAAGACATCTAAAGAAGGGAAATTAAATAACATATTTTTGAATTTGCTTTTACTGTCTATACATGAATGCTACATGGTAAATATGGTCTTGATCTTCAGACTCTCCAAAGAAAGCAGGTAAGATAAAGGTCTCTTACTGAAGTCAGCAAGGATAGCCATGTTGTTAACACGTGGCATGTGCTTAAATATTTCAGAGACTTCAGTGTTTAATAGCAGCACATTTATATTTGCTACCTGAGGCTATCTTTTCCTTGTACTTCTTTGGATACTTTTTGTGTTTGTTTGATTTCATCACTTTCAGGTGTGTAAGTTCTGGAAAATGAAGGGATGGAAAGAATCACTTGCTTTTGAGTGGTAAGGAAGAACAATACCTGGCAGAATGTTCATTATTTCCTGAAATAATGACTCACATGGATGGACCTCTTCATCAAATCCTGTCACTTCTTTAAATACTTTTAGGCCAACAAGAAATGGGAGCTGGGACTAATACTTTGTATCTGTTTTATAGACAAGAACTCGAGGGCTGACACCCTAAAGTCGTGTCTCCAAGGTGCAGTTCAGAAGTTCAGAGGGACTTACAGACAGCCCAGGTAGCACAGAATAAGTTGGTATATTTTAAACCCAGCCCTGTACAAAGATACAAAATCCTGCAGTTAGGATAGCCCCTACTGACACATTAGTGGATATTTGATAATGAAGAAAATTAACTTCAATATTCCACTCATTTGACAGCTCTGCCTCCACTTCTGGGCCTAGTAGCATGAATGCAAGCTGAAATATCTTCATTCAGACACTGCACCACTTAGTCACGTGCTTAAGTGAAAAAAAAACCAAAACCACTGTAAAAACAGTCAAATACTGATTTTGGATGAACTGTTGACCATTCTTCCACGACTGCACACGGCTGACAGCGGTGGGTAGAAACACACATGTCCCAGGGATAACAAATACTGCCCACATCATGGAGCCTGTGCCATTCAGCTGTGTTCATAGCTGCCTTCTCATTTGCCGTGTGGTTGAATCTAACCTTAAGCCTGGACACTGGAGTCATGTTTCCAGGGAGGCGGGTAGAATGTCTGAGGCAAAGCCGAGTCCTGAAGCAGCTGAGGTCTGACATCTTTAGTGTGGTCAGTCCCATCTACAGTTGGACTATACAGGTCACGGTTTGCAAAGGTTTTTGTGATGACATACAGATGCATAAGATGCACAGTCTCTCTGGCAGCCAGAGAACCATGGAGTCTGTTTCTGTCTGGTAGTCTGAATAAAGGATGTTTTATCTTCACATACTCCTGTCTCTTTTCCATGGCAAAGGGGACTTTAGTGATGGGGTCAAACAGCTGTCACATATTGCACAAACCGACAATGGGTAATGGATACAGTGATACTTCATGTAGATTAGTCACACCCAAAGAAAACTTGCTTTTAAAGTCATAATGAAAAACAAAAACATTCTTTTGTCCTTTTTCTCTTTTTTTCTTGAGTGACCAAAATGATCATATTAACATTGCTCTTCACAAAAATAATGTGCTTATAATGCTTCTATAAATCCTGCCTGGTTTCCATTGTAAACACAGGGAAAATTAAAAATTATTTCAAGACTTAAGTCAGGATAAGAACTAGGATTTGCAATGGATAAGAATCTGTCTAACACTTTGACAAAGAGTACAGTACTGTACACAAAATGTAATGCAATAGCTCCCTTATTTATTCCTGTTTTGCAGAAAGCAGAAACTGTTCTTGCCATGCATTACCCCTATTATGTACCTTCTTGGGAACCTGAGACCTTTTGAATCTATCTTCTGAACCATTTTAATATGCAGCAGAACAAAAGGATCACAGTGTCACTGATGAATACATTGTAAAGCCAAAACCATAATTACAAATAGCAAATGGAAAATGTATGCATATAGATAGATAGAAAAAGTACCATATGCAAGCACAAAAATAATATTTTTTTACCATATTTATGTTAGTCAAAGTTCTCTCCCCCCTCCCCCTTTTTCTTCCCCCTGGCTCCTCTCAAAGAAATCTTTCTTTCAATAGTCTCTTCAGACATGGAAAGGGACACCAAGGGGAAGGAAGAATCAGCTTTCATTGATGCCGTGACTAAGGGCCATGGTCTTGGCCTAGACCCCTGACCCTCATGTCTGTAGCATTATACACAGTGTCTGGTGTGATCAGCCCAACCTTGTTATTCAGCTTTTGTACTGTGCATATTTAATTTCAAAACACATTCCAATGGCAGCGGGGAAAAATTCGCCCTCTTTTAAGTGTATGATTCACCAGCTCTTTAGAGTCAGTTGGTGGCAGATGGGCAAGTGTGAAAACTTCTATTTGTGATCTCACACTATATAATGAGCACAATCCACCACTGGAATCTCAGTTTCTGCATGGAGAGCCCTGTGCACTCGGTTCCTTCTCAGAACTGGTTCTCTTAACTTACGCCACAATGGGAGCTGTGCCAGGAGGCCTGGACAAGGTCACTGTCCCCCAGAAGCATCCCAAGGTGTACCTCAGGTTTTATGAAGCTCTCTGCACAAGCCTTTTGCCAAGCCAGCACACTGCTGCAGGGCACCCTTTGCACTTCATGCCTTATAGGGCCTGACACACAGGCTCTGCCTTTCCACCATGGGTGCACCTTTACCTCAGAATACAAGAAATCTGCTCTCTGCCACTCTTAATCAACTGCATTATAAAGCAGCAGTCCAGTCTCTAAAGCATTCTTGCATTTGAAACTGTAAACCCTCCAACTTTTGCACAGATTCAATCTCTTCTGCAGTTTTTAAATCAGAGAGGTCTTCACCAAAGCAAAGCATCCAGTTTCACCTGGGCATAAAAAGTTCTTAGTGTACATCCTCTGTGGTTCAGGCTAGCTTTCAGCTGAAATTTTGACAGAAAAGATGAAAATAATGAGATTTCTAGAGAAACTACACAGAATGAAATTTGTCAACAGTCATATCTTAAAGATTATCATCATGATTCTTGGTCCTTACATATGAAAAATACAAACACTCTTGTTCAATTTCTCCACTGGAAATGAATTAATTTTCTCCAGTTAAAATAAGGGCCTTGTATAAAGTTAACCAATAATGGGACATGAACTTTTCTGAAAGTGAAAACAATTAATGCTTCTAAATTATTATTATTGCTGGTAGTTATTATTATAGTGCACTGGTTTGTACAGGCTAATCAGAATTTGATTGTGCATGGAACCGTAAAAGTAACAAAGGAAATAGTCTCCATCCCAGTGATCTTGACATTTGTCTGATAGGATCCAGACTATTTAAGTGATAAATAAAGAGAATGAAATGACAATAAAAGAAGATGTTATGACATCTGCACCTCAGCTTGCTTTGTATCTGCCCAGTTTCAGAGAAGGAAGTTTTATTTTCTTTTTCTGAGTCTTCAACTCTTTGTAATTTTTGGCAAGGACCAGAGACCTAATCTTGTGAAGTGCTGAATGCCTCCTGTGATATCATCATCCCCTTAGTGACAGCCCCCAAAGTAGAAGGACTAAAAATACTGTAAAGAAAAGAAAGAAAATAAGAGATTCTGGGTATTTGAAAATAAAAATTGTTCTTGAAGCATTTGCAGCCCAGTTAGGCAGCTTTTGGCTACAAAAAATCTTAAGGAAAGTCAGTGTTGATAAGGTTCAACACCCAGGGATTTGGGTGCATGTCCAGCATGAACTGAACTTCAACCACTTCATGATGTATGTCTTACTCACTTCTTCATAGGTTTACTGCAGGTCAACACAGGGCAGTAACAGCTTTAATATCTAATGCAGATTGTAACCATGGGTAACTTTAAAAACCCAAGACAGGAACTTTTGTACATGGGCAATTTTTAGGATCATTGTTTGCACTGCAGGAGAAAGATAAGATATTACCTAAGCTGAAAAAGGAACAAATGGTAAGACAGTAATAAAAATATTGAGCAAGCTTATTTACCATTGCATCAATATTGGGAGTTCTTCCTGTAACTTTAGGGAAACCTCTTCAGTGTATGTTCTTTTCCTTTTTGATGTATCTTATGTTCAAAAGGCACGAAATATGCTTTCTTCTTTTTTTATGCTTAGTGTTATTTTTTGTGTTTGCACCTCAGATGAATGAGGGGCTTTTTATACAATCACAGCGGGTCATCTCTAGGAGTTTTAATAATAATAATAATAATAATAATAATAATAATAATACCAACAAAGAGACCAAAAGAAATGGAAGAGAGACCTGACAGTTCTTACACACTCATTTGAATTAGAGGAATTTTTGGTTCTCCTTCAACCCTTACCATTTAAAATATAGTTTGACCGCATTCATTCTAAAATTAGAAAGATATCACATCAGGCATCATCACAGCTCTGTCTTTCAGATAAAGTCAGTCCTCTCAGAGCTTACCATGTCATGTAGAGACACTGTGGTGTATCTTCAGAAATAACAGGTCAAGGCTCAAGACATGGTCCTATATAACAGTAGGCTTTCATTCTATATTTTCATCTTTTTCTTGTTTTCATGCCATTCACAATCAGTGAGTGTTTGTGTTCAGGTCTTGGGGTAGCAGGGGCCTTAACCAGAAAGACAGGTACAAATAGTTCCCGTGATGTCTCCTGTTTGGAATCCAGACTGATTCCAGGCTCCCAATAATTTAATCTCTCCTCCAGTTTTCAGTTAGCAGGGAAGTTAAAATAGGCATTTTTATTTAATTAAGCTACACAGATTATGAGTAATATAGAGATTATTAACAAATATTTTTGAGGAAAGAGAAAGAAGTGTGCTCTCTCTCTCTCTCTCTAAAAAAACCTTGGCCCGGAGCCAGTTATTATTATAAGCTGACTGAGCTGGCACAAATCCAAGAAGCTGATAATTTAGCGTGAAGCCAAAATGGATGGCTTTTCTCCCATTCCCCTCTTTCAGATATAGCTTGTGGGTGTGACAAACGTTTCTACCACCCAAATTTTAAAAACTGCTCACGGATCAAGTGTGTGTCTGTCTGTGTGGGTGGGGTTGGTGCCATGTATTTATTGTGTGTTTAGAAAAGGATGACACCCTGCTTAGAATCTTACAAGAGTTCAGCTGCTGCCTCATTTTGTTTTGTGAGGCAGATGACAAATTCAGATGTCCTCTTCCTGGGCTTGATTTTCTTTTTTGATACTTGAGAGAACTTATCAGGCCCAGGGTGCACAAGACTGTTGTCCTTTAGAAGCACCAAATTCAATGCAGCTCTTCTGTGAGCTCAGAGTTCAGCAGAGAACTGGTCAATAACTCATCCAGAATTTTAGGTTTTTATTGTGTTTATCTCTGATTCTGTTTGCCCCAGATGGACAGTGGAAAGTGCAAAACAACCCTGAAACTGCCTCAGGGCAGGGGCAGGTACTGGGAGCTTCCTGATTTAAGAGCAATGCCATAGTAACATACAGTCAGTCACCTCCTTGCTGTGGTGGCTGTAGATGCAGCTTCAGGCAGGCATTCTGTAGCCAAGAAGGTAGACTTGATGGAAGCATTTCCCCTTTTTTCCTCTCATTTCCTCCTTTGAAGAGTTTGCATGGCAAAATGTAGTATGAATCATGATTCATTTTAAAATTTAGAGAATGGGAGGCTAAATAAAGGGCCAGTGCACAAGGTCCCAAATTTAGAGAATGGGAGGCTAAATGAGGGGCCAGTGCACAAGGTCCCACATATTAGAGAACTGTGTATCTGCAGTTGACCTGGAGCAAGTATATCCTTTCCATCAGTCTGCTCACCTCAGGGATCTGCTGCTTATCTTTCCCTCAACAACTTGAACCAAAGATGCCAAGCAAAGAAAGACTTCCTCAAATCTAGGAAAAAACAGAATATACTAGAGTGATTGCAATTCATCTACACTGACCCTTTTCCAAGCTTTTCACCTCTTCATCAAACATTTCATGGTCTTCTACACAAGTCCTCAGCAGTATATATTTTGAGCTTACCTTTAAATTTCAGCAGCAATGGGTTAATGAGGAGATGGCAGAACAGCACCTTAGAGGACAGCCAAGAGGGTAATTAACTGGAAGATCTTTAATATAGACAAGTTTTCTGTGACCTTTTGTCTTACAGGCTTCACTGCAATTCTATCTATGATGCAAGAATGACTAACTGGCAACCACAGTTTGGGCCTAAATACTGGGGTAATATGTTGAAAAGTTAAATGACTGTATGGCATAATAATGTCTCTACAGCCATTCATATTAAATTAAATCTGTCTCTTGCCCAAACTAAGATGCCCTAGAATAACATGGGATTTAAACTTGTTTACCATTGCACCAGCAAGAGACAGAAAAGTTCAAAACTGTCCTTTCAACTGCTCTGGCCTTCTCAGTGTGATACACACTGTGGACAGTACTCAAGAGATCAGAAGGCTAGCAAACTGATGCAGGTGAGCATTCAGGTGATCTCACAAAAGTCATCACACCAAATTCGTCCTGGCCCAATGCATGCATTTACCTGAGCAGACACAATGAGAACTTAAGATGGCTCTTGAGTACATGGAAATGTGAAAGGCAGAGTCTACATGAGCCAATACATTTTCTTTATTTCTTTCTTTAAAGCCAATGATGGGTATTCATTAGAGATCTAACATAACATAACCTGTTCATCAAGCTTGCATAGTGAAGATACCCTCCAGATGAAAAATTATAGCCAGATAAGCATGACTAGAAACTCATATGTCAAAGTCTCAGGCCCAGGTTCCAGCTTGTGGATAATTATTTAAGGCAAGCTAATATATTATTTCTTGCAAATCAAATACAGTCAAATGAAAAAGAGCTGCAAGGCCAGGTTCTCAGCGAGATTCTGCACCTCTTAAATGTACAAATATGGATCTGTTAGCAGCAGGGTGGTGATAGCAATAACAAACACAGATGATTATGATGAGAAAGCATGATATTCTCATCAAGGCTGCAGACTTGACTGGAGACTTTGGGCCTGATTCTGTTACGTTGTGACCACATCACTGTAATTGTTAGGAGTGCAGTGGAGTTATGACAGCTTAAAACTGGACTGATACTCTACAAAACTATGAACTTTGGAGGAGCTAATGACTTTATTTTTCCAGGGCAGAAAAAGGGTGTGCTTTGCTGCAGTTTCCAGTTGCATGATTAGAGAGGATAAATGCCTGAGTAAGAACTGCAGGCTCTAGTCTCCAGGAGGTGGTCTTGATTCAGCAGGGTGCTTAAGTACTTGCAGAATGTTGAGTAATAAGCAGCTCCATGACTCAAAAAAAGGTCTAACTATAGAAGATGTGGTTTAGTGGTTGAAGGCGAGATCTGGGATTCAGGGCTTTACGCATTCTAATCCCAGCTTTAGTGGTCTCTGTGGTCTTCTCTATTTTTAATGTGTAAGTAGTAATCCTTAACTCATGAAAAGGGCTAAGCTTTATTACATAACAACATGGTTCACTTTTACTTTTGTTATTGTTCAGTCTCTCCAAGTATTATACTTACCCCCAAATGCTCTGCTTTTGTAACTTGCAGCATGTCTCTTGTTCATGTCTGGTACTTCTCTTGAACAACCTGTCGCGGTTTAACCAAAGCTGGCAACTGCACAGATTGTCTCTACCTCGCCAAAACCAGCACACAACCTTCTGTCAGAATGGTAAAGAGAGACTTTCCACTGGGAACTGTACACTACAATGGATGGTAGGGCTCTCCAGCTATGCAGACAAAGCTGGGAAGGACAGAGAAACACACTTTTCCCCGAAGAAATGCATACAGCAGATTTCTGACAGTGTGACTGGCAACTGTGTGAAAGAAAGGATTGATCAGAAAAAACTTGTTCCATAAAGTGCTCTTCTATGAGCCTAGGTAACTCCAGCATGAATAGGCACCCTTTTAAGAGTAATCCAGATGATAAAGGAAATGCAGCTCACTTATAAGCACTGGAAATGACTTTTTGTGTCATCATTTCATTTAGAAAATTTTTGTTAGTGACCTAACAGGCTGCTCGTGTATATCCTAGTTTTTATTCTAAAAAGCAAGCATTTGAAGCCCAGAAAAGAAGAAAGAGGTTTCTGTAGCTGTGCCAAAAGTTCTGGCAACAGATCTTTTCTTTTGATACCCATTCCTAGACTAGCCTTGTCCACACTCCAGGTAAGAGAAGAATTCAGTGACATAATGACATTGTATATTCTAAATATGTCATTTGCAAAAGAATGCTCTTTGGTCCTGAATAGACAGCTACAACGATTGCCATCAACTAACTCACAGACACTTTCCGTTTTTAGAAACTCCTATAAGCTACTCTAAGTTCTCAGAAAGCTACTGAGTTTCAGTAATTAGTATAAAATTTGGTAAATATAATATGGTTCAAAATCTGCAATCTCACAAACTTTCCCACAAGCACAATAAAATGCCAGCGACAAAATATTTGTTCTAACACTAAAGTCTTGCTTCCACATTTCTTTACGTAAATGATAATGAGGATGTGAAGAATAGTACTCTATTTTAGCTTCTCTCAAAATTGCAGCAATGTAGAAAAAAGGTAGGTGAAAAAGACATCACAATTCTCTACAAGTGCAATGTATAAATTTTTTGCTGTGTTTCTTGAGTGGAATTTTCTATTCTTCATTTTCTCTGTTAGTGTTGGATTTTAAAATGTCTAGGGGCTGGCTAAGAAGGGAACAAGGTAAACAAATATTGATGATTTATTCCACCAGTTTTCGCTTGTTTGCTGGAAATGTCTGCTAAAATTTTCAGTCCTGAGTGGTGATGAATGGGACAGTATGATGGAATGGCATACTGAATGGGATATGGACCTTTCATCAAAGTCGAGCATGTTCAGCTGACCTACCTGGATATTGGTATACTGCTGAAAGCTTGTACTGCAAAGGTTCATTGCCACAGGAATGAGGAAACATAAGGCCCTACAGAAATGTACAAATGCTGCAATCAGGAATTGACTCTCAGACAGGAATCAGAGAAAGGAATTCTTAACCTGACTTTCAAACATTTATCCTTTGGGATTGTAGTAGGAAGCGTTATTGCCTTCCAGTCATGTTTTGGTCAGAGTCAGATCTGTGGGCTGTATTGTAAGCAAACCTACTGGATGAATCCCTCTGGGAAAACACTTCATGTGTAGAGGTTGAGTGGCTTAAGGTGGTGAATTAGATAATGAATTTTCATGACAATGTCAAGAGTAATGGATTTCTGAAAGTGTCCTATTGATTATTAATTGAAATGCAGGTGTCCACTTTTATTGTGGATAGCATCCTACAACTCCCATTCTTCCTCGTGCTATCAACATTTTCTGGAATTAGTATCCCATGCTAAGGCTCAGGATTGGTCTTCAGCTATTTGACAACATTTATCCAATTATTCATAATGAATTTTAATTAATCCTAACATTCTCACTAGGGCAGTCAAAGAATTTACATGTTGCATTATGCGTGAACATAAAGTATGAACAAAAACCATAAAAAATAGAAGTTAAATAATGGAACCTTAATATCATCTCTTATTATTAGTCTCTAATTGTTCAGCCTAAAACAACATCTTTGGTCACCTGTTAGGTCATGTATCTGCGTCTAGGTCTCATTTAAAAATGCTGTTAAAATGTGCCCAATGCTGTGCATTCTGCCTGCACATCCTGTCTGCTCTTAAACTTGAGTACAGATCCCCCAGGCATTTGTAGTGTATGTAATCCCATGTGAGACAGTAGCAGCAGGGGACAAAATGAAGCAAGAGAATCCTATCTGACTGAGTTGTTTAAGAGGAATTGCTCACTTGACCAGAGTACTGGTCACCTGCCTGTGGCATCGAGTTCCGAAGAAGATAAAATCAAATCCATTTCCCCAGATACTTTTGTACTGTTTTGGTTGGTTGGTTGTTTTTAGTTTTGGTGGTTTTTTTTTTTTTGAGGGTTTTTTTGTTGCTGTTTTTTGTTGTTTTTCTTTGTTTTTTGTGGGTTTTTTGTTTTTGCTTGGTTTTAATATTTCTTTTTTCACCTCAAACATCGATGATCATAGGGAAGATAGTGGAAGGTAAATGCACAGAGTACAGAACCTCTGTCTGATATCTAGAGAAATACTTCAGAAACATATGCGTTGGTACCAAGTGGTTTGCAAAACTCTCATTATTCTGAGCCTGTACATGGCACCAATTTTTGTTCAGGCAAGCATGAAACTGGAGTATGAGCATTTTCCTCTAACACAGATCAGTGGAAGTGGTATCATCAGATGGTCAATGGAAACTTTCCCTGGAGGGCTGAATACAATTTTACTTCAGCATGCAAAGGTTGAGGCTCAGTTGAGTCAACTGGAAGAATCTAAAGGGAGTAGGCCTGTATGTGACCTGGGAGAGTTCAGCAGAGATTACAGACATACTTACTTCATGGAGCATAAGAACCTGGAAAACACAAGGGAGACAGAAAGAAGATGACAAGGTGAACATTGCTGTAGTTTTCCTAGTTACATGTAAAATGTGATCACATAGAAGGTTCCTAGAGCATGAAATATTAGTAATCAGCCATGTATTATCTTCATCATTTTACTGTCTATACTCCACTTTGCAAATGTGAGTGTTTATTAAATGGGAGGTTAATAATTTTGCTGAAACTCAGCTTAGTGCTTTTGGAGTACATTTTTGCATCTGTCAGTCAGCAGTAGCTTGTAACTCAACTCTGCTTTCACTGAACGTTGCTTAAATGAATTGCCTGTACTGTAGCGTAGCAACTTATTTATCCAGACTTCACTGTTTTCAGTCTGTCTCTCTGTCCCTTATTACATCCAGTATCTCAATGTCTGATACTCTTCTGTGGATTTTAACCTGACAACACCCCTGTCAGGTAGGAAGTATTCTCCCATTTTACAGACATGGGAAAAATTGGGACTTGTGCAAGGTCACAGAGGAAGTTTGGGTGTGAGCTGAGCATTTGGTGTGGGCCTTTGGGATCTGGATGTATTGAAATACATCTAAATTAGAGTTACTAATCAGGCTGTGCAAGAATAGTAAATGTGGATAGCCTCAGTTTTTGTAAATAATAATCTTCAACTACTTGTAGGGGTTGTGTTTTGAGTTTTTATTCTTTTCATATCTAATTCCAAAGACTATTTAAGCATTGCATAAATTACACAAATTACACAAAACTTGAATTTTTAATGCAGAATTTTTTAAACTATGTTATTTTATTTCCATAACATTATTTCCAAAATTCATGTGTAGACTTACAGAGAAGAAAGCATAAGTATTCTGCATTTGTTTCTCTCAACATTTCTGTGAGGCAGAAGAAAATATGTAATGAGTCTGGCAAGGCATTCCAGGGTGACGTAATAGTGATGAAAAAAACCCTCATTTTGGTGATATCACAAAAAATGATGAAAACCATGTTTTGTATTTAAGACTGGAGTGGTGTTTAAGAATTCAAACGGCTGGTTTTGGCAGACATCTAATTGTAATACTGTAGCATCGCTGCAGGCAATTTTCTTTGATTTAATTAGATGAACTGTGGTATTTTTTTCTTTTTGCAAAAGGCTTTATTATGTAGAAATGAAATATGTATAAATTTAATTTTTAATCTTGTCACTACAGAGTAGGAAGGAATAAGCTGATTCTTTTAATTTATCCTCTTTGTTTAAGAAAAAAAAATTAAATTAATCTTATCACAAATGTTTATGAGTAATTGATTTGAGTTTTGCGCTCCAGTCAGAGGCGATAGAGTTAAGATTGCTGTGTGTTTCTTCTGAATTGAATGCGTTGCAACTCTCTTTGAGTGTGTAAACACAAACATTTTGAAGCCTCAATGATGTTATTTTTCTTCCAGACTATGATAATATTAAATCTTAAATCAGAACTTGGAGTATAAAATAAATCAATCTGAAAGATTTACTCTGTGTTTTTTCTTTGTTTGATTCTGGATTTTTCATTTGTCTTTTTGTTTTGTTTTGGTTTGGTTTTTTTAGCATACTTCAAAAAGTAATTGATTACCAAAGACTTTCTTTAATACCAATTTCAGGTGTTTTTCTGTGGGCCATATCCAGAGGAGGTAATTTTAAGTAAATTTCAAGAAATTAAAATTACGGGTAATCAACATTACTCATAGGGCTCGATGTCCTCAGGTTTTAGGCAAATATTCCCCACTGTTTCTAATCAGCTGTCAATTTCAGTTTTCTAAGATCTGAAAATGTTTTTGCAATGTCCAATACCTAGATCATGATATTGATTGATTTTTCAAATATTGATTGCCTTGAGGTATCTTCAAAATTCTGTAGAACCATGGAACCATCCTTGTGCTTCTCTCTAAGATGAAGCCAAAAGCCAAAAATCCAACTTATTGTATGGAAATGAAAAATTTCTGCTTGCTTTCTTGAAAGCCAACATTTTGGTCTGTGTACTAAGATGGCTGATTCAGGAGGTCTTGAAATCAAGGACAGGATATCCATTGGTTTCAGCACTGAAGCTTTCCCTTGTGTTAAAGCTGTGGCTTTTACTCCATGAAAACTTTTTTTTTACCAGCCTGACAAAGGTGTTTTCTTTATAGTGACAGTGGGGATGGTAGGACAGTTAACTGAATTATTGTCTGCTGTCAAATTGCTGAAAAAAGGGGCAGGAGAGTATTTGCATTTTACTTTTCTTTGCTTGCCATTGAAAAGTGTTGATGCACTTGAAGTTCTTGTCTAGTACCAATTTTAATAGCAGAGGAGTCCTCAGCGATTATCGCAGCTTGGTCAAGGCCATGTAGGGCAAATCTGTGCTCTGGCAAATTATCTAATGAATCTTTTTCCTTTCTGTAAATACTTTTATTACAAGGGGTGAAAACGTAAAAAGTTCATCTTGAATTGTGTATATGTTTCTTATAATGATGAAAGTGATAAGATCACACTCTAGTCAGAACAGAAGGCTTCTTTTTGATTAATTTTTTTTTGACAGAGGAATGCACTTTTCAGTAGACCTGAACTATTCAAAAAATGAAGAGTATTCTTTTAAATTTTCATTTCTTGTTCCAAAAGATGTTACTTGGCATTAGTTGAATTTAAATAAATTAAAAAAAAAAAAAAAAGCTTTCAATATTAAATCATATGTGTCAGTATTTTAAAATAAAAATTTCAGGTGGATCTGAAATTAAAATAATTTTTAACTAGTTTATTCTCACAGATTAACTCAAAGAAATTAATTTATTCACAGTTCTCATTCGGGGTAGCTAAATTCAAAGCTTTTACTGAGCTTCAATTCTTTTTTGTATTTGTTATTTGGTTGTTGTGGTTTACATTAGTGAATGAAAAAAATCAGTGCTAAGCACTTTTTGCATGCACTTTTTTAACAGCCTTTTTTTTTCCTTTGTTTCATTTTTTTAAATGTCTTAAAAGAAACGGAATGCAAATATTTTACCAGTTCATGTATTACTAAAGGGAGTCTAATTTTCTCATGTGATTGAGTTTCAAAATGGAGCATGCTTAGCTGTCTATTCCTTAGTCCCAAACACTAAATATAGGACTAGCTTGTTCACCAGTGTAAAAGAGAGTAGCTTCAGAATCTCTCTTATTTCTGCTAAAAATAACAGGCGTCTTGCTCCAGATTGCTCAACAGCATTTTTTTTTTCCTTACAGTACAGATCCCAGTAGAAATAAGAAGAGATGATTCTGAAGAGCCAGGAAAAATTTTCTTTGTAAAAGGAATTGTCTCATCACCTGCTTAAAGTGCTTAAGGTAACTTTCCTCAAGCCTGTGCTGCTACAGTGAGCAGAGAGGAGAATGGGTTCTGGAACAAACCCAGTTTTAAAAATTAGTACTGGGGAGAGGGAATCAGAACTGTAAAGTTTTGTTCTGGGGTAGCAGCAGCCCTTGAATAGGGCATTCCTGCTTTTGTTTTTATTTTATAAGGAATCCAAACCACACTTGTAGTGTAGATAGTTTGCATGTGCACTGATGTGAACTGAGATCAGAATCTGAACTGGCAGTAAAATGTGCTACAATATAGTCTGCTATACCAAGGGGTTGTAAGGAGTAATTATTGTTTGCAAAGCTCTTCGAGTTCCTCAGAAGAAAGATGCTATAAAAGTACAAAATACTGTTGTTATTATTATTATAAACTTTCAAATGCCAAAAACTAGGCAGTAATAATAGAAGTGCTGAAACAACTTTAACAATAGTGATGTGAACACATTAAGCTGTAATAAAGCCAGAGTCAACTAAATCAATCAAGTAGGCCTTGCAAACTGCTTGTTAGGACAAAATTGCATCTTTTCTAAAATAAATATGAGAGCATTCTCAGCTGGTGTAAATTAGCCCAGCTCCACTGGAGTCTGAGACTTGGATTTAAAATGAGAGTTGCATTTTTTTTTTCCTTTTTTCTTTTCTTGTTACCATTGTTCATCTGTGCATGACTGGCTGTGTGTGTCAATGTGTGTGCAGTTGGATGTGCATGCTGCAGAGACACCAGTGCTAGCAAAATTTTTATCAGTTTCACGTGGGAGAAAAGCCAAAGTTATGACAAATAAGTTTAATTTCAAACAGGAAAAGCCACTTGTGTTTTCACCCGTGCACAGGTGAAGTTCTGAAATTGTTTTTTTTTTCATCTGACTTCTGTTCTGCAGAAAATGTCTCTGCATCAGACTTTGTGGGTGTTATGTCAGAAAAGAGGATGTTTTGGTAAAGCAGAGAAGGGACCATGAGAAAGTATGTTTAAATGTGTAAAATTAGAAGTTATACACTGCTACTTACTAATCCTCCCCTTCATTGACTCTTGCCCTGAATAGTCACAATCCTTACAAGACTATCAAACAAAACTGCTTAACCATCAAATTTAAGTGATAAGTAAGGCAACTGATTTTGCTGAAAATCAGACTGAATTTTCAAAATATTTTGAAGCAGTTTCAATCAAGTACATTTCCTAATTGTTTTAAAGTACTTTTACAGTCTCAAAATCTGTGTAGATCTTGCTTTTAGAACATACTGAGACAACATGTTAATGCCATTATCTAACTACACCAAATTTATATGTCCTCTTGTGATCCTTCAGAAAGATAACATATAAAGCATATATGATTAAATATGTCAGAATTTGTATCTTGTTGCCATGAGAATGCTCTTTATTTCCTGGAAACAAAATAATTGTAACTATTCTGAAGATAAAATTTCTTACTGATTTATGTTGTCAGCTAAACTTATATCAGCAAAAAGAGCAGGGAAAGAAGTAAGAGATTCTGAGACTCAGTACGGTTCTGTCACCAACTTTCTGTTGCTTGTTCTCCCAGCCTTCTTTTCCTTAGGTGCAAAATGAGGGTCATAACAGCTAAATTACTCATTGTTAAACTGACTAAAAAAGGAGAGTGAGTTTGAATCGCCATGATTTTTGAACAGTCTCTCATTTTTGACTTCAGACCAGGGGAGGAACAAGTGCAAAGGAGGGGTTAAAGTCCAAAATGGCAAAGAATTTGTATTTTGAACTGTGATTCAGTGACTGATATGTTATGAACCTCAGCTCCAAGTCTAAGCAGATGTTTCAAATCTGTGTTTGCATATTGCAGCTTGGGACCATGCACAGTTCTAAGAGACTTATTATAATTTATTATTAATAGGAGTAATGATTGATATTGTTGCATTATTTAATAATTGCACTACTTTCACTATTTAATAATAATTATTATTTGCACATGCAGATCAGGTAGTTAAGGTTCTTTTCCATAGGAAATGCAAATAGAGATTAATGAGTGATTCATAGCAAGTAAGATAATTTGATAATTTTTCCCTGCAATTAAGCATCATTTACTTCAAGTGATCCTCAGTACTATCATTGTGTGCTCAATTGCTCAGTAGTGAAATCACTACTGAAATCACAAGGAATTGTTTCTTTGTCCTGATTACTGGAGCATAGCTTGCACAATGCTCGTTAGCTCTTCGTCTTGACAACTAAGGCTGTAATTGCTTTAAATCAAGAACTAAGTTCTAGTCAACCTCTGCAAAATGCCCAAAAAAATGGCTCCCTGGGCTCTTTAAAATAATTAATATTCTTGTACAAGTCACTAATAAAAATCAAATTTCTGGTGGGAATATTTCTGGAAAATAAATATAAATGAATGTGTTCTAGAAGTACCTGAGAATGCCTCTAGAACACTAATTTCTGTAAATGAGCACTGTGACTACTGAACATAATACCTATTCTTGGAGTAAACAGTGAGAAAAACAGCCAAAGTGTATTCAAGATGATTAACCTTTCTTGTCTTTTTTTCATAGAGTATTGATATTGTATATAAAATTTCCATAAAGCTTTTTAAATCATATATGTTTTCTATTTAGCTTCTTGGTACTTAATGTGGTGATCTTTTCATCTCATGGCTGGCATTGGGACTATAAGATTTTTGTGCTCAAAAGATTTAGATACATTAAAAAGTAATGTAATGTGTATGGAGTTATATAATGCATGAGTTGTTATTTTTCCATCATCTTCACATGTAAGTACCTAACTAACATCAATAAAAAGAATGAACGGTACCAATTTTGAATACATGCTTAAATATCTGTAGGATTGGAATTGTACAGAAACCTTGTAACAGGTTAGATTCTTGCCCTCTGATTATCATTCATGATGTAGACCTAAGTTTCAGGTGCACAGTCAATATGTAGTGTTTGGTTTGTGGGTTTTGGTTTGTTTCTCCCCCCAGTACAGGAGACACTTTGCAACATGCAGCAGCAATAGTATTTTGACACAGTTCTGCTTATGTGAAGGTCTTCTGTTTGGGCAGATACTGCTCAGTATGCAATTAGCAGTGTCCATTCCTGTTTTTATAAGCAGCATTTTAGCAATTAGGAAATTTTTAATTAAGTCGACTGTGTTCTCAGCTTGAGGCTTTTTGGGTGCACTTTCCCTCAGGAAAGTGAGATAACATTCAACAGAGACTTTATTTTTCTATAGTAGTTTTCCAGCTTCCACTCCCCAACAGGTCAATGCCCCCTTCTCAAGACTTCAACGCAATTTTTATTTTTTATTTTTAATTTTTTTTTAATAACTTGTGTCACCACTGCTACCATCAAGATTCCTCTTTCAATAAGATGCTGATTGGATGAATATGGCTTCCAGTAACTCAGTCTTTGTTTTGTAAAAACATTATTACAACATTGTATAACACTTTAGAAATGTTTCAAATTTAGGCTGGCGTGGTGACTTAGCAGACTAGGGGGCTAACATATGGAGTCTGCTACACACTAGAGACTGTGGTTTTATTGCTGGCACCACTAGTCAAGTCAGGATTAGCAACCATAGTATTTTCAGCAAGATCTGAGATCACAAGGTCTCAGGTGTGGTTACCTAACCCTTGCCAGAAGTAGGACAAATATTGACAGGTGAAAGTAAAGACTGATTTAGTGTAATAGGAGGAATACTTTTGCTATAAGGGCTACATTTTTCTTAGGATTAAATAATTTCCTTTGTTTTCCATTAACTTAATCAAGGGGTTCAAAATTCAAAACATGCTCCAAATGGTAGCCCTTACTGGGTGCAGAGGCACCCGTCGGGACAGTGACCCTGGGTAGGATACGGCTGGAACCTCTCCTTGTCCGCGGCTGCAGCTGTGTGTATGCCAGACCTTGAAAAACAATCTGAGGAGCAAGCAAACAAGAAAACAAACAGATTCCTTTTCATATGAACTCACAGTGTGGGCAGGATCCCAAGCAAAATGTCTCTCATCTCAGCCCTGTCTCTGCTGGTGAAAAGCAGAGAAAAGAGGAAGAACTTCTTTGGGAAAGACAAGCTGGCTGAGAGTGGGAATAATATACTTTAGGTGTTGATTATAGTGTAATAAATAATGGTGAGATTTCGTTAGAAAGTAAAAGAATGCATCTTTAGGAGAAAACGGATTCCATTAGAGAGCTGTGCAGAGCCTTCTTTTTATTTCATGGTTGAAGTACAAAGTGACAATATCAGAACAAAAATAAAATAAGAGGGGGAACGCATTCTCTATCTTACAAAAAGAAAAAGAAAAGTGGCAGCTAAAGCCAATAAAGTCCTTTATTTGAATGCCATTAGTGGGTTTGGCAGCCATCCGCGCCATCTACTTCAGAGGAGCACTGCACAGATTAAGAGAGGCTGGATGCTAATTTGCACATATGGAAATGCTTTTTCTCGCCGTTCCGATGCCTCTGTTGTGGACAGATGGAATTAGTGAGCACTCCAAAGCCGTGAAGGCAAACACATAAAAAAAAAGCCCCCTCTCCTCCTTCTTTCTTTCTTTCCTTCTTTCTTTCTTCCCTTCTTTCTTTCTTCCTTTCTTTCAATCTTTCAATCTTTCTTTCATTCTTTCTTTCTTTCTCTCTTTCTCTCCTTCTCTTTCTTTCTTTTTCTTTCTTTCTTTCTTTCTTTCTTTCTTTCTTTCTTTCTTTCTTTCTTTCTTTCTTTCTTTCTTTCTTTCTTTCTTTCTTTCTTTCTTTCTTTCTTTCTTTCTTTCTTTCTTTCTTTCTTTCTTTCTTTCTTTCTTTCTTCTCTCTACCTCTCTTTCTCCCTTCCTTTCTTCCTTTCTTCCTTTCTTCCTTTCTTCCTTTCTTCCTTTCTTTCTTTCCTTCTTTTTGATGAGAAACTTCAGACTTGAAATAAATAACAACAGCAGACCACTTTACTTGGCATTAACAAACTGTTTATCATATCTCAATTGCAAATCATTTTTTTAACTAGGAGTTGTAGTCATCTTAGCTTAGAATCAAGTGTGCCAAATAAGGTTGGCAAATTAAGGACCTCTTCAGATAAATTTGGCTTTCTAGATGTATATAGATCTCTGTCCACTTTAGACTGTGCTTTGCAATGCTCCCTTTCCTGACAGTGTACAGTAACTATGAATTATATTTTCTCATTCCAGTCCTCACATTAGTTGTACAAATGACACTTTCAGCTATCTTTTGACTGGAATGTGTCCTGAGATCTTGCTAGGATGTGGGGCAGAGAGTGGCCTTAGAGGGGTAAAGGACAATAAGAAGTGAATCCTGATGGGGATGAAAATTCCTGCCTTTCCAACCATACAAAAACTACTTCATCTCTCTGCCTTTGGACCACTGGGTACTTCACGGACAAACTGCAGGAAGCAGATAGAAGAGAGCAGCCTGGACTCTCGCCCAGGAAGGAAGAGGTAGGAATTATTCCTGGGGCTTTCCCCTGGGCAGAACAGCTCCCCACTGACTTCAAAATAGGGGTGTGCCTTCAACATGATTAAAACACTCAAAAAAGGATCAATCCAGGGAGACAAGAATCACTTTTATCTAGCTAATTTACAAGGGGAATTTCATATGCACCTTATCTATTGGCAGTCAAACAAAGCAGATGCATCATTCTTTAAGGCAGCCGAAAGTCAACGACCTTTGTTGCCAAATGTCTGTCTAGCCATTTTTTAAAATTTCTTTGAAATCAGCTGGCACCAACAATTAGCACCCGACCACCACCCAAACTTTGGATGAAGTGAGTGCCGGAAACCAAATCAGGATTCAAATATGGTAAATAACACCTCTCTCTGTGCACTGTGACTGGCTCGCTGCCACTAGCAGGAAGGTCTGTGCACAGTTCAGTCTCTTTGGGGGCCATTTCTGCTCTTCTTTAAGCTGCATCAATCCATTGAATAAGGCCATACACCCTCAGAACTAAAAGCAAGAATTGGGCTTTTGTAAGAGCACCTAACTGGGATGTCTCTGTTACAGTGTGATGAATGGCTTGGAGGGGTATTCAGGTGTCTTAAAGCTACTTCACTCTGGCCTTTTCTCTGGCCTTTTTCTTGTCCGTTCTTGTCTCTCAACTTCTGAGAGTGTCTCAGTGATCTTAAGGGATTTGCAGCTAAAAACAGTGTTGAAACTCACCAGTTACTTGACTTGTTCTGAAGAACCAGCTATGAAAATGAGTTTTGCTACCAAGTGATTATTTTTTTAAGGACAATATTCTGAGCATGTTTCTTTGGTGGCATCAATCACAGCTATCAAGTGAATTGAAAACATGTGCACTTCAGGCAGAGGAACAAAATGTTGTTTGTGATCAGTTCCACTTGGTTATTAGCTCTATTCTGAAGAACTTCACAGTTTCTGTAGAAGATGGTACCAAAGAGATGTAATGAATCACTACCAAAAATGGTGACTGCTCTTCTCCCTTTCTTTCTCTTTCTGTCTTTTTATTTCTTGTTGGGTTTTTTTTTGTTTTTTTTTTTTTTTTTTTTCTTTTTTTCCTGCTCACCCACTCCCACCCCCACCCCAGTTCTTTCCCAAGTGCTCTGATGCCAGAGGCTGGAAAGATTTTGCTTCCAAAGAGCAGCATGTGGCTCTGGAGTGACAGATTCCTGACTGCTGCTCCAAGGCATTGTTCACAGCGAACAGGGAGGCTCTGACCTCTCTGATCACACAGCTGAGAGAGGAGGAGAGCATGCTACTCTTATAACTCTTGCTCCTCTCTTTGTGTACAGTGCATCTAATGGGGACACACATTTATACTGCTCTCTTCCTTCAGAGAACAAGGGCCAGTCTTGAACTCTTTATTCAGGCTCTTCACACTCTCACTGAAGTCTGTTGAAGCCAATGTCCTTCAGGAGACTCACTCCTCTTGTGTTTCTCAATGCATAACAAAAGTATATTTTCCAATTGTAGTCAGAGACATTTTACATTTCTTCTTTCCATATATTTTTTTTTTTTTTTTGGGGGGGGGGGAGGTTAGAGCTCTGGTGCTATTCTTTCCCTACCTTTTTGGGGTTTTAAAGGGAGTGTCACTCTTCTTCTCTGGTGTTACAGTTAAAAGGAGGAGAAACAACTTGCAAACTCTCCTTTCCCTATCTATATCTGGTTGCAAATATGCTTTTTAAATAATCCTTTACGTTATGATAGTTTTATCAGACAATTAAACTCATCTCCTTCTACATAAAGCACAGTGATAGTGATTAGACTCCTGGAATCTAGAAAGCCAGGGGAAAGCCTGCACCCTTTACAATAAAGCTGGAATTTCACTCAAGTTCCTTACCAGCCTTATAGTAACCCCCTCCCCACTTCCCTACAAAATGTATTGGCATTTCCTATATGATTTCAATGGCTTTGAAATTTAATCCCTACAGAAGAGGTTTTAAATTGCTGCTATTATTCACAGATAGAAGCCCCTTAAAAAAAAATCTGAGCTTCAAGGAACTGCATTAAAAAAAAAAAAAATTGAGGCTTGTAATATAAGTTCCCATAAAATATTTGTAAAAATCAATGCTTTGGGGAAATAATGGTGAAGATTTGTAAAACTTGAAAGTTTCATTTCTGCAGTGACTTTACAGGAAATTTAACAGCAATGTTTCATTTATTAGTAAAATACATGTTTTCTGAAAGTTCAGCACAGCGCATCTTCAGGGGAAAAGACTCAAAACTGTTTGGGAGGATGATGGGAGCTATAAATTAAAACAAGAAAAATCCAACCCTGAAATGTTTGTGTTTATTTTGATTCGTTTCTATTACAGTTTTGTTTCTCTTCAGTTTTATTCACTTATTTATTCTTTTAAAAAGTGCCAAAGTGGTAACTTAGAATCCCCCTAAAAGTGAAACTTGAGTAATAGAAGTTGGTGAAAGGATTCAGCATCAAATTATTTAATTTCTTATTATTTACAGTAACAAAGCTATCACAAGAATGATAAACAAGCTCATAGAAATTTTCCAGTAAATCCTCTATATCCAAAACTGGAAACATAAAGGAATAATTACTGACAAAATAATAATTATAAAAAATAATAAAGCAAAGAGTGGTGTTTTTTTTTTTAATTTTGGTTTGGTTTTTTTTTGGGGAGAGGTGTTTGTTTGTTTGCTTGTTTGTATGCTGTTTTGTTTTGTTTTTTTAACTGTTTGCTCTCTGTTCTTTTCACTTATTTCTGCCCAAGAAATCCAGTTAATTCTGCTTGGGAAGGTCATGTAGCTGAACTTCCCAGAAGAAGACAAATAGAAATAGGAGAAACACAGCAAACTCCCCAAAGCCTGTGGTGGGAAGTTGAATTTCAGCCAAACATCCCACTTCTCAGCTGCCATCTAAATTTCTGAATCCTACTAGCATGATCAGGTGGTTAAGTAGCTCCCAGTGTCCACAGCCTGCACCAAAAGAGAGCAAGGAACTGTGAAAAATTAGCATAGCTACTTTGTGAAGAAGACAGCCCTAGTCTGGGAAACCTTCCTAAATGACATGGATCCAGGCTGTGTTTTCCACTCATCAGGACATTGGTGCAAACTTCAGTGTACTTACTCACCAAGGGATTCCAGACAGCCTGAAGGAGTCTTAGCTACTTATTGACAAGTGTAATCAGTCCTTTGTGAAGCAGTAAATGTTGCATACAGACATGAAATTTACCTGTGTTCTTTTAAAAACACCGCCATCCAATGAAAGATGAAAAAGTCTATGCTGGTTCTAACAAACTAACTTCAATTTTGTCTTTATAGAGGAAATGCATAGAGGCAATGTTCCGAGATCAAAAAAAGTTTCTTCTAGTTGAAGCTATTAATTACTCTGAGATTCAGGGCAGCTCCTGAAATTTGAACATCCTCCAAGGCTCAGAGTGTGGCTCTTCCCTTGAGTGGGAAATGAGGAGATGCACAGCTTTATTATCCTTTGGGCTTCTAATACATTTCACTGTGAGGTATTGTTGCCCTTCGTGAGAGGTGGTTTAAATTTTTCCTGGAGGGACACATCAAGTGAGCTGTAAGTGTGGCATGCTCCACATCTCACCCTCTGCTGACCCACCACCAGTTTGGACACAACCTGATGATTCAGCCTGCAGGGTCACAGATGCTCCAGTCTGTGCACTTTGGCCACACCAGAAGCTGACCTCTTGGTCTTGCTCTCTGCATAAAGAGGCAAGACTGGTTTTCAGGGTATCTTCAAGAAACAGGAAAATTGAACACTGGATGCATTACATGAAAATGATGAGATGTGATCTGTACCCTGTAAATCCTCTCCCTATCTGTGTATTCCTACCAAATAACCTCATTTTAGTTTCTTTGTTTATGGACTCTCTGGGTGATTCCTCAGTTCAAAGCAACAGTTCTTGCAGACAGAAATGTGACCCTGTTGCAGGGCGCAGAAAATGTGGGGTATTCTGGCATGAGCTGTTTCTTGTGCTCTTATCCCATGGCTGGTCTCAGCCAACCTTTATTTGAGTATGTGAGCTTATCTTCTGTTAATAATTTAAACCCAGTCTCCACAATGGAGCAGTGTCACTTTCAGAGATGAGAGGACTATGAATATTTGGCTTTCTGTCTGTCCACAGAAAGCAAACAATTAAAATGTCTAATTAGAAAGCTACATAAAAGTAATAGAGGAAACATAAGTTGAAGGACCATCCATTACAAAGGGACTGAAGGATTCTTGGAACTGCACTGACCATAAGCTCCTGTAAGCTGCAATTTCAGACACAGTTTTAAGTAAATTCCCTTTTCAGCTTCACTTTTCCCACATGAAAGAAATGCTAACGTTAACACAGCAGACAAGAGCCCTTAAAATGAAGCAAGAGGAATTTTTTATTTAAGTGGAACATCATGGGGCTCATCAGAGTATTTAATAGTATTTTCCCTCCAGCTGTTTTTATTTATCTTTAAACTTCCAATAAAAGTTATGTTTTATTTCAAGAAGTAATCCATAATAAATTTTTCAGCTGATGGTAGTGGTTAGTGCCTGTGCCACCAACAGCGATGATTAATTCTTTGGAGAAGAAACGAAAATTACTTTTTGCTATGCAGTACCTACCTATCAAAATGAATTTGAGTAGGGGCATTTGGGCCTTACCATCAATTTTCAAATTAGAGGAAACAATAATCTCATTCCATTGCTCTATGATAATGCTGGGAACTTGAGATGGGTTCAGTTTCTTACTGGAAGGCAAACTCAGAGCAATTCCTGGTCTTGCACATCATTGCTTTTATTCCTTTGTAGCGACATGACTCCCTGGGCTAGGTGCTGTCCAAGCATGGCAGGAGGGACAGCTCTTGTCCTGAGCATGTGTTGCACCAAGTCCTTACGGACACACAGATGCTTTTAACTCCAGGCACTGTCAATCAAACCCTTGAATTGAATGAGATGTTTTACATGTGCCAAACCAAGCATATGTCAAAATATACATGGGATTTGGGCCATATAAGCATGGACCACGGATGAAGACTTTAACTATTATTAGAACACAGTAAATAGACCAATTCTTTTCACTTTAAGTAGAGATGGCAAAAACAGCAAGGCTGCACATAAACTCCTCAGCTAAGACATGACTTCATTCAGGCCAGTCGCCACAAAACCAACTCCTTTTCTGACCCCACATCTCTGTCTCTTGCCTTCAGCACATTGTCTGTTATAGCATCCTGCCTACTCCCAAAGGTATGTCCCATGGCTTCATGGAAACTGCTCTTCCCAGTACTGAACTAATACAGATGGGTTTAGGCATTAATTCTGCTTTTGTCCAGCTGCTGACAAGGAGGAGGAAACTATTGAGCCAAGCTCAGTTAGAACCAGTGGCCTCTGAAGCTCACAGCACTGCCAGTTTCCATTGAGACAAAGCAGAATATTTACCCTGGTCAACAGTCTGGATGCTCATTTTGTGTGGGTCTTTTTGGCCAGAGTCTGAGCCTACTGTTTGGTACAGCAAAGCTGATCTTTATCCACAAAGCTGAACCTTTTCTGTGCGAAGTTGCCTGCTAAAACTTCATTTCTATAGCAGACAGAATATGCTTCATCACTGACTGTCGTACACAATCTTGGAAGATGAAGGGCCTTCCAGATTTTTTTTTCAGGAAGGATGCTCAGTTGGAAATTTTGACTTCATTGTGGTCAGGATTGGACCTACTGTAAAAATATTTGTTAATCTATATTTGGACTTTCCATTGGAGCAGAAGGACAGACCAGCTGACTGATCTCTTTCTACCTGGCCTTCCTTTACTTTCTTCTGTGCAGGCTCTCATATCCTCTTTATTACCAACTCGTGTCATACTCACTATCTGTATATTTTAAAATGATGTTTTAAAGGAAAATATCATAGCATATACCGCTGTTTACCTATCTTCTTTATGTGTATGTGTGTGCACGCCTGTGTTACAAAAGGTGAGGCTAATGAGGAAGAGAAGATGATGAATGCAGGCTCGTTTGGGTCTGTTTGCACTAGTTTTGTATGAAGTTCCCTTCTCTATACAAATGACAACTGCACACTCTCCTCATGGAGAAACCCAGTCAGCCAGGGGCATGAAGTTGCCAGGGGCAGTCTGGGAACTGCTATTTCACTGATCTTTTAATAATATGATCCGAGGCTTTGTGAATAAAGGCCTTCAGACGAATGCAGAGTTCTGTGGGAATCCAGTGGAGGGAGCAGAGGGATTAGAGGACTTGTTGGAAAGGTCTGCAGGGATTTGTGTCTCTAAGTAAAATATGTAGCAAGAGTCAAAGTTTTCAAACTACTGACACGTACTGTCCTTGTGTTTTTTAATGTCATTCAAAAACAATAGTGTTTCCTCCAAAGAAAAACAAACAAAAAACTTACACCAGAAAGCTATTTATTTCCAGAGAGCTAACATTCACAAGTAGGGTGAAATCATAACTCTTTTATCCTCAGTAGGAATATTGAAACAGAATCCAATAGGGACATGATTATGTCCTGGGCCATTTGGTCAACTGTACACTGGCCACAAGGCCAGGTATACCTGAGTTATTCTTCTGTGCCTCTTGGTCATATGCTTTGTAGATTTCAAAATTTCCAAAGGAAACTGTCACATTTCTTGCCTTCTTTTTCTCTCTGTCTTCATCCATCTTACCAAAATTAGGCACTGCCATAAACTTTGGTCTTCATCTGACTGTGGTCAAAAGCTAATTTAAAAGAAAAAGCTCACACAAGATAGTTTAAATAAATGTTATTAATATGGACTAGCTTCAACCTTGTGATCTGATCATATTCCCATAGACAGCCCACCATGCCTAGATGTTGCATCTGTAATAACATTCACTGTTGTTGATACTTAAAGATAACACTGCACACAACAAAAGAATTATCAAATTTTTGCAGGAAATACTTCACTGATTCACTGCCAGGTTTATGGTTCCTTTTATTTGTTTGTTTTGGCAGTTGTACCTCTTCAAAAATTTGCTTCTGTATTTTAAAATGCTAAAGAGTATCCTTTTAATTAAATTGCTGTTTGGTGCACACGCTATACCATTCTTTACTTGCTTAAAAGCCATGTGTTTATATATGGGAACTTCCCTTTTGCACTGAGACTTTAACTGTAAGGAAAACATATGGTTTAACTCACGTTTTTTCCTAGGGTTTGACTGTGCCTCATTTTCCTATCTCCTCTTTTATATCTTCAGTTTATCTAACTCCAATGAGCCAGGTTAATGCTTCATTAAGTTAAAGGAGAAAAAAAACTCTGTGCTTACCTCATATTTTCTCAATACCCAAGGAAACTTAAGCAAAAATGTATAGCTTGTATCAGGTGTTTCAACTTCCTCATAAATAGGAGCCTCTACTAAATATAACAAAAATTAAATTTAACCAGTTAAATTCTGGTGGGAGGACTTTAAGTTTCTTGGAATGATTTCTCTTGGGAAATCTCAGTGTCCTGGCCACCCCTTTTTCACTTCATTCCATGCCTGAATTCTCATCCCTTTGTCACCTGCCAGTGTAAGCTACAAGAACCTTGTGTTTTCTCTCTTTTTTTTTGCTGCTTGCTTCTTTGAGGTGAAGTTTAAGAATATCATGGTAGAAAATTTGTTGAATTATGCACACAAGTAATTTTTTTTTTTACTGTGAGAGTGCTCAGAGTGTGGAATGTGTTTAGGAAGTCAGCATGAGTGCTAGGAACCTCAAAGGAATGATTTGTATTGATCGGTAAATCCAAACCAAGATACCTCTGACAAACTGTAACTCAAAAGTAACTTAAAGGCATAACTTACTTTTTTCATACTGCTTATCTCCAACACACTGTCTTCATGTTAAGGCTGAGATATTTCAGGTGAAAATAATACTCCAAACAAAGTTAAAGACTGTACTTGAAATAAAGGGACACCATGTAAGGGACTTGGTTGTGATTTTTACCATGGACCATATTTATGATTCCACATCCCTATTATTGCATATTCCAACATATTGATTCTTCCAATGTTTCCATGGGAACATCCTGATGTCTATAATTACCAGAAAGGGTTCAATTAATTTAAAGCACAGTGGTGAATCTTTCCTTATGTACTCCCATTTCCATGCAAAAGGTGTAGCCAAAATGCCATTTATAGAATAACAAAAATAGCTGAAATGCTATTTACTTGCATAACTTGTTTGTTCAAAGAAATGAGTCTCTGGGAGTGCATTTTCCTCTGTTAATGCCTGAGCTTAATATTAACCTGAGCGCTTAAATGAATTTGCTGATCGCAGCTAAGACTCACACAGACCTTATTCAACATGAGTTGCACACACTGTTGGCACCTATAGCAGTGCCTGCTTAAAGGAAACTTAACTTGAAAGCAATACACAGAGATATTTTCTTTACTCTTTCCAGGAGACTTTAGTTTCTACCTTGAAGTTAGGTTTAAAGTAAATACACACTGAGCAGGAGACAGAATACAAGTTTTGCCTTCCCACTCTCTGGCTCACAAACAGAGTTTTAGTCTCTGAACTTTCATCTTTATGAACTTTTTACACCAAGAGATTTTTGTTTGTTTAAACAATGTCTTTTTTTAGCATTTAGATCAAAGACTATCTCCTTACATATTGCAGATGATTTAAAAAATGACCCTTTTTTAAAATAGGATATGACAATCTGATAGAATAATCTCTAATCATCTATAGGAGAAATATGGCACTACTACTTATGCCAGGTAAAATGTCAATAAGACGACGCCCAGAGTAAGACAAAGGATAATTAAGTGATTTCAAGTCCTTGATGAGTAAAGAAGTCTAGATTAGTTAGGAAAAGAAAGAAAAAAATATTCAGTGCTGAATTCTATGGTAACTAGAGGCAGACTGCTAGAAGCTGCAAACTTTGAATTCAGAGAGCTCGTTGAAGGGATATTTAATGTTTTAACATATGCCCACCTCAGTTAAGAAATGAAAGATGGAAACCCACTGGTTTCTGGGGTTTTTTTAGCACTGAAGAGAAAGTATTTTCTGTATAATACTATTACTTCCCACAATGCTACCAGTATGTAGCAAACATGTTACATAAGTCAAACAACCATTTGACTCAGGAAGGCAGAGGTCAGCATTTTGATTTCTGGATTCCTTGAAGACATTTATTAAAATAAAGACATAAATGCTTTTCAAACTTTCACAGATATTTTGGATTTTAATTGGATGTGTGAATACTCCCTGCTGGAAGATCAAGCCTCTGTTTTTAATTTAGAAGTGTATCTGTAAGCACTGAGGTATGAACTCCAACCCTTCACAGAGGCAAACGAATCCTGTGCATCTGATGTGAGGAATCTGGTCTCTGAAGTTTCTCTGTGGAGTCACGGGTCTGGAATTTCATTCAGTACCTGATATCTGCACCACTTCAGTTCCTTCTCTGCCAGGCTCTTGAATATCCAGCATGCAATCACCAAGATGGCATTGCAAAATAAGTAAGTTCTCTCACAAGGGAGTAAAGAAAACTAGGTTAAAATATGTGCTGACATACAAGGTGCCATTCCAAACAACATCAATGGAGTTGTTTTTATTTACATCACCAGAGAGTTTGGAGTAATCTTCCTTGCATTGTCACAAGCATGCTAAACAAGTTTGAAGATTATTTAAAGACATCATTTTAGCTTTGTTGATTACTCAATCTCTGCAGTCATTTATTGCTCCAATACTACAAAGTAAGAGAGATTATCTTTTAATTGGGTGATTTTTATCCTTGTAACATCTTCAACTGCACTAGATATTCATTAAGGTTTTTTTGTCTCCCCCTGAAACTTTCTTGAATCAGCTTTCATGTTTCTCTGCTCTTTTCCCTGGTGAGTTGTTGATCCAGGGACCAATGAAAGTCAGTAATACATCTATTTATGGCCTAATCATTATGAATATTTTTAAATGTGCTTCAGAAAATTTTTTGTAGGCTGTTCACTCAAAACTGCCTAATCCTTATAAATGCTTAGAATGAATAGTTGTGAAGTTCATCTATGTGTGGAGAAAACACTCTTTAAATTTTCTGTTATTCTTTGTGTAAAACTTCTCATGTACAAACATGAAACAGTATTGCACCCAATTGTTAACATTTTTTTGAAACTAAGAGTTATACACATTCTTAGCAGGTTTGCCTGCCTACAGTGCAGTTCACAAAAAGCCCTTTAAGATGTTTAGGAATAATGGAAGTTAATGATCCTATCTCTGTTTTGTCTATGAGGTGATATAAAGATCGAAAAAGTCTTTGAAATTAATATAAAGATAACTGCAAGTTATTGTGCAAGTATTTGGCCATGTTTTAAATAAATGTGATCATTCTTCCTTGTATCAGTGTTTGAAGTGTAGTATGCAACTCTTAATTGAATATAAAAATTAACCCTTTCCTCTCATTACCAATAGTTACAATAATAATTTTTAAGTAAAAGCTGAAATAAAATGCAAATTGTCCATAATTCAATGCAAGATAATTAAGGATTGACTTTTGGTCTCAATTAAGGATTTATTTGAAATTTAAAATCAATACAGGACATAGTTTGCGACCCACCAGAGCAACGCAGAAGAGATTTTAAAAATTAAAACATTAATATCCAAAATCAACTGCACAACATTTCCTTCTGCTGCAAGCAAACGAGCAGACAGGAATTGCCACCACTGTAAGTATTTCAGAGGCGGTTCAACAAGGATCACTGTATTGGTCCTGCCTGGAGACAAAAGAAAAAGCTATCTGATCTTTGGAAGTCCTTCCCACACTTTCTTTCTGAGACTAGATGACTCAATTCATAGCCTGCAAAAGGCAGGTGAGTGGATTCTCCTATCTCAGATGACAAGTCCATGGCCAATTTACAGGACAGGGTACACATTTATGATGTAGATAGTGGGATGTTGTTATTGTTATCAACATGTCTCATGGTGGGTGCAGATTTGTCATCCTAGGTGACAGAACTATTATGTTTGAGGAGCCACATTAGCATCTCCTGCAAAACAAGATGGGGGGGAGGGCAGTTTTGAAAAGTCTATCCCAAAATGACAAAAACAGCATAAATGAGTAAGACCCTTAGGCTCCTCTTTCCAAGTGAGGGAGAAGTGGAAAGATTTTGACCCAGAACTCTTGTATCTGATAACCCATATTCTCCAAAATATAAGCATCATTGGGAAGGCATTTCAATGACAAATGAAAGAATAGAAGAGAAGTTGTGCATACTCCTGAATTGCTAGGATTGGATTTTCAATGGAAAGAAAAAACAACAAAAACCACCTCTGAGGTGCTGAAGAGAATCAATTAATGTCTGCAAGACAGGCTGCTGTTGAGGGCAGAAATATTTTGGTCACAGAACAGTGTTTTGTGCCTGAGTGAGTAAACTTGTGCTTGGAGGCACAGAAATTCCCCGGTTCCCCTAGGGCACCAAAACCTTTGGAGCCAACACTGGATCTGTGGCAAAATCTGCAGATGGCTCTGCAGGAGGAATGCATACAGCTGTGTACAGCTGGTTTATAGCTTCTTGGCTTTGTATTGGCAACCCAGTTAACTAGATGTCTTGTTGATGGTGGAGACACAAAAATAATATCCACAGTTGCTAACGCACTCCCCCTCAGTGGTTTCAGCACTTGAACTCGTAGCAGTAAACTTGTTCCTTACCTTAATAGAGATTTGCTGTTAGTTTAAGCTTTGGCTTCAAGTTGGGGAGGAGGATAAATTGAAATAGGGTTGATACATTTCCTTAGTTCTAAAATATACTTGGAATTAGATCTTTCTTTAATTTTTTTTTTTTCCCCTGAAAACACAGATATAAGTCACCAATAATAAATTGGGATGGCCTTATTCATAACTTCTCTCTGGCAGCTTCTAATATCATGCATGAAAATATTCAGCTAGATAAAGTCCAAAATTAAAATGGAATAATGTCTAATCTGGTCAAAATTTCTGACCTATAGGAAAATAACAACATTTTAAATTTTATTCCTATTCTTAAAAAAAAAAAAAAAAAAAAAAAAAAAAAATCCCTTTTAGAAACTTTTTGTTTAAAGATATTTTTTTAATTTTGTTGTTTTTTGTATTATATCAACACATACCAAAAATAGTCATGCATAATCCGCTGACAGATTATAATATGGCATTGGTTAAAATGTTCTATTGCTTTTCATTTGTTCATTGTTTTTGTAACAAAATGCAAACTTGTAAATTTGGGATGATGCAGAATGTTTCAATCAGTACTAAGTAGCATCTGCCTTAAAGTCTAAAAATAATTTATTTAAACGTTTTCTCATTTTACAGGAAACCTAATCATGTTCATGTCACTTTGGAGGAAAAAAAAAAGTCACTTGCCTTGAAACCTCTTTTTCTAACAAAATGTTCTGTATTAAAATTTTTTATATAGATCTGGTCAGCCTAATTCTATAACTGATTGAACAAATGTTCTCAAAGAAGACTGCCAAGTTTATAATTCAGTATCACTTGTTTCTGGACAGTCCCAATCTCTTTGGTCACTTTTAATTCAGATATTCCAGATCACTGACAAATGACTTTACAATGTAAAGTCTTTACACAGAGTTCTAAACCTAAAATTTTTTCAGTCCGTGGGAATCTCTCCACTGATGGTAACAGATGTTAAGTCTGGTCATTAGCAGAGGGCAAGCATGGCAAAACATTTTCATAAATTGATTTTACTGGAGGTGGATAAAGGAGCAGTGACTCCCATAATAACTTTTAATTCATACTTGAAAACAACCTGATTTTTGAGGGTTGCAAAAACATTTCTTGTTGCCAAATTATGAACCTTCTGCAAAGTCCATTGGGACTGTAGAAATTTTACTGGTTATTCAATGAAAGCAGGAGTATTGCAACTCCTCTGCAATGTCGTGTGGCTAACCAGAATTCTGTGGAACAGCTTTTCAAAAAGGAGATAGTTCTGTCTCAGACCAACTTCTCCCTGTTTAGACATGCACAGAGATCATTGCTCAGGAAATTACATTTAACTCTAAGAGTGTGCAAGCATGTGTGTGTGTTCATGCACATGTGTTAATAGAGAGAGATACACATGGACACTGCAAAAAAAAATTGCTGGTGAAAAAGGATGATTTCATATAGTATATGCCATAAAATTAAAATGCACAAAGATAATTTATCAGGAAAATAGCCTAAATTTAACAATTTCTTTCTGAAAAATTTAATTTTCACTTTTAAGCCTTTAGAGTTATGGTCTATTTATAATTGGAGCCAGAGCATGCATGTATTTTAAATACAAAGAGAGGTTTCAAAGTCAAGTTATTATATTACTTGAGAGTTTAATTAATAACACACTAATTGTAGAAGCCAACATCAAGAGCCACATCATATTGTTTCCATTAAATTTTGAAACTTTTTGAAGTGATTTAGTAATTAAAAAAAATGAATTTCTGGATAAAGTGTTATCTTCTCATAAGGACATAGTTTAAGTTCTCTCACTTTGCAGACTACAGGATTCTTCATCAGGTTCTACACTGCAGTGTGCTTTTAGATGTGAACAGTAGTGCATATTCTCACAGTTATACAGAAACAAAAGAAACTCAGTCCAAAGTCTTTTGTCAAAGTTCAGCTAAGGTCCCCCAGAACAGAAATATTTAGTTCAATTGGGTTTGCGTGGCCAGGTTTTTGGTAGCAGGGGGACTACAAGAGTGTCTTTTGTGAGAAGCTGCTGGAAGCTTCCCCCATGTCAAGCAGAACCAATGCCAGCTGGCTCCAGGATGGACCTGCTGCTGGCCAGGACTGGGCCTGTCAGAAATGGTGGTAACACCTCTGTGATAATGTATTTAAGAAGAAAGAAAAAAAGTTATTGAGCAGATGTAATTGTGACCAAACAATACCAGAATGAGAATATCTGAGATGAACAACTCTGCAGACACCAAGGTCTTTGGAGAATGAGTGGGACGAAGGGCTCCAGACAGGGCAGTGGGCTTCCCTTGCAGCCTGTGGTGCAGACTGTGCTGAGGCAGCTGTGCTCCCGCAGCCCATGGAGGCCCATGGTGATGCAGAGATTCACCTGCAGCCCTTCAGGAGACCCATGGTGGAGCAGGTGATGCCTGAGAGGAGGCTGTGACCCTGTGGGAGGCCTGTGCTGCAGCAGGCTCCTTACAGGGACCCACAGACCCATGGAGAGAGGAACCCACACTTGAGCAGGTTTCCTGGTAGGATTTCTGACCCTGTGAGGACCCACAATGGAGCAGCCTGTGCTTGAAGAACTGTACCCCATGGAAGAGTGACCCATGTTGCAGCAGTTTGTGGAGAACTGTCTCCCATGAGAGACACCCCATGTTGGAACAGGGGAAGGACTCCTCTCCCTGACCAGTGGCAGAAACAATGTGTGATGAACTGACCATAACCCCCATTCCCTGTCTCCCTGCACTGCTGGAGGGGAGGAGGTACAAATGGGAAGGAGGGAGGGGTGGGGGAAGGTGTTTTTGAGGTCTTACTTCACTTTTCATTATCCTGTTTTGATTTTGTTTGCAAGAAATTAAATTAATATCTCTAATTTGAGCATATTTTGCCCATGACAGTATTTCATGAGTGATCTCTCTCTTTCCTTATCTCAACACATGAATCCTTATATTTTGTCTCCCTTGTCCAGCTGTGGAGGGGAGTGATAGAGAGGTTTTGGTGGGTGTCTGGCATCCAGTCAGCATCAAGCCATTACAACAGTGGGTTGATAGTCATTAAAAATATAAATTAGTGAAAGTTAGAAAATTTCTATAAGAATAAATCGTACTTCCTGAGAAAATGCATATTCAGTTGAATGTGATTTAAAGTCTTATGAATTCACTTCTAAAATATTGATTTATCTTCATCCATGGATATTTGCACTAACCAAATACGCAGAAGTGTCAGAAGATGTTCAAGATGGTGTAAAATCACTAAGATAGGTCTCTTTTTCTGTTCTCACTAGTAAACTGTAGCCTGATGTACATCTGGGTGCTGGGACACAGGGCAGGGATGGAGCAGGGCCCTGCTTCCACCCACAGGCTGCTGCCTCCTTTGGGACCTGCTAACCTTCCCCCCAGCACCTCTGAGACCAGCAGCAGCTGTGGCCTGTTGGGCAATGGGCAGTGTACAGGGCAAATACCCCAGGGTACCTTCCCTGACCATCTTCTCTCCCCAGCTGCCTTGTTCTACCCAGATCTGCACAAGTGGACTGGTTCTGCTGCCAGCACCCCTCCACTCCCCGCTCCTCAACAACCGTACTGCATAACAGGAGGATTTTGCCCTGAGCTGTTGTGATGACTCCAGAATTTCCAGTCTTAGAAACTCTCTGCAAATTGATAAAATATTCCTCCCCTTCCCTCTGCATTTCAAAATAAACATCCTACTAACTTAGTGCAGTCTTAGGGGCAATTAAAATGAATAAATACTATGGGAACCCGATAGTTTTGTAGTGCAAAATCAATACTAAAAATAATACATGTATCTTATTACAGGTTGTGATACAACAGGAGCATGATATAAGGGTTTAAAATTGCAGATATTATTGGAAAGATTGATATCATAACAATTTCTCATATCACATTAGAAAACAACAAATTTAATAACACAATGCATGCAAACCCACTAATAAGATTCAAAAATCTAGTAATATAATATCTGGAAACCTACAAATTTGATAGGATGTGTCAGTAGTACTACAAAAATTAGCTGTAAATCTGCTTCAATAAATGCTGATCTTTTTTCTACTCCTAAAAAATCCTGCCCTTTATTTCACTATTTCCAAAGAATGTCATATTATCAATTCATGAGAAAAGACACCAAAAATGTGTGAACTACCAGTTTACAAATGGCTATGATTTTATTTTGTTCTTGATGGAAGACCTACCCGAATTTATGCTTTGTTTATCTAAATAGTTACAAGTGTCATTTGAAAACCAACTACATTTTGGTTGGCTTCTCCCTTTAGTAAATGATATTTCATTGTTAAGTATTCCTTAAACTCATTCAGCTTCAAAATCTCCACTGTTCTTCAAAGGCCAGAAGAAAGCAACGTACTTTTGAAGTTTGTGTGCCAAAGCACTTTGACCCACCAGCAGAGAAAACTGGATCCATGTCTTCTTTAAAATTTTTTCCTCCCCATTGGGTGAAGGACATATTGGATAGGTCAAGAGGTTACATTCAAATTCTCATAATTTTGAAGGAGTTCAATGCAGATACCCATTCCACAGAAGGTGTGGTTCATTAATAAACCAGAGATGGAAATTACTCCAGGAAAAGGCCCCTGAAGAGGCTAAGGAAAAGAGGGACTTGGTACAATGTTTGGTTTCTTGGGGGAAGCTATAGTCCTTTTTATCAGCTCTCTTCATCCTATTACCAAGGGAGGCCAAAGGTCCCAGCAACGATTTTGGGTCCAGGCTGGAAACTGTGAATGATCTCAAAAGGCTTTTTACTCTGTAAGGTAAAACTCTGTAAGGTAAAACACTTTTCCCAGACAATTTAACGAAAGTGGAGCCTAATTAAACCACACCTAATCTCTCTTCTCCTGCATGAAGAGGACAATAGGCTCCACATTACCTCACAGCTGAAACCTGAACTCCTGTTGACTGGGTCATTGTGGCCTTCCATGTCCTAGAGCCAAAATCTGTTCATCATTGAGTATCAAGAAATGCTGTACAAAAATATCACTGCTTGCCACATAAAGTGGCAATGCTTCTGGTGGATGGTCAGGATCTCTTAATCAGGTCAGCTTCAGGCTGTCTGAGCATCCTTTACCTGAGGCAGCATTATCCTGGTTGTAATCCCAGGTTTAGATACCAAAGAAAGCCTTCAGGGTGCCAGCTGTACACTGGTGATCCAGACTCTTCTGTATGGTCAGCAGACAGGAAGAACAAGGCACGGTGCCTGGAGCAGGCAGGGGCTGGTGAGACAGTGCAGTGACAGGCTCTGGGGAAGTGAAGAGCACAAGAGGGATTTCTTGTGGTTTACCAAATGCCTCAGATAGGCCAGCATTTCCTGAGTCTTATCCCTCAAGAGCAAAGACTTGGTACTGGCAGGCTCTTCAAAAGTCTGGAAAGAAACAACACTCACTAGAAATTTCCTTGGAGAATGTTCTGGGCACAGAAATGAAACACATCGCTGAGAAACATCTAATGTACAGTAGAGCAGAGAACAGCCATATGTGAAATGGAAGCAAATTAAAAATGGATAGAATAAGGAGCTTGCTGTGTATCAGAATTAAAAAAAAAAAAAAAAATTAAAAAAAAAGTTTGGAGGTTTCATTTTTTCATACCTGGTATGAATATTTTGTTATTCTTGTTTAGCTGAACTAGTATTTCAGGTGGGACAATGAAAGTGGATAACAAAGTTTCCCCCATTTTTTCCTCCAGTCCTTCTTTGACATGACTATAAAGAGGTACAGTACATGACACTGAATACCTACAGAAAGAATTAAAGGTGAGATGTGGAGGTGTCAACTCCCATGGCAAGGAAAAGTCAGACAGGGCCAAGGCTTTGTAATTTGCAAGGAGAACTTCAATTCAGGAGTGTGTAACGAGGGCGGTTATTTCTCTAGCCTAGGTTCAGTTAACAGAATCTATTATTTATCAGCTTTGCCAAGTTTGAATACAGATCTGAATTTCCACGCCCATGTTTTATATGCATGTATAGCTGTATACCTCTGCAGGGTTTCCAGTCTCCTTTCAGAGTTATGCAGGCCCAGTTACTCACTTTGAAATCATTTGCACCTTAGCAGATCAGTTAATTCCTCTGTCTTTTGGTGATTCACATATCTGGTTTCTTGTTTTGATGTTTGCAGCCCTCAGTTATGTGAAAATGCCTTACGTATATTCCATCAGTGAATACGGCTTAAGTATATTCAATCAGTATTCTTTTTGAATTGTATCTGACATGCTTTTTGCTTTTAATAAGCCATAATCAGATTTCTTTTACTTCATGGCCTGGAGTTTTTTGTCTTCTCTCTTGGATTGCCTAGAACGTCTTGGAGGTTTGTATGAGAAATACAGTCTTCCACAAAAACTGCTCAGATATCCAATAATATTATAAAACATGGTTTCCAGCTAACAAACTGCCCCCACCCCCCTATATATAAAGATTTTACTTCTTGGACACCAATTTTATCTTCAATGCAAATTTTTCACGTTAGCAGTATTTAAAGTTATGTTTAATGATACTGTTGATGCCACAGTTCAGCAGTTAAGGTGATGACTAATCACATAGAGCTATGAAAACTGAGTGGATAACTAGGGAAAAGAGCAAGTTTACAGAAAAAGTTTGTGTCTCAGTCCCAAAAGAAATAATTCGTAGTGTATTCTTTCCTCATTTAAGAGGTGGCAATATCACAACTTGTGCAGTATCTTGGCATAATTTGATGTCTTCATTTGAAAGAGGCCTGGGATTAATGGGCAAAAATAAGCCCCTATAATGCAATAAATTGTTGAAATCCTGCAGCGAGCCTGTTTCCCTTCACTTTCATCCTGAAGCTCTTGGCAGACCAGCAGAGAAAGGAGTGATTCAAAGTAGAGGAAACCTCCCTATAGCAGAAACAAATGTGAGTCCTGCCATTTCCATAATCATGCTAATAAATCAAAGGCATTTCTTATTGATGTTTTTACATAATGTATTGGTTATATTTTGGTGGGCTATGCTTTCAAATAGCAAATTCTTTTGGGATGGTCCCTTTTCTCACTGTGATTGTTCAGCATCAACCACACTTTATGAGATTAGCAGAAGCACAGGCTTAGGAAAGAACAGGTATACTCAGAGTATACTCAGTAAGACTGGGCCAGGATTTCTTCTTGCACCATTTTGTTTTAAGAAAGGATCAGGCCAGCAAGAGCACTACTTTGGTCTGGCAGCACAATTGCATGGTTACTTATTCTTTAATGGAGATGTCCATTTCTATTACTACTCAATCACTTCAACAGCCTCTCACAGAAAAATCCAATATAACTGAGCAGAGAATGATAACTTCTCTGTGGCATTTTGAAGCCAACCCAAAGGAATATACAGCAGAGATAAAATGTTACATTGAAAATGTGTATGTTGGTTTTAAAATGTTTTAACAAGACAACCCTTTTTACTAAGATCTATAGGTGTTGTGGTATGCTTTTTTTTAAATTGTTTTTTAAAAACTCCTTTTTGTGGGACTATATTATATTTCACTATAATCTAACTGGCTTCAGCCCCATTAAATACCATAGGGCTTTGCCGTGAGGGTGCAGCAGTGAAGCAGTGAGTGTCTATCTCCTAAAATCATCTGAGGCTCCTGCCTAACAGGCCATTAAAAGGACAGACACACAGGGACACACACACACAGCTGCCACGCAGACCAGAGCCCCTGGCCCCCACCTTCTCTTCCCAAAGACAGCATGTGTGACCTCTGCAGCACACCCTGCTTCTCTGGCTCAGGGCGAGGAACCTGAGTCCTCTGCCAGCCCAGGCGGGTGCTGGAGCTGCTGTTGCTGCTGCCTGGATGGGCAGCAGGCGAGCAAGGCTCCTGCGACGCCTCCCAAATCCTCCTTATGCCTGGGTTTTTTCTTACAGAGATTCGATCTACTCAGTACCTCTGCCTCTGACAAAAACATTTGAAACATTTACCTTGTGTCTGCAGAATTCAAAAGCTATTTGCCTGAACAAGGTTTTAGCTTTGTGGACAGGCTCAGCACTAAGTATGTTTTTTTAAGCAAAGAGTTTTATAAGAGTATCAGGCACCCTAACTTTCTGTAGCGCTCTGCAGAAAACTGTCCAGAACTCAGGAATGTCTTTATTGACCTGAAGTCGGTTAATATATTAGGTTTATTGTTATGTGTGTACGTATGTCAGTAACTGCATATAATATCACTTTAAGCATACCATCAATTCAAAGCAATTTACCTGGGAAATTTCTTTACAATCACAAGTGTGGGCTTCTTTGAAATAGAACAACTTCCAAACTCTTACCAAAAGTTCTCATAAGGAAAAATATTTCAATAGGGAAAAAAAGAGAGGAGATATTTTTTCAAAATTCAGATAAAAAACTAATTCTTAAAAATCTTCTTAAAAAAAAAGGACTGAAATGTTTGATGAATAAAAATTATAATTATTATTATTATTTATTATTATTATTATTATTATTATTAATCTGGTTTTGGCAGGCTCCACTTTAGACATAAAAACCTTTCAATTTTACTCATCCCAATCAACAGCTTGAACATTCACAACACTTGATTTTTAAGCCACTCTCATTGTTCTTGTGGGAGGATGGGAACAGGACATATGCTTTATTTTTCCTTGAAAAAGAGAGGGAAATATTTCCTTTTTGACCTCCAAATATGTTAAACATAGTTCGGCATGAGCTACAATTTCAGTCCAAAGTAGTTGGATGTTTCAGGTCAGAACGCAAAAGCTTTAACAGAACTGTGGGAATTCTGCACAAATAATTCTCTTTGTGGCCCTTCATCCCCAGTGATCCCACTGAAAGGATACTCACTCACCCTACCCAGATTGCCCTTAATTTAATCTATACTATCTGTATAAATTATAGAAAACTCACTCCATTAACGAATAAAGCTTTAGTCAAATGTCATCCTTAAAATGTCCTAGCATTTCAGATTCTGAAATTCAACCAAAAAAGGAGAAGACCCTGGGAACTGTGAGTGTCAGTATCTCAAATTTTAATTGATCCTTAATTTCAAAAGGTACAGAATTGAAAGCTAGATTATTTTTAAGATGTATCAGGTTGGGTACTAGATACATGTGACATCTTTCTCTTTCTGTGGACTGATAAGGTTTTATCTTTTGCCTAAATATCATCATTTGAGTATTGGGCTTTACTGATAAACTGAACGTACCAGAATGGATAGGTGAGCTGTAACCTTTGCAGAAACTCTGCTTGATTTACCTCACCCTGGAGCATGTAACAGGCAAGTGACTCACACAGAGTCCCTCAGTGCCCAGTTCCATCCAGCCTTGCTTCCAGAAAACATAGATCTTCTTTTTCCTGGAGATTTGTAGTGTCTGTGGTGTCTGTGGTAGCTGTGCTCAGGCAGGTTAGTGGCATGAGAATTTTTTCCCTGTATCACCTTCAGGGCCAACAGTTTAGAGGACAACTGCAGAATTAGGGCTGGAGCACAAGCTGGACACCTGGTCTGTTGTAAGGATATCGGTCTCCTTTCCTCAGCAATTGGCAGAGTTTGGGGGCTATTCAGGTCTGTCAGCACAAGCTGAAACAAATGATGATGAAGGTAAGCAGGGTGGCACTGATTGTTGGCTTCTCCTTGTTGGAAGTGACCTATCTGTACTCACTCATGACTTGGCTGTGTTCTGTCACTTTGTCATGGTACTCAGGATCCCATGTTTGTGATTCCTTTGAGCATCTCAGACTTCTTGTACTTCTGTTTTGTATTGCATTCCAGGAAGAAGTTGTGTAGTAAACTAGGCAGATAATATTTTGTCAGACACTTAGCAATAAAAAGAAGAAGTTTCAAGAATTTTGGGTTTGCTTTCCAATCCAGGTGAGCACTGAAGGTAAGCGACACTGTGGATTAGCTTTTGTCTAATAAGGTTTGAGAGGTATTTAAGCTTTTCTCTGAGAAAGGATTCAAAGACAATCTCTGTCCACTGCCAGCTGTCTATTTTGACAAGACTTAGAGAAACTCAATATTTTTGAAACTCTATCCTAATCAAGTTTAGTCCAAATTAACCGTGCAATTCAAACCTGATGGGAAGAGGAGAGAAAGGATGGGAAGTCTCCAATAAAAAGTCAGTTTTAAAAATTGCTAAATAACATCAAAGTTTGCCACTACAAAAGACTGTTAAAAATATGAAAACCTGTTGTATCTTAATAAGTGCATCAGTGGCCAATGTTTGTGCTGCCCACCGCCACACTGGGGTTGACATATCACAAAGGAAGGAATTTTAGGAGCTACTTTAGCAGTGCTACAGGAGGGAGTAAACTGAATGTGAAATCTCTGTGATGTATCTCATAGCCCTGTTTCATGACACCTCTGTAATACTAGGTGCTCTCTGTCCAGGAAATAAGTACACAAGATAGGGTTACTCTTACACAGGGAAGAAAAGAGGCCTGTATTGGCAAATGATACCTTTACATCCTTTGTAGAAAAGGTGTAGTATGCATCTATAATTTCAGGAAGTTAAATTATAGTTTATAAACCTTTTGTAGGTACTTCATCACAGTCATACTCTGAACCATCAAAAAATCAATTCTTTTCCAAGACAGTTGCTTTTTGCATTGACCACAAATATGTGCTGATCTTTGACAGTGACATTTTATCCAAAGGAGAAAGATGTGGATATCAACCAGAAGCTAACATAGTGCTATACTTTTGAGTCCTTTCTTTTAATTATTATTTTTTAAAAGGATAGTTTACCAGAGAGTGCCCCAAGTTTCCCTGTTGCACCATTTTTCATAAGCCAAGTTTCCCAATGGGTGCGTTAATCATGTGTTTTACACGCTGTCATATCACATAACATTTTGAGTTTGACTTAACCTGGTGTGATATGTCACAATCCTACAGTATGTGTGCCCCAGGGAACTTTAAATCAGTTTGCTGAAAAACAAAATTAAGACCCACAGTGAATTGAGTTTTCGTTAAAACTGTGCACGCACACAAACCCACATATTTTTCTCTAGGAATCAGCACATATTGCCCGTGAAAATATGGGTATCACATAAAGACTTTAGAATTTGCAAAGAAAATTAAAAATAATATTTTCCAATTGCTAGATTGTCTAATAAAATTACTTGTATGCAGTGTGATTTAATACTTCCAGCTATTCTTCCCATATTTAGGAGTTACACTGATTTTTTTTGTCCAGCTGCAAAGCAATATTAGAAGTGGCACTGGAATATCTATTTAGATTGGTTTATCATGCCCTGATATTCTGAACATGGTCTACTTGATAGAAACCTATGGGCAAACACTTAAAAAATAAAACCTGCAAGTCAGGAAGGCTTTGAGAAGAACTGAAGGAAGTAGTTATAATAAACAGCATCTTCCAACTCCTATTTTCCAAAATGTACCTTTTACACTTATTTTTTAGCTGACCAGAAAGTGCCTCACCATGGTTGTGTGTAGTCAGACTTCAATGGCCTGATACTGGCGTGTGGGTTGCTTGATTGACCTTCATGGGTTGCTTTGGCCTGTGTCCAAAATGAATGTATTTTCTCCCGAAACTATTTGAAAATCGTCTGCAGACCTGAACTCTTTATTTCAATATATAAATTGGGCAACAGTAGTATGTCATTAAAGGAATTTGATAATGACAAACATTAATACCTATTTTACAAGGTAGTCACAAATTGCTTTTTCATATTATTTATTCAGCTGTGGTTTGGATCTCTAATGATGCTTCTCACATTTTTATTTTCTATCATATGTTGTTGATGTATGAGTGGCAATATACTTAAATGGATTAAGAGCTTTTCATTGCCTGTGGAAAATGTAGTTTTAGACACAAGGTGCTACTTTAGGCAGGAAGAAACAGACCTTTGTGTCCAAATTCATTTTACTGGGGTACTTATTTTTCATATGAAATGGGACGTGTGATGGTTTGCAATAGTAATAATGAAAAAAAGACTAACAAGACAACATACTGCCTAAGCATGTGGCCAGGTTTAACAGTACGTATTTTGACACACATGTAAATACAGGCAGAAGAAAACAAACATGTCTTTTTCACTGTATATGATAGATAGATAAATTCTAAGGGGAAATGACACATTTTGTTATTCATTAACATCCAGTGATCCTTTCACGCAACACCCTGGAGGCTGAATGCAGTGACAGCATAAAAAGGTATACACCCACCAGTACTTGGCATCAGGCATCAAGCAGTTTGCTGGAAAAAATCTGGCATATATTCCTTGATAATATGTCTCATAGTTTTGTTGGATGGGAGTACACTGAAGTGTCTGACCAGTAAATGACATACCAAAATGCTGACATTTAACCATGTGCACCTGTTGCCAGTCACACAAGTTTTCCCCAACTTCTATTCATTTTCTGCATGGAATGGTTGAAGCCCATGCTGACAACAAGCTGAGACTAAGCAAAGTGTAAATACGTTTCATATGTGTTATGAAAGAACAAAATACAAATTTGCAAGGTAAGTGTGGAGCAGAGAATTGCATTACACTCTTACAAATTGAGATTAGACCTTATTGAAAATTATAGACATAAAAACTGCTCTTTATTTGATATATAAAAAATATAAATATAAAATAATGAAACCTAGATTGTAAAACCAGACAGCTGCCTCCAAACAAAACATCTTGTTTGTACAATGAAAAGGTACAGGAGGGTGAAATGCTTTTGTCACGTTCCTTTATAAGAGTTTGTGTCCTTGGCTGTAAAAAACCAGATGTGCATAAAGAAAAACAAAGAGAGAGGTACTAATTGCATATGCATGCAAAAGTTGCTGTAATGGAGCTTTCAAATCACATTTTAGCCAAAAAGTTCTCTACAGTTAGGAATGAAGAATCTTTTCTATCCTCACATTTTCAGAGAACTAGGACTTCATGCAGTCCTTGAACTAAACAGGTAATGAAACCTTCAATAAAGAAGTAAAAAATAATCAAAAAAATAAAAAGGAAAACACAGACTGGTATATAAAATTTTATACCATAGTGTTAAGGCAAGTGCCCCTATTTAACCCTTCCCAAAGTGTGGACATAATTCTTGATATCTGAGAATCATTTTTGCAGAATATTATTAATGCAAATATTTTGATGAAATGTGTATGGAAGGAGGCAGAATTGGCAAAGCACAGTACCTGTAACGAAGAATATTAGGATGGTCACAGAAGAAATGGGATGGGAAAGACCTATAATGAGCCTTGCAAGAGAACATAGAGAATTGAACTTGAGATCCATCATATCTATAAACCACTAGTACATTAATTGTTTCTTCATTAAAATACAACCCAAATTTTTCTGGGTGTAACTTTCTAGACATTCAGAAAAGGCAGTAGCTCATATCTGAACTGGTGGCTAGTCTCTGGGATTTGTAACGAGGGGATTTATAAGGATAATGAAAAAAGCCACCATGTTTTTGCTGTAAAAAAATTAATCTTTTCTTATACAATGCTCTCAAATTTATCTCAGGATTACTAATAGCAGATATTTCATTTCTGTGCCATTTGTGGTCAAAATGTTCAGTGCTACCCTATATTTTTGTTAACTTACTACTCTAAGGGCCATTGACTGAAAACCGACTTTGGAACTGACATTGACTTTGTATGCAGAAGCACCTACTACATTCATGTGCAAACCTGTAAAGAAGCCTTTTGTAAAGGTAAAAGAAAGTTGCCTTTGTGTACGGCATGGCACAGACAGGCACTTTGAGCTAAAAACCTCAGCTTGTCACAGCACAGCCTGACTCTGAAATGGCTGTCCTAAAAGTTTACCTGAATGGCCTATTTTCAGGCAAACTTCTTTTCCTTCTTGCCTGTAGTATATAGATACATCTCCCTGTAGGAACTGACATTCTGCTTAACAGTGCAATACTGAAGTGCTCTGCCCTTTCGGAGCCATGCTTTCCGGTCAAAATTTGCTTTCCCTTACATGTTACATGCAAAAGGACATTGGAAGGGATTGATGAGCCCAACCATTGTCAGTCACAAGTGACATCATTTGGGAGTAATACTTAGAAGATTAGTAACATCTGCTTTTTTAAATATGGTTAGTAGCAAACCCTCCAGCCTACTTCAACCATATGGGATGCTTTGTATGCACAGATAGGCACTGTACGCTGCAAAAGCTATGCTGGAGAAGAAATGCTGCGTTCAAATAACACAGATGAAAAAATGAAATGAAATGAAATCTGTCTTTCTTGTTTGGTCAGAAAAAGCAAATGCAAAACCATAATGCTGAACTAAGTTTATTTTAAAATTAAAACCTTTACCTTATGTCTACTATTAATAAATATTATTATTACTGAAGTGTTTCTATTTTGTGTAAAAAGCCTTATTGCTCAACAAGACCATCACAGTAAGAAAAAGAAATTCTAATTTTAAGCACAGCATTCTGGTGATTTGCATCTTGGTTATCAGCAAGCTATTGTTTACAATTGTGAAGGAAAAAGCCTGACTAAGTGCTTCAGAAATCCAGAAGCTTTAGCCATTAAAACCCCTCAGCACCCCATTCTGTTCTCACTTCTTGGAGTGCAAGCTCCCTGTAATTCCACTGATTCTCAAAAGAAAGAAAAAAAAAGGGTATTTACCCCTTTGGGACATTGGAAACAGAATGAAATCCCAGCTCTTTAAAATGATAAAGCAAAAGATTGCTTTCATATATAATTGCTGGGAAGAGGTATTCGTTTAAAAAAAAAAAGTTTAAGAAAATTGGTGAGCTCTTGGTGGGCTATAAATTAGGGGTAAGAGGAGGAAGGAAAGCAGAATATTTGTTCTTTTAGAAATGCTTTTCATAAATGTTTCTTTCCCATTTCAGCAATTTGAAGGGATAGTAATAAAAGAGCATGAACACAGTTTACTCTCATGTGTGGAATTTGGGTTCCTGCCTTCCACAGCTCAAAGCAGAAGGTTTAAGGTTTCCAAATGAGCCTTAAAATTTGTAACTCAGTTGCTTTCATTGCAGCATGAGTTTTTACATTAGCTATCTTGCTTCTTTTCTTATATCTAGTCTGTACAGAGTACTGAACATTTTTGGCATAGGCTTATGAAAATGATCTTTTTTTTCTGAATTTTTGTCTAAACCAGTCATATAATTTCTATTATACAGAGAAGAATATCTTGAAATTTTCCTTAAACTAGTTTTGAATGTGGTCACATGCACTCAAACCCAATCTCTTCCATATCCCTAATTTCTTCTCTTGCATTTTACTACTAGGTTGTAACTAAAGAGTCTCCTTTGTTAATACTTATTACACTTTTGATAAATTGACAGCTATTATAGCTGCTAAAAATGGGCACATTTCCAAAACATCTGGTCAGAAGAGGTCAGGACTGGCCTCTTCCTCTTCTTGCAAAAACAGTTGGGGCTGATGCAGTTGTAAGCATTAGGGTTCCCAGGGGAATGTTACTTTACCTAATGTACTGGCCGGATGGCACGCTTCACTTCCACAACACCTGCTTACAGATTCCTCCCTGCCACTCAAACCCGAGCCAGCAGAGCATGGGAAATTAGTGATAAAAGCACATACAGAATAACTTGGGAGAGGACAGCACAGTGAACAGGAATAGAGCACACTGAAAAGCATAGACATACAATGAGACAAGAAAGAAAAATGTCCAGCATTGAAGAGGTACATGTTGTCTAGGTAATTGTGATAGACAATTATCCTTTCGTCCTACAAGAGCTATGTGTGGTATTGATTTCTTTTTTGTCTGTGATTACACCAGGGCACCATATCCTTGACCCACGAAGAACACTTTTTCTAAGAAGTTTTTTAGTGTTTTCCCTTGCTATTTTTTCAGAATGTATCATACTATGCTTTGTAAATTATTAGAGAGACTTGAGAAGGGTCAGGCAGTTTTGGATTCAGGCTGTCAACACCTAGCCTAGAAATGTGAATAATCACCTTTGCAGACCGCTAGCTCTGCCTGTTTGAGGTGGTGACATTGCTTGTAGAAACTCATTCATTTGTTGTAGAGTGGCAGCTCTCAGCTTCCTCTCTCGGGTAACTTGATCTGATGGGTAGAGAAAGTGGTCAAATGGCAGTAGTCCTCCCTCTTTACAGCACAGGAAAAAAAATGAACTATGAAGGAGAATTAGTCTCACATCAACTTATTCTCTAAAACATCTGTGGGGCAGAGAGCTTGTAATTGGAATTTCTTGTTGGGCAGGAAGAGAGATGGTATAGAGTGACCTGTATGTTTCTGCTAGACCAATATCACTCATTAATATCTGTATTTTTACTAACCCATGGACTCCTTGTAAGCAGAGAAACACACTGTGAGCATCATCAGAGTGTGGTGTCATTTTCAAATTCTTTGACTTCAGATAGTTTTGGGAAGTAGGAGGTATTTTAAAATGTTGGGCTTTTAAAATTTTATTTTTATTTATTTGTATTTTTGTATTTGTGTTTTCCTTTTCAGGACTCCAGGGTAATTGAGTCATTTTCATTGCCAAAAGAGAGATAACATTAAAGGCTCATTTCAAATATTTTCTTACAGAGTAAAATTGACTGGGGTGGAATAGAAGCAGTGTCACAGGGTGAGAACAGATACAGCTGTATTATGACTAGGACCCACTGTCCTGTGTCCTCCTTTCATTGTCTCTGAGGAACAGAATTTGTCCATTGCTATCCTGCTAAGCTCCTCTTTGCATGCTATCACCTAAAAAGGCAGACTAGGAGAAGGGCTCCAATGCTGTACAAACAGGAGGAAACTGGGATCTACTTGTGGCAGGTAAATAGATGACGGTGGGAGGTAGTGAGGCTGATTCCTGTTCAGGGGATCACACAGTATATTGGTTTTGCAAGACCTGGTTTTTGGTAGCAGGGGGGGCCACAAGAGTTTGATTCCACTTATGGTGTTTCAAATAAGAATTCAGAAGGAGTGAAAAGATTTTTAGCAACTTAAATTGACAATGAATTGTGAGGGGGTTTATTTACCATCTCTAATTTCCAGTCCTGGATGGAGTGGATCAGCATGCAGTTACTGGTACTGCAGTAGGTTTCCTGCATTCTGCTCTTGGCCCTTACTCTCACCTTCAGATATGCTGTACATGAGGAGTTGCTAGTGACAGCTGACATCTTCACTGGAACAATCAAGGCAGGCAGTGGGCCTTTTATCTCCATTAAATTTCATTCAGCAGATTGATGTTTGTGTCTCATTATTCCTCATTTTCATGTAAAAGTTGTAGTTATCTGGGTAACTTTTGGCAGACTACAGGTGAAGAAAGGTCTCCTCAGATTATTCCCTCCATGAAGATAAAGGTGTTATCTGTGAGAGATAAATATGGACTCCAGATTGAAGAAATATTTAAGCACTCTCACAAATACTAAGTAAGCCTCATCTGTTTCTCTAGAGCAAAGTAGATACATATACATACTACTCCATAAAATCTAGGTCCAAACTAAAATTCATTCTTCTCTCAGGTTTGTGAATACTAAAAACAAGCAGGATCAAGTCACACTGCCAAGGTCTGGATTGAGGTTTTTAGAGTTTGGATTTTAGATTCCTGCCTAAGTTTTATCCACAACTTATCACAAGAATTGTTGAGCTGCAGGACTTGAAGAGACATCCTTCCTTGTAAGTGAATGAAAGAAATTCTACCTGACAGAATTTAAAAGACCTGTTACAAAAAACTTCATTTTATTTTTGGCCTTTTCAGATATTACTTGTGATATCTATGGATCAATATGAATCAACTGCTATTCAACAATACCTTGCATCCTTCTGATAAAATATAAGATTTTCTTAATGGTATCAAATCCAATGCTTAATGAAGCTTAGTTCTGGAACTACATATATTACTAAAGACCCTTATGATTGTACTGTTAATTGCTTTATAAACCTATTGCCCATTCAGAATTAAAGCAATTTCACAAAAGACAAATAAGGGTATAAATTAAATATTAGGAGGTCTGAATAGGAAATAACTATTTATGCAGAACAGCTTTTGCTCTCTGTTCAATCGTGGTTGCTTAATTTTGTCAGCACTTTCTGGTGGCACTTTGATTTACTGCTTTTGAAGTCAACAGCACCACCTTTACAGTGTATCATTGAGGTCTGTAAACCGTTAGGCCCAGAGAGATTGGGCAGTTTATTTTCCACATATCCCTGACATGTCAACCATGTGCATCAGTATGACAAAAACACTGAGCACCCACAGACTTATAACAGTGTCAAACCTTGTCTTTTGCCAGCTAGCACAGTTAGCATTATGTTCGTTACAGGGAAAATGTCCACATGAAAAGCAGCCTGGCCTCAATTTGCTTCAATTTCTACCTTTTTTTACAGTATTTATGTTAATTGGCTTTCCTGGAGATGATCCAAGTCACTCTTCATTATGTTCTGCATCTCACTTGGGTTATGGATTTAGTTTGACAAAGAATTCTATATTAAAAAAAAACCAACCAGAAACAAAACCAACAAAAACTAAAAAAAAAAAAAAAAAAAAAAAAAAAAAAAAATTGAAAATGCAAAGAATGGAGGGGCAGAGACAAAACCTACTGGCAAATGTAAGAATTGCCAAGAGGCATGTTAGTCTATGAACATCCAGAGGGTCAGCAGCGCTACAGTGACTGCTTGTGCTCACCCTGATACCCCAGTGTAATGCCACCAGCCGTGTGCTGGAGAATAAGTGGACAGATGCTTGTGACACTTGTGATGCAAGTTCTCCCCCTACCTTACCTCATGAAAATGTGTCAAGAGCAAAAAAAACAATAGAAGGGGAATTTTCCCCTGAATTCTGCTGCAGGCACTCTGCCCAGCCAGTGTTCATCCAAGATTTCTCATTGTGCAATTCAGTTTGCTAGTAAGGCATCTAGAAAGGCCCTCAGACTCATGGAAAGCTGAGGTACTGGATGGCTTTTTATACTTGTGTGAGTCCTGTCACTTTAACAAGCAGCTTGTAATCTTTGTAGTATATATCTGATAGATATTTAGTGGTAAGTAAAGTTGAGTATAAAGCCACATCTGTGCTGACACAAAAAAAAAAATATATATATATACCAAATAGATACAAAGGGATGGAAAATTTTAAATAAGGTTTTAAAATCCAGTGTAAAGAAATCAAAATAGGTGTAATACATTTCGTCCATTAAAAACTTTGTGGTACATTTTTGTTTTTTTTTTTTTTTTTCTTTCTCTCCAAAAACCTGCCTCTCTTACAAAATAGACCCTCTTCTAAAATATCCCTTATTTTCTTTTTTAACATCCAAAGTTTTTTCATCAGCATCTAATAGATTTCAATCCAGAGGTCCAAAACAAAGACATTTTTAAAGATGGATGAAATTGCAACAGAAAAATATCTTCTAAAAAGGAAATTTTTCTCAAAAAATGCTTCTCTCTTGACTCTGCCTTCAAAAACCAAAATAAGACCCAGAAAGTTTGCAAGTCTTTGACAGTGTTCAAGGAAAAATCTGAAATTTAGGCCATTTTCAGGTTCACTTCTGTGCTCAAAAAAACCTGTCTTAACTGAATGTAAATCCAATTGCTGTGACTACCTTCTCCTCCTCTAACTGTCACTTGCTACTGTTCTGTGGTATCTAAGTCAGACAGTTTGTGAATTAATTATGAGGGGGTGTATATTTTCTTTTTCTGAAGAACAGTGAAACTAACATTTCTCACTTCAAGTCTGCCAGTGTCATTACGTGCACATTCTTCATTCCTTTCCAATCAGATTGGAGCCTTGCTATAATTTTCTAAAAGTCCAGATCTGCTATTCATTCAGCAAGATAGTCTCTGGCCATGTACAGAACAAAATCACTGATCTTTCTGGATTTTTTTTTTTTTTAATAATGTAATTTTAAGTGCTTTAGACACTAATTGCACACAATGGCAGCCATTGCCTAGCTGGATTGGCTTAAAAGCTTCATGCAAAATGCTGATTTGCAAATTAACTTGCCTTGGTAACCAGGAGAGATGTCAATTTGAAACTAAGTGGCAGTATATCATTTCACCTCAAAAGGCCAGGGTTTGCTGAAAAGTGATACACACATTCTCATGATGAAGGATTTGTTATGCTATTGACCATTGACATAAGTAAGTAAGAAACCATTATCCCGAGGACAAAAATAAAAATAAATCAAAGCTCACTTTCCAGCTGTCTATAAGGAGAAGAACTTGCTATTGATGTAATTTCTGGCTAAAATTACTTAGACATGTGCCAGCTGCTTTGTCAAAAGTGAGGGTCTGCTTACTGAAGGCACTATGGCTACTTGTCCAACCAGTGATAAAATCCAAAATTAAGCCATGTTTAAGGCTCTCCTTACAAATAGGGACACCAAAAAAATTTGACACTGACACATGCACAAATCTACACCCCGTTAATTTCTTTCAAGAAAAGCCTGTTGGTAAACATGATCTTTATATTGTACTTATGGGGTGTTTTATGAATTTAGGGTCAGAGAAATATGAGTTGCCCCATGAAACTGAGAGTTCATATTGGTTGTATTGAAACTGAGTGACATGACCATGATTCGGATGGGGCTGTACTGTGGGTGTGACAAACAGCAGTACTATCTGCATCACTGTGTATCATCTCACAATGAAGCTATGGTGAAAAGGCTCTTTGTTCTGGGAACCCAGCCCAGACAGAGGAAACTGTGGGGAGAAGAGATGAAACTTCTCTTGCTTTGTCTGTCCTCAAGGCTTGTCAACTCTGAGGCTGTGTGCAAGCCCTGGCTCCTACAGGGAAGGGAGCTGGCTGACAGTGACGTGGAGCTCAGACCGGTCTCTTTCCCTGTAGAGTTTAGTTCCTATATCTTCTCTCAATCCCTTTCTTCCAGAGCAAAGCAATATTGCAACATGAACAGCCATGCTTGGCCCTTCAGGAAGATCGAAAAAGCAACAGGATGGGCAGCATGTTCCTGTGTGACTGGGGGTCCTTAGGGACGTCCAGGCATGTCGGTGCCCCGGCAAACTGTGCAGGATGAATCCCACTGCAGGACCTCCCCCTGCAAACCTGAGAGGGGGCAGGAGCCCAGCCTCAGCTCGGGAGTGGTGGTTATTGAATGCTCACATGCTGGACAGGAGAAGTTTATCTCAGCCCTTTCAACTCTAAAAGCTGCATTTGTAATTCATCTGAATGGAAATACTGTGGAGAATGAGAAGAAGCAAAATAGACATTTTGGTTTTGCTGACAACCCTGTGGTTTAACAGTGGCCTTGGACACAGAAAACCCAGGATTATGTTTCTCCTCCAGATAACTCTGAGTAATCACATCTACAAATCAGTGGTGAAAATGAGTAATTTGTGATTCAGGTTGAGAATAGACTTCAGTCTGGGTCTTTTAGTGTTCCTGGCTGTGTTACGCAGACATATACTCACATGTGTGGGCATTTTCACCATATTTGCCAGGAAAAGAAACAAAAGCAAACCAAACCAAACTAGACACGAAGATGTGAAGTCTTGAAAATTAATGTAGCATGGAATTATTGTCCTCCAGTCAGCTTTAATTGCTAGTGCAACAATTGATGATTAGAATTCAAAAATTCATATCCCACAAGTATTCTTCAATTTTTGTTTATAATTTTTCATCCCATCAGATCCTCCTCACAGTAAGTTTGTTTATCAGAGTGTTCATGGAAAGTAGAGCCCAAAGGGGATGTAAATCCAAAGTAAGTGCATTTGTTTAAATATTTAAATCAACATTTGTGTGATGTATTATTCTAGCTCCAGTCAGCATTCTGGAGTAAAGTAGGATGAAAAACAATTTTCAGAAGAAATTTTTAAAGATGGAAGTTAATTATAATTCAAATGCCTAAACTGTACTATGTAAAGAATAATTCTTTTTGCTATTTTGAATTGAGAAATTTGTTAACATCTATTACAAAGCAGTATTTACATCATTAAAAAAATATGTTGAAAATTCAGTGCTTAAAGTTGGTAACAAAAGTTTGAACATATATTCAAACTTGAAAAGTATTTCTATGCTTTCAATTATTATTATTTTTTTTTTTTTTAATGAAATGCATCTAGTTCTATTTTGGACTTTTAATTTGTTAGAAAATGTTAAATTAACTTGAATATTTTCCAAATATGTTGAAACATGATACTAATATAATACAGTGAAAATTTAATTATAAACTCTGTGCAAATGCATTAAAATAAAGTTTTTTTCATCCAGAAAGGAAAGTATATGTGCTCTTGCAAGCAGACTAACACTGTTGCTTAGTATCTCAATGTTGCCTTTCAGCTTTGAAAAAGAAAAGGAAATATTTTTAACTGTACTAAAAAGTTTGTGAAGTGGGTGGGGAATTTTGGGAGGGTGACTGTAAAACTCCATGCTCACCCCAAATGTATTGATGTACAGCTGCACAGTTTTTTGTTATGAATTCATTTTAGCCATGTTTGCTGCTTACCTGCTGTCAACGCAGCAGGAACCAAAGTCATCTGTGTCTGCTGCAGTTATTTCAATTCTTTTCTTATTAAATGTGTGTTTCAAATGACTGGCACCACAGATTACATTCCCAGTAGACTCTTAGACTTTTGCTTAAATTCATGTAGATCGAGAGTTATCCTAAAATCAGCAAGACATTCTCATTATGTAAAGTTAAGCATATGTTCAAGTGTTTGTATTATCAGGGCTAATCCATAAAATTGAGAAGAAAATAGAATACACAAAAATACAACATTTTTATAGGAACCTATAACTGTATAAACTTAAAGGGAATAGATATTTTAAACATTAATCATGTATGTGTATGTATGATACATATTTGTATTAAATTAAACTGGCTCAGATTTTGAAACTGGCATCATCAGTGCTAAATACATGCCAGAAACAAATATATAACTCCTTTTTCTTCCCAAAAATGGGTTTCAGTAATACCTGTTGCAAGGAGATGTGATTAACACTGCTTGGGCCCTGTGGCATTATATTTTTTATTTATTTATTTCTGAGTGAATCCCTAATCCCTGCTTAATTTTATGAACTGTCAAAATGATTCTAAATATCTCTCTGGTTTGCATTTTCACCTCAGGACAGGAGTCCAGAGGTACAGATTTGTTGTACAACAGTGGACTTCAGGCAATTTTCATCTTTTAATACCTACAGCATCCAAGGTTGAATTTGTAATAATCACCAGATTATCTCTAAAGGATCTTCCTGTTACACTTGCAAATAGTTCTACAGAAAAATGCAAAAGATATAGAAGAAAAATAATTGATTAGATGCAGGAGATCATTTTGTCACATAATCCCAGATGGAAAAGAAAACAAATGTGGATTTCTTTTTTTTTTTTTTTTTTAATGACAGTTGAAAGATATTATGGGAAAGATACTTGCTATTCTAGTTAAGTCATATGCTGGTTCCAGTCCCCTGGTTAGATTTTAAAATGCCATAAGAAAATGTGCAAAAATAACACTGTAGCTAGAATTTTATTTTAGAATGGGAATGGATTGTTCAAGTGGTGTGTACAGCCATGACAGCTAACAAAGCAATGTGCCTACACTACTATTGATATGGCAGGTATAAAGAAAAAGAAGGTGCAGATATAAGTTAACTGTAGGTGAGATTCTTATTATTTTTAAAAGAATATGAATAGACTTCCATTATATTTTAGGGAGCTATGAACTAATTGGGTGATATTTAAAGTGAGAAAGGGAAACAGAATATGGCAACAGATTCCACATAGTAATTATCTATATGAGAATCAGGTGATGGGAACCACAAAGATTTAATAAATGTTGATAAATAATTTACGTTTATTATTGGTATCATAAATGAGATCTAATTCAGGTATAATTTTTGGGCTGTGAAAATTTTCTGTAGTTTGTATTTTACTAGGAGATTGAACATCATCTCTTTCTCAGAGCTGGGATGTGATTCTAATTTTGCTCATATCATAAAAAATTCAATTGAATTCCACTTATGGCATCAATTGAAATTCACACCAAAATAATTGATCAAATCATGGAAGATGGACTGAAAAAATTTTTAGCGTCTGCCTTTGATTTAAAATGTTTTTTTCCTTTATGCACTCACATAAATCTTAACGTTTTAAAAGGTGAGGTATCCTTTGTTGGTCCAGAACAGAGGATGGATGGCACTTAGCCTGCTAGTACAGAAGCTTTAATATGTGAAAGTGGGACGGGGGAAGCCACACATGTGTGTCATTTAGGGGACCAAGAAAGGATGGCTCTCTGGGCAGGTCAAAAGGCAAAAAGAATTGATCAGAGTTTCTGTGTCTGAACACTGCATTTGAGGGCAAGTCAGTGTCTGTTGCAGAAGGAAGTTGTGAGTTGAGTTACATGGTTAAAGGATTAGTAAGCAGGAATGAAAAAATAGAAAAAAAATAAAGATGTATTTCCTATTTTTCCTACGTCTAAGGGAGTCAAGCTTCAGATGGGGTAATAGAAAGTAATCCAGAGGAAAAATACCTGTCTGTTGCCCAGAAAATACAGCATGTATTATTGTAAAGTAATATATCATACTGAAGTCACCCTGCATAACCTGACTCCTGAAGCATGTGTTGGGCAGCCTGGAAGAAACTTGGTCTGTCTCCTGTAGAGTTTTCTTGCTGCTTAGAAAGGCAGGCTGTCCCATGAACCTTTATCTGTACTTGGAGATGAAAGAACAACACTTCTCTTCTCTGAGCTCCACCCTAAACAGCATGAAAGAGACCAAAACTTATGAACCTGGGAATAATTAAAACAGCCAGCAGTGGAAGGGTAGAATGTGAAATCTTTCTGAAACAGCACACATATCTACTCTCATCCTGCTGCTGAGGACAAAATGTCATAAACTTAGGAAATTCTAACCCTGATTTCTAGCAGAAGATTGAAATATATTTTTTTTCACTTGTACGTTTGCAATCTTAAAATGAAAGTCAAAAAACCCCCAACAATACAAAAGCAAAAACCAAACCAGGATATTGAAACTGCATCTACTTTCTACTTGTATGTTTTGATGAATGTAGGAGAAAGCATTTGGGAAATTTGAAATTGGGAAGCCAGGTGATGAAATTATCATCTTTGTCCAGATATATAGAGACATTAGGTAGTCATCAAATATTGATGATGCATTAAAGGTATAAGACTAAGGCAGAGCACTCCATTTGTTTGTTTTGTTTGGCCAATGTGTTAAGTAGAATAACTTATGAGAAATGTTAGAATTCATCCCTTCTACTCCTTTTGTTAACAGGTTAGCGCTCGACCAATTCATGTATCTAAGGCTTTATGTATTATTAATCAAAAGAGTTAAAAAGTCAATCCAATCTGGTTATATACAGTAGTTCTTGTGGTTTTCAAACCTTTAAATAATTTATGGTGTCATCACTTTCCCAGTGGATATCAGGCTAGTTGAGTGTCTGGAATCAGAATCCCACTGGGAAAAAAAGAAACATAGTCAGAAAAAGTAGTAATTTTTTTTTTAATAATAGCAACTCCAGCCTATTGTATCATCACTATCAGTCTCTAGAGAGACCATTTCTCTGAAAGAGAAGTTTTTCTTATACGAATCCTTTTGGGATCAAACAATCCTGACGAATCTATACCTACATATTGTTCTAACTGGATAAGGGAGTGTGTGTGTGTTGAGCACACATGGAGGTTTGTTCTGTCTCTTTTGAAGTGGTAAGCCCCCTCAGTTGATCATTGTAATCTGAAATGGCTATTTTTTTTTTTTTTTTGTAAGTATGCCTCAAATTAATTCAGCCATTTTTGATTATGTGAATACTGGGGAATCTACTTTTGAGCTTTTAAATCTTTCTAGGTATTCAAGAATACAATAAAAAAGTGATTTAAAATAACACATTTGATTTAAAAGTATGTTAGAGAAATAATGACATTATTTTATGGGATAGAATACCAGATTCTGCCTTCCCAAGTAAGGGACTTGGCTTCTATTATTGAATAAACTGCTACCATATATTTAACATATAACCTTCTTTCAGAATTAAAAACCTCCTTTCAACCCAGAAAGTCATATATTCTTTCTCCATGCAAAACAAGGTCATTGAAGACCAGGTGTATGACAGGTACTCTGCTAGTTCCCCAGCAGATTATGAATTTTTATACCTGTTTTGCACTGTATCTTGCAAAAGACGTCCCATGCAAAGCCTTTTTTTTTTTCTCGAATCTCTCAATAAAAAATTCAGGAAGCATCAGTGAAGAGAATTGTCCTGTGATCTTTTACAACAGCTGATTTTCCCTTTAGCTGCCAGCTGGCCATACCTGTCCTGCATGAAAGTAATTTTTCAATTTTTCCGTTTTTAATAAATTATTTTAATTTTTACTAAGAGTTGTCTCATTCCTCACAATACCCACTGACTTCAACCAGGTCCACAGTTCTTCCTGCTGCATCCAGATCCTTCTTTCTACTTGTCTAGGAAACTTTGCCTCCTGACCCTACAACAGTCTGTACAGTTGTTAACAGAATGGAGTGAATGACAAGGATGCATTTCTGCATGCAGCCAGCCAGCCAAACTAGCAACCTTCTGCTAGGGTTCAGAATTATGCATTTATATAAACTAAGACTGGCCTTAAATGTAAGTCAGGGAAGTAATCTTTCCATGAATGTGAAATGTTTATCCTACCATTATGAAGTGAGACTGAGAAAATTTGCTAGATGAGGGAAGTGGACATTTCACTTACAGAATCAAGATTTGAGTTCCTTTAAAAACAGAGACAAAATTTGAAACATAAAATTTAACAGTATAAAACATGAAAAAAAATGTGAAGGATTTAGGTGCATGCATATCATAAAATTCCCTCAGTACCACTAACTCAGCTGTATTGATGACACGTATTGACTCATATTCTGCTTTCAGCAACACTTGTGTAAATCCAGGGTACTGCAACTTCAGTCACTTCGGAGCAATTGCTCTTGATTTACACTCCTGTAACTGACAGCGTTTGACCCTTAGACTATACATATATCTTAAATTATGCATTTAGCTTCCTGAGCCACAACTGAACAATAAGGCAGTGTATATATCATCTGGTATGTACCATACATCAGTTTAATGTGGACATTTTAGTTTTGCAATTCTTCTACTCTTGTGCTGTCATTCTCATACTTGAAAGAGTATTAAATTTTATATATATATATATATACACGCACACACATAGGCACTTTTAAAAAATTTGTGTGATTCTTAGATCATGTATGGCTCCAGAATGCTTTGCACTTCCCTCATCTTTCCTAAACAATGTGTGCAAAAAATGGTTAAGAACTGCATGACTCTTTAAATTGATCTTAGTTAGCACTCTATAAGTGATCAGAACCAATCTTACTGTTCACAAGGATATTCCTCTCCTAGTTCCTATCTCCAAACAGGGACACGGCTGCTCACTGAACACATCAACGTGTCTCAGCACAGGTTTACTGAGATGAGGAAGAAGAACAGAGGTGTCCTGGGTCCTCTGTTGGTTTTGGCCATATTTATGAAGCAATTTCTCCCTTTATATGGTGGGGTCACACCTGTGAATCTCTTCCCAGGGTAGGTCTGGCTGAATTTCACAATATCAGCTTTATCTTGCCAATGCTCTGCCTAGTGCCAGCTTGCACAATGATTATCCTGCAATCACACTCCCAGAAACTTCTGCTGAAAACGAAAGGTGCTCCCAGAAATACCTTGAGAGATAATTAGCACATCAACTTAGGTACTCTGCTTTAGCTTCCTCTGAAGACAATTCCTCCTGAACAACTCCAATACACAACGACCCCAAATAATTATTCTGTCCTATACTCACTCTTTATACAATGAGAACATTGTAGCCACAGTGAAGATGAGGCCAAGAGCAGAAAAATTATGTACACATCTTTGGAAACTTAGGAATGATCTTAAGCTTTTGGGTCCATTTTTCTCTCAGTAATACAGAGCACTTCATTCTAGTAACACTTCACATTTCCACAGATTTCTTTCTAAAGAGACTAAACCTGCAGGGCTTGTGTCATTTCTGTGGTTCCTACAGGCTTCCAAGAGGCAGATATACTCTGCAAGAAAATTAAAAGAAGCAGGCATATTTTTAAATTTGATCACTAAGACATGAAAATAGGAATTAATTTTATTTGTAGGCAAAATCAGAAGGAAAAGAGAAGAAAGTTTAACAGAAAAGCAATAAAGTTTTGGACAGTTCACAAGGTCTAGCAGCCTGTGGGCCAAACAATAAGCAATTTGTTGAGGAAGAGAGAATAAAGACATTCTTTCAGGCTGGCCGGCTGGCATGGTGAGCTGCCCATTGTGCTGCTGGCTGCGAGACCTGGGATTAGGGAGCAACTCAGGTTCCCAGGCTTGGCACCAATGGAAACTCAACTTTATGTATTTAGTCTTTGAACAGAAGAAGAGGTCACAGTTCAGCACCATTTGAGAGCTGATATACCAAACAGCACTAGTACTGGCTCCAGAGGATGAATGTTCATCTGCCCATTTGGTCAAAGGTGAGCTGCCCTAATAATGCCTCTAGCAAGGTAGAAAAGATAAAAAAGCTTGCAAAGCATAGCTGGAATGGGGGAGGGACACTCTTTCAACTGATATACTGTAGTGAAAAGGCAAAATACAGTAATAACGACAATCTGCTCTGTGAAAGTCGCTCAGTGGGTTAGAATCAAATAATACAATATATAAAAAAATACATTAAAAATATTCTTGTTATTCTTGTGATTTTTTAAAATCAGATGTATTTCTGCATTAAGAAAAGCAAAGGTAGAGAAACAAAGGGTGGTTCTTTGCTATACTAAAGCATGGGTTTTTTCAAAATACAAAAAAAAAAAGGCAGAAAAGCTGGAACAGAGTAATAAAATCCAAAGAGTTATAAATAAAGTATATATTGCAGGGTTCATCACACCAAATGTATTCCTCAAGAGTCAATAAGTGGGAAAAACTAAACTACATTAGCACATCTAATGTCCAGAAACTATTACATTCTGATGACTATGAGAAACACTAACTTAGGAACTGACATTCTCTCTGGATAGACATTTGTTGTAGATATTCCAAAAGAGGAGAACCCCATTCTCTGAAATGGTAGGTAACCCTTATCAGGGGAACTCAAATAATCAGACCTTTTTTGACTACCCCAATTAATTGAAATACTTACTGGAAATGCAGAGTGAATAATAGCAAAAATTTTATATTGATAACAGACAACTTAGTAGAAGAATTAAGTTATTTGCTGATACTGTTCCTGTTCCTGTTTTGGTAATTTTATGCAGATCTAGGGGAAATTTTAATAAATTAGTGATCCAATCACTTGGTTATATTTAAAAATTAATTTTCTTGAGTCATGTACACTAGAAGTCTACACTTAATGTTTTTTTTCACTTCCTGAAAATATCCACAGGATTGAGTTTTTCCAGAATACATATTTCAGAAAGAAATGTTGATTCTTACATGTGTGAATGTGAAATTTAGAAGATCTAGAAATTTAGAAGATCTAGAAAGAAATGTCAATGCTTGCATGTGTGAATGTGAAATTTAGAAGATCTAGAAAAAATCCCCAAATAAGTGATCAACAACCAACAGCTGCACCACTTGAATGTTCAGGCTCACTCTGTGAAGAATAAGGAAGACAAAAGTGCAGTTAAGCATACAGGAAGCCTTGCACATTTTTCCCTAATGAATACATTGGAGATAAATGAGTCTGTTTATGAGCATCTAGTGGACAGAAGAAGTATCTAAATTTGTCATCCTCTCTGGGGTATGAACTGAGTCAGGATAGCAAAATCTGGCCTTAGGAGAATTGCTCATTAAAGGCATTAAGTCCAGTTCTACCTTCTTAAGATAAACAGTAAATTTCAGAGTCAGGTTTTCCTGGTAAGAAACTTTCAGGAGGAACAATTTAAAAACTCTCCAAAGCACAACATTGCATGAAGGCTTGTGATTCACTCCACCTTTTGATTTTACATTAAGCTCTTCTGTTTGATATTTTTCTCTTCTTCACAGACAGAGAAAAGAAATAGTCTTTTACAGAATGAGACCACAGGGTAACCAGGCTGAAGAATTATAACAACAGACATTATGAAAATCTGTAATTATTGGTTTGAGATTCCAACACAAGAGAGAATGACACTTTGGGTTTTGGTTCTTCAGCTTCTGCTGATGTAAACTAAGCCCCAGGTCCAGCCCAGAAGTGGAAGATAGCACAGCACAGGAGTCATAGGACCTGCCCTCAGCAGAGTATTTCTGCATTTGCTTCTGAACAGTGATCTCTGCAAACTGCTTGACCTCAAATTCTTGCTGTGAGTTTTCCAGAGAGTTGAAATTGGGAGAGTTTCTTAAGACAACTGAATGCTAAGCCTTCTTGCCGGTAGAAAAGCTCGAGAGAGGAAGGATGCTCCCTCAGTTTTGGTGGGACTCAACCCCTGGTGTCAAAGAAGAACCATCAAATTCTCCTCACAAGGAAGCCAGTGACAAATGGCATGAAGAGTCAGTGGCATGGCCAGTGATGGCCAGAGGTGACATGCCCTAGAAAATTTGTGTCCAATGAGGTCATGGAGCTTCCTGTGTAGTGTACTGTTGATTCAAGTCTATCCTAAATTAAACAGTGTCAGTCCTTGGCTTGAAAGTTTCTGTGCAGTAGATACCACATCTTCCTTTAGGTTTTCTCTGTATGTGCCAGCAAGGGAAAGAGGGAATACTACCTCTGCTGTGTCTGAGCATTGCTGTCAGAGTAATATGAAACAGCAGCAATTAATCATCTACTTTGGGAGCATAGTTCAGATTAACTTTGTGAAGAACTTGAATGTGGGCTTGAAACTCTGAAAAAACCTTCAAGCCATCTACTCTGAGAGAACAAATCATCTACTAATGCTTTTTTTTTTTTTCAGTATAGATCAACTTTATGTATAGCGCTTAGAAAGGGGTTTTCCATATCTTTCTTTCTTGGTCTTGTTGTGCTTTCATCTTTGCTGCAATTCTGCTCCCCTCCAGTGTCAGTTCTCACACATCTCTCATCTGTGCATTTTGATGCATGCCTATGACTGCTGTCACCTGCATGTGCCTGGTACAGGCCCCACATCACACCCCTCCCCTTTTCTCTTGCTGCCTCTCTCTCTTTCTCAGACCACAGGGGCCACACGATCACCACTTTCTCAGTGTGGCATTTCCTTCTGTGCGTTGCTCTCGCGTGTTGTTTATCTCTCGGAAGGATTGCAGCTATAGATAGCATCAGTGGAACTGTATCTGTCTAGGAGCAGATGTCTACCTCTGCCCTATCATCTTAATTGCCCTGCTGTGGCTCACCTTCCAGAAGCCTTTTTTTTTCCTGTCTTACTTTTTTTCCCCCCTCCAATTTTGCAAATGATTAGTTCAAAACCAGCAGGACTCAGCTTATAGTCATAGGACTTAGCTGGGCATATTTAATCTTTTAAGGAGGGAGAATGCCTTCAGTTCCTAACCTACTGGACAGCATTTTATAAGGTCTTTGAAGTTTTGTCTTACATTTTCATTTTATAGTGAATTAGGTAAACATTACTGAAAGAGAAACTAGAGAAGTAGGAAATTATTATAAAAGTATCAGTCAAAACCAAAGTGTTACAATCTGGACTAGGAGGATAAGAAACTAATGTAAATAACTATATATGACAGAGACATACTCTTCCTGTTTCTAGGGTGTTGATAATTTAGAGTTTGATTTTTTTGAGAGAGAGAGAGAAAATTGAATCACACAGCACTTCAGAAGATTCTTCTATGTAAAAAAATTGAAAGGTATTCATTTGGCAAATTATACCTTTCAGTCATTCTAGTTTTACATTGATCAACAGTAAAATATGGATTTGTATTAGTTTGGGACTAAAATTTCTACTATGGGAAAGTAAAAAAAAAAAAAAGAAAGAGCTGGCAAATGATTTATCCATTTTCCATTGTAACTACTTTAGGCATTTTTTAGAGGGCTGAAAAAAGTGTTTGTATCAGAATGCTATGCTTCAATTATCTATGCTTGCCATGTGACAGAGATAGGTTTGAAAAGTATCCAGGGTTCAGTTAGCTCAGACTTATCCTGAAGTTCACAATAAAATTTGAATCAAGTTTCCTTTCAGTTTTTGAAATCATGCTGTGGAAAGGGTTTAATATTCTCATCCAAAAATATTTGGTCCTTTTGATGAAGTAACACAAATACAGTATTTTAGCAGGTGCATACACAACAACATACACATTTACTGTCAGTGATAAATTAAAATTAATCAACTATTACCATGCTAGTATATAAACTACTACAATTATTTCCAATCACAGGCAATACAAATCAACAGAAAAGTAGCACTCTGATGTACCAAGCTAGAAGAACTTTTATTTTAAGTACTTATGTGCATATAAACCATAATTTGTGTCTCCCACCCTGTCTCCTTTTTTTCATAAGAAGGACTTTCCAATGCAGGATGGGAATATCCTGTACCCAGCATCGGGAATGCGCCTGTCACAAGACATCTAACTTCTATCAGAGCTATTTACAGAAATTTTGGCAAAGTTAAATTAATTTTTTCATTCCTTACCCACTTCCCACCCCATTCCCCTTGCTCCTGCCCCATGACAATTATGCTCTCTTTTGCTGCATTTAATGTCTTCTTAAGATATCTCCTCACTTCTTCAGTGTCTTGAGAAAAGCTGAAGCTCTTTGTGCTCTATTTCAGGCACTGCACTAATACAAGTTTCAAAATAAGTCAAATTCAGCGCAGAATCTTCATCTGGATTTTTTTTCCTTTACTCTTTCACCTCAGCTTTTTAAAACAGATTAAATTTAGTCCAGAATTGCCCTTGCAAAGACAGTATCTTTTTACACATCATAATCATTTCCGAAGTGTCAGCAAAACAAGGATTTTTTTACAACAGCAGCAGCAACAGCAAAATCGTACAGTTTTGGGAGGTGAGGTTCAATCTCTCTTGGTATTTCATCAGAGCTGTTAATTAAATTTCACTTGATAATATTTACCGCAGGTCATGTTGAACCCTCCGCCCTCCCCTTTACAGACATACACACACATACAGACACAAAAAAGTCAGACCTCAGGAAAGTGAAGCTTTTAAATCTATTTGCAATTGTAGCAGTTCTACTTTCAGAGTCTTCATCTGATTTTCAGAATTCTTAGTGACAAAATAACAAAACAGAAAGATTTAATCAAGACAGTGTTACTATCAGGTAAATTTTTAGTAAATATAAATGACTGATATTTAGCAGTTAAAAATAAACTCATAAATTCAACAAAAAGCCCCAAGAATGAGCCCCACTTGTTTTACTTAGAAATATTGGTAAAATCACAAACTTAGATAAAACTATGGATCAGACAGATACCTCCCAGAGTCTCTCTGATCCTGGAGATAAATGTAGTTCTTCATCTGCCTTTCTCTTTAGCTTCAAAGATCTCTAGACAGTTATGCTTGATTTCAAGCAAGTGTCCCTTTTTCAGGGGGACATCCCTTTTATCTGACCACTGCAGCAGTACCAGAGAGTACCTACATTTCTGTAAGTTCCCTAAGACCTGAGCTAGCTTTCCATTAATGTCCATTATTTACAGGGACTATATTTTTTTTGATATTTGAGATCTAAAAGTTCTGGAAATCCTAGATATCTTTTCAGTTAGCTGCAAAAAGAAATAACAGAAAGAAATAATTTTTTCTGCAAAATATTTGGGGTAAGGTGACCTGCTAAGCCTCCTGCTGCCTTGGGAGACAGACAACAGTCATAGACTGCTTCCTCAGCTCAACCACTGATATTCTGTGAGGTATTTTGGACAAGTTACTAGACTTTTCTTTTGCTTCTATTATCCTGTGGAAAAGGATGTCAGTGATAAAACTTCTTTCCACCTCTTTTTTTTTTTTAAATCTTTCCTTATTAGATTTGAAGTTTTTAAAAGACTGATGCTGGCTTTTGTGTGTCAGCAGAACTAGGCTATACTAGGCTATACTTAGAATTTCTAGCCATTCTATAATCCTAGTGATAAGAATAGTAAATATCTGAATGATTAATTGATGTGAAGAGGAATTTGGAGCTAATCTTAAACCTCAAATGAATCCAAATTGTTTAGATGGCAGTAGTCCAGACATTCAGAGCCATATCTGAATTTCTTTCAAGTATGAAATGTTTGGGTAGTTCAAGCCCAAAGGACTTAATTATCTTCATGACTAAACTTGTAGTATCTCCATGGAATTGGAAATTCCTCCCTATTTATGCAGGCAAAATAGGGCTACATGTAAGAACAATGTGAATCAGGAGACTGGGATCAGGCCGCCATGTGTTCACTATCATGGGCCATAACTTAGGGAAAGTGAGCTGTAGAAGAAGCACCATTCAGAGAAGTGCTGCCCAACATCCCTTTCTGGTCATTTCTGCCTTAGCAGCCACCCAAAGTGGATCCATTTAGTCTCTCACTGTTATTTCCCACTGATAACAGCATTATGTGATTTGAATGTGGACAGAAGGTTTGTTCTTCACACCTCTTCCCAATTTTTCTTTTCCTGTTTCTGGTGTGACAATAAATTTTGGCAGCATACAGTGCCAACTGAGCCAGTATCAGCATCCACTATTATTATGCTGAATACAGTGTCTAGAACCACTGTTGTATGTGCACATTATGAGTTGCTCAGGCCTGTGCTTCTGATGCTCACAATTCAGTGTGACAAAAAGGAAGAATTTTGGAAAACTCAATCTGTGCATCAAAAAGTGGGTAGAAGAAGCTGGGTAGCTGAGGAAGTGTTTCATAAGGCATAGGCACTATAAACTGACTCAGCACGAATGGATACCAACTATTCTCTGACAGAGAAAGGAAGAAGTGAATGCAAACCTTCATGAAGTGCTCTAAGACCTTGTTCTGTACTGCACTGGCTGACCTCCTCAGACAACAGGGCACTGAGGCTTTAGAGATGAACCAGCTTTCTCAATCCCCGAGTTCACCTTACTGACCAACTCTGTAAAATTTCAGTCAATTGTAGTGATTTCTGCAGATGAAGTCTGTCCATTTGGTGACTCTCAATGGGATAACATAAAAAAAAGTTTAACATAAAAAACTTTGCCTTCCACGTGTGCCAGAGAGTTATTTCTTTTCCCACTTTTTTAACGGTTATGTTTTTTTTTCTATTTCGTCTTGTGTTGCCCCTGTAACATCTACAGTGTATGCACACTTTTACTGGAGCCCCCGTACAATCCTTGCAGACTGCATTTAGAAGAAGACACTGGGATTGCACAGACCTTTCCCTGACTATAGTAACTGAACTTTGAAGTATTGGTTGGTCCAGCTTTAAAACAACCCCATATATAGAAGAGCACTTTTGAAGATGGCTACACTGTTCTATTACCTGTTTGTTCTGTGGGGACGACCTACTGTTCTCAAAAGCATCAAACTGGCTCTTCCTATCAAGTCTATCATTAGCAATGTCTTTCATGAATTTATGGCAAGAAATTATGGAAATAACATTGTTTTCTGCATAGACTTGAAAAAAAAATTGTTTTCAAAAGGGTATTCTTTTAAATATTTCATAAGAACATGTTGATTTTAATGATTTCTTAAGGGAAACATTTCAGTGATTTAAAATCAAAATAAAATAGTTAATTTCTGCTTTTGTCTTCCAAATTTATTCTTCTAACATTTGTATTTTATTCTGTATTAAAAATTTACATCATATATATATATATATAATATTTCAAATTCATCAGTGAAAATTTTTTTTACTCTACTGAAGCAATTTAACAGTACCAAAACAAATGTATTGTTCCACTTATTGGAAACAAATACTTTTAGAAGTTCTCCCCTGTTGCTCTGTGAATGTGGAGTTCTACATTTTGTCCTAGATAGGCACAAAGGGAAAACTCAAAAAGTCAGGATTCATTCTACTGTTCCTAGGATGAAAACTGGCTGTTTTCAGAAGAAAAATGGGCAAAAGAAATACCACAGGAAAAAAAAAAGAAGCAACACCTCTTCATGTTGCCTTAGACAACTCACTGGCTTTTGACAATTTACCATACTCTGTCCCTTCAGTACTAATGCTGCTCCTCATTTTTTTGGTGTTTTTCATGAGCCATACACCTAACCATAAGAGAACATTAAATTTTAAGAGTTTCTCAAAGACATTTTTTCCACCTACCAAGTCATTTTGCAAAACAAACACCAGTCTTTTAAGTTAGGACATTCTTTATGAGAGGTGACATGTTTGAGAGAGAATAAAGTGTTATTTACCCACTGAATGATGGAGTCATGGCTATCAGCATTACACAGAAACATTTGTGAATTATACGAGTATCTCAACTTTAGAAAAAGAAAGATAGAAAAAAATAAATTACTTGGCCTGTCATTAGGGAAGCTCTAGCAATAGCAGCAGGGAAGAGGGTAAAGAATCCAAAAAATAAAAGACAGAGAAAAGGATAAAATCTGATTAATGGAGTTTGTAGATTGGAAAGCCTATCTGTGGTTCATTTAAACATGAATACCTAATGCAAGGCTAGGCAATCCCTTATAGCACTGACTTCTAGAAACTGTAAAAAAAGAACATGCTTTAGTCCTGCTATTACTTTGCCTTGATGATAGGAGAATATGAATGCTGCTTGAAAGATAGTACCATTTCTTTGATACATCAAAAAGCACTCTGCAGTAGACTACTACTTTAGTGGGACACTTATAGTCAAAACCAGTATTTGACTATGTTCCTAATGTCATATTACAATGACAGACGCTCAAGGTATATCAATTTAATCTTAGTTCAAAAAAATCTTTTAGTTCTGCTGTAGAGAAGTCAAAATGGACTTTTATAGTTTTTCAGCTTGAAATTGGACAACGAACAACTTTTATAGTAAAAATGAAATGCAGAATATGGCTGAAAGGGTAATCATATTAGGATTTAAAAAATAAGGCACTTGCTATTTATTTGGCCTAAAGTTTCCAAATAGGAAACTATGCTAACAAGAATGAGATTACACAATTAAAAATCAAGTCTTCTCACTATTAAAAGACAGTGGCTCTGCATTTCTTGTTCACTTGTTTTATAATGTTTAAGGATAATGGATGCTTTGAAATGAGTCCTGATATACCTTGATGGAAATGAGAACTAGGCTCACTTCATAGATGTTTGACTTAACAGTTTTGTATATGGCTCAGTATAATGCGAATAAATTTTGAGTCAGCTTGTACTTTTTAAAACTTCATCAGTGTAATATTTTGTGTTAAAAAAAAAAGATAAAAAGAAAGCGTTCATTTGTAGAATTACAACATGTAAAAAGTTCTTACAAAGGATAGGTGTTACCAGCCTCTGGTTTCACCAGATTGTAAAATGAATCCGTGGAGTGAGTCACACATTTCAGTCACAGTAACTGGCAGCCAATTCATTACTCACAAAGAGATACAGAAATGGAGTGTACGTATACTCATCACCAATAAAACATTTAACAGGTTTGCCTGACTTTAAAAAAATTTCCATGTCTAGATATAACCCAGCTCAAGATTCAACTATGTAATTTAAGCGACTGGCCCTAGAGATCAAAAAACACATACTGCAGATAATGTAGGTTCTCTCTGCATGTGCACAGCCTTTTCTAGGTAGCATTGTAACTGTATGCAAAGACAAAAGGTGTGAAATCATATCACTTCAGAAAGCAGGTTTCTTTTCCTGTCAAACACTGCACTTGGAGGCTTCTTGTTGTTCAATTTTTACAATATTTGCTATGTTTGATTGGGAAGCCTCATCCCAGGAGGAAAACTGCCTTCCAGCTTCCTCTTTTTCAGATCTATTGGGACCTCTTAGTGGTGGCAACAGTGACCAAAATCCCCCAAGCCCTAGCGATTCACAAGTCTGTACAATTTCTCATTTTTCCTTTCCTGTCATGGTTGCAATAATGAAATTCTGTGGAGTATTGTGGAAGTAAACTATCCAACTCTTTGGTTTGCTTAAGAGGTAGTTTGTGGTCGGGTATCAAACAGACGTGTCGAATTACCTAACTTTAATTTCAAGTAATTGGTGAACAGAATTACCCTCAGGGTTGAGGGAATTATAAACAACGCAGCTCCTGGTAATTTTCTCCCCTCTGGATAGAGCCAAGTGGAAATTGCTGCTAGTGGGTATGTTACAGCTGCTTGTGACATTCTGAGAAGGTGGATATTTGCAAATAATACAGTTCACTTGACCCTCGCTGCTTGGCAATGAAAGAAAAACTATCTGAAGTACTTTCTTGGGGCTTTGGTAAGCACTATCCTTCTTTCCGTGATTTCTGCAATGATCATTTAAGTGCTGGCAATAATTTGAGACAATTTCTTTTGAATAAGTTTTCATATGCGCAGCATTAGCCTAATAAAAAGGACAATCCAGACTTGACCTCAAATGCTGCTCTTTAACTAACATTATGTCTGCAAAAGAAACATAAAGCTTATACTGATTAGGCAGAAAAAGAAATAATAATATGCATGATATGCCCTGTATGCATTTTGTTTATCCTAATTGCTATGAAGGGGGTGATGTGGAAGAATTCATGGGATTTTCACTTCCCAAAAGATTTTCTGTTGTCAATTCAAAGGGCCTGATTCTGGTATCACTTACACTGTATTTCCTTGACTTGAATGGGTTTAATTTCATTTTATGTAGGAAATGTCAACATACTGTCTTCATGGTATTCTATTCTGGACTCTCAAAATCAAGAAGTGAGGATAATTCAAATCAGTTTGAGATAAATACCTGAGCTCAAGTGGTCTCTTTCAGACTTGATTGGCATTAAGTAGGAACCCAGCAGGTCTGTCAAATCCTTTCTTAATATAAACCAGTCAGATTATTTGGGATGTCTCCATCTTACACTTCATGTGTTGCTCTGTTTCCTCTGTTTGCTCTGATCACTGCTGAGACTGATGGGATTTTTGTTGCTTTTATACCAAACTGAACAGCCTATCCACCAGGCCACCTGTCCCCTTAAGGGACTTTATGAAACTGTCTGTTGACCACAAAACTAACCACCAGTTGCTGAGTCAGGCTCATATGCAGAAGCAGAGGAATGATGGCCACGCAATTTTTAAGTCCATGTTTAGAAAGTGAATGTCTCTGGACTGCTATAGCACTTAACAACATGCATATGGTATACATTCAAACCCTCAAACTGAAAACCTTGAAAAGCCCACTGCAGACACACAAGCCAAAGCGTGGTGACTAAGAACTCAGCAAGCACCAGTCAGAGCATTGTGACTATCAGGCCACACAACCCATGGTTAAAGACAGTAGGGCTGAGGTTCCCCATGGTCCGACACTGCACTCCTGAGGAGAGCAGAAGAAAACGTGACATAGTCCGCTGTAGGTGAGTTAAAAAAGGCTTTCAGCGTATTAGCATGTTATTGACAAAGGTGACAGTTGGTCAAAACTTGTAGATCCCAGATTTTGTGGAACAGCTAAGTGTATCAGTGCTCAAAAGAAAAAAAAGCTTTAGGAAGAACAAAATTTTCAGTATTTTACTTAATATTTACTTAAAATTTTACTTAATATTGCTGTGACTTTTACATGGGGAATTGCTGTTGTTTGTAAGATGAAACAATATACTAGGGGAAAAAAATAGGGGTTTCATTTTATGTTCTATATCTCTTTTCAAGGCTATTGTTAAGGGACAAAGGCAACCAAGAACCATATTGTAAGGCATTGTGTGGCTGTGCCTTGAAATTTTTATTTCAAATAAAAATTGAATTTGAATTCTTCTAATACAAGAGATGAAAGAGATTACTGTGTTGACTTCTACATCAACTGCTGTAGTAATGAAGAGCGGCAATCCAGGCTCTCTCACTGAACAAAGATTTGGTTTTGCATGATGAAGTGTTTCTTTCAAGCGAGGGAGAAATCAGATATGAGATTTTTTACTTTCTGGTGCCACAGGACATTCAGTGTCTTACTAGTTCAGCAGGTTTTAGTCTCAATTGCTTGTCAGGGCCTGTACATTGCTTCCATTTTGTTTGGTAACCGTTCATAATTTAACCAGGGATTGTTCTCTTTTATTTGCAAATGGTCTCTGCCTTCCTCAGTTTAGAGTGCCATCCATAAGTGTCTGTGAGAGTGTTTGCTAATGCTTTAGTTATTCTTATGGACAAATATTTCTGTGCTTGCAAGATAGGTAGTTCTAGATAGACAGAACTATTTGTCCATATGGACAGTGATATTTGTGGGGGTTTTATGGGGATGTCTCTAAGGAAAGCCAAAAATATTCCATGGTCAGTTTCTGTGGGTTTCAGATCGCATGTGAGAGGCTGAGAGTCAAATCTTGGGCTTGCACATCTTGTTTTATTCCAGTTGAGATCAACGGGCAGATAGAGATTTGGCCCCAGGTGTTTTGAGCCTTTCCTTCCTTTTTAACTAGAGCTCACCTTATCACCCCCAAACTGTTTCAAACTCATCAGCTTTCAACTGTGGGAAACACTGAACAACTGAGTGAAGCCGTGCCTGTTTATGGGAAGCTGCTGCTGTGAGCGTCTGTCCGCACCAGTTACACCTCAGCCCCACTTCCTTCTGGCAGTACCCGTTAGCAGCACATGGCCCTCAGCAAACCTGCCCCATCAAAACCTCTTGGTAGGTGCAGGATAGCATTTCAGCTGAAGTGCCTGGGCTTTGGCATTTCTTTTTCAGCTGGTAAAAGCTCTCTTTGTATCTTTCAGTTATTTGATTTTTCTTTTATTTATTTATTACTGAGCTATCTATGAGCGACTGGAGGAGACAAAACATTCTCTGGGATTTTCAAACTTTGAGAAAGCTATAAGGCAGGAGGTTCTGCAAGCTGAAGTATTTACTTTTTATTTTTTTCTATTTTATTACTCATTTACTATTTAATGTTAAAACTTCTTACATATAAAATCTTAGTTCCAGTGGCATATTTTCTCCAAACACTGATTCATTCATGTTTGCAGTATAGCTTAAGTGAAGAACTTTCAGTTCTCTTCTATTCCTTTCATTTCTTGATAATACAGAAGCAATATCACCAACATACTTTGGTCTTTCTTTTCATACTCCTTGCACTGATGAAATAAAGCACGCTAAAGATGTGTAAAGCCTCTAAAATGTAGGAGTGGCTTAAAAAATGTTTCTTTGTTTACAGTGATTTTAGAGTTTATATTCATCAAAATTTCAAGCTCTATTTGTTCAATGCATGCTAAAAACACTTTATTCTATACTGAGATCTAAAAAGCTCCTGAAAGCACTTGAGTCCAGTAGTTATGAATGTAAAACAATAAAAAACTCACAGTGAAACTCTCACAACTATCAGCAGGTCTCTCAGGTTAATAAGCAGAAATTTTTCATCAAGACAGATTTAAAAAAAGAAAAAAAGGCCAAGCAGTTTTACAGTTTATATTCTACATTACCATTTTTACAAAAAGATAACTAGTGCAACCTACTACATTTAATTTTTAATTAACATTAAAAAGTGAGTTTTAGTTTAATCCTGTTCTCTGGTTTAACTCAGTTAATACAGAAGTCTTAGGAGTGGCTATGTCTTCTGACTTCCCCAGATCTGGTCATTCTGATTTGGTATGCAAGTTCTATAATTCTGTGCAAGTCATTTCTCCTGAGGTTTACAGTGATATTCTTTCATTGAGAAAACATCTTTTTCTCCTCCTTCTACTGTACCCATTTTAAGGCTAGCAAGAAAAATTAGTATTAAATAAAAAAACCACAGGGGCTATGTTTGCAATGTCATAGAATCACTAAGGTTGGAAATGACCTTTAGGATCATCAAATACAACCATTTATTTATCACTGCTAAATCCACCACTAAGCCATGTTTCCTAAGCAGCACATCAGCATGCCTTTTAAATACCCTGAGGGTTGGTTACTCAACCACTTTCCTGTGCAGCCAGTTCCAAGGCTAGACCACCCTTTCAGTGAACAAATTTTTCCTAATATTCAATCTAAAACTTCCCTGGCACAATTTGAGGTCATTTCAATTTGTCCTATACATCATTACCTGGGAGAAGAGTTACACTCACCTGGCTACAACCTCCTTTCAGGCAGTTGTAGAGAGCAATAAGGTTCCCCCTGAACCTTCTGTTCTCCAGGCTGAACAACCCCAGCTCCCTCAACCACTCCTCATAAGTGCTTCTCCAAACCTTTAGATTCCCTTCTCTGGACATGCTCCAGCACCTCATTGTTTTTCTTGTCGTGAGGGGCCCAAAACTGAACACAGAATTCCAGGTGCAGCCCCACCATTGCTGAGTATGATCACTGTCCTGGCCGTGCTGGACACACTATTTCTGATATAAAACAAGGTGCCATTGACCTTCTTGGCCACCTGGGCACACTGTCCAGGTAGACAACATTCACAGTCTTTCTCTCATCCACTAAGCAGGTCACCTTGTCATAGAAAAAGATCAGGTTGTTAAAATAGGAATAGGACCTGTCTGAAACCCATGCTGAATGGCCCTGATCACCTGGTTGTCCTGTATGTGCTGTGTGATGGCACTGAAGATGATCTGCTCCATCACCTTCCCTGGCACCAAGGTCAGGCTGACAGGCCTGTAGTTCACCAGATCCTCTTTCTGGCTCTTAATGTAGATGGTGTCACATTTGCTAACTTCCAGCCAACTGGCACCTTCCTGGTAAGCCAGGACCAATGATAAATGATGGAAAATGGTCCTTTGACCACTTCTGTCAGCTCCCTCAGTACCCTTGGGTGGATCCCATCCAGCCCCATAGACTTGTGTATGTCTAGCTGGTGTAGCAGCTTGCTGACCAGTTCTCCTTGGATTATGGGAGCTCCATTCTGCTCTGTGTCCTTGTCTTCCACACTTAAGGAGCTGAGTACCTGAGGATAACTCATCTTCCTATTAAAGGTTGAAGGAAAGAAGACATGAATTACCTGAGCCTTTTCCTCATCCTTTGTCACTATGTTTCTCCCTCCATCCAATAAAGGATAGAGATTTTCTTTATCCCTCCTTTTGGTGCTGATGTATTTACAGAAATATTTTTTATTGTCTTTTATGCCAATAGCCAGCTTAAATTCTAGTTGGGCTTTGACTCTTCTAATTTCCCCCCCGCACAACCTCACGTCATCCCTTTAGTCCTCCTGAGTGGCCTGCCCCTTCATCAAAAGGTCATAAACTCTCCTGTTTTCCAGAGCTCCAGCCAAAGCTCTCTGTTCAGCCAGGCTGATCACCCTGGACCAGGGAAGTTCAGAGAGGTAATAACCTCTCACCACTGGTTAGAGGCATTCATGCAGTGTAAACATGAATATGTCCTCTGTCTGAGTCCCACCAAGTTAATAAAGGACATGAAGGGCAACAAAGAGCACTCATTTTGATCTGGCTGAGAACAAAACCACGCTATTATTTCTTTGCAGTCGTAGCACAATATCTTTTTCTGTTCTTTCAGCCAGGAAGACAGCATTATGACTTTGTTGAGCCATGTTTAGTCATACACATTTTAGAAAAGGTAGGGTTTTTTCCTTTGATAAAGGTTTTTTCTGATTATGAGAGAACACAAACTCAGCTCTGCTTTAAGAATGTTTAATGTTCCAGCTCAGAAAGCAAGTTAAAAAAGAGCTCCAAAGGTGTTAAAATCCTACTGGATAACAATAAAGAAAACAAATTCTTATAGCACACAATAAAGCCAAGGCATGAAGAAAGACAGCAACACAGAAATATTGAGACTCACGTGATGCCAAATTATCAGCCACCCTCCTCTGTCCGTTCAACCAGAGACCAAATATCGTGGCTCTTCGTGAAAGGGGCCTGAATTAAAATATATGCAACTCAATCCTCTGGAATATAATGCTTGAAACAAATATGACTAGGCAGATAGAGGGTGCAGTAAGCAAACTGAAACATCAAAAAAAATTAAGAAGCTAAAACCAAAAAGTCCTTGACATATCACTAAAGGGTAAGAAACTCTCCACAATATAACAATTCTCTGTGCACAGAAACCTCACCTTCAACGATCTTTATAGTCTATATTGTGTATATTATTTACATCTGATCTTTCAGTTTAGTAAAACAAAAAAGCACCATCTGCCCAACCGCACTTTCCTTCCAGGAAATTGAAATGAGAACGGATGTTGTCTTTTGTGCTTATTTTCATTCTTTTTTTTCATGTTTAACTCTTTGTACAGTCAGCATACTCTCAAAATGAAATGTAAACCAACATATTCCTTAGCCACTCTTTTCCAAGGCACACAGCAAAGGGAGAAGGAAAAAAAAAAACCACAGGCATAGAAACATCAAAAAAATCCAACCTGAAATAGATTTCCATGCACAGTTATCACAATTAGAAGATGTGGACATTCGTTGCCTACGTTCCTTGGCAGCTGTTTTTTCTTATAAGGCATATTAGTCAAGCAGATAGAAAACAACAGCACAGGAGAATAGTCAATTAATCAAGGAGTTATCACTCCTTAGAACAAGATACATCCTCTACCTTTGAGATTTCTGAAATGTTAGGGGTAACAGAAAACCCCATCTTTCCTCCCATCCCCCGAATAAGCAGGGTTATGTGCTTGTGCTTATGTATTTAACCATATATGTAAAAAAGGTGAAGAAAGGCTTCCAGTTATATACTGATGTATAGGTATGGCAGTATGGCAGTTCTCAGAAAATTCTTCAACATCTGCCTGTCCTTTTTTTTTTTTTTTGTGTTGTTATTCCTTGTGTAGTTACAATTAAGGAGCAACGTGCCTATCAGGCATAAATAGTCAGGCTGCAATCATATGCTCCAGGGAATGTTGCTCTTCCCATATTCCTTTTACAGAAAGTATCTGTATACATGCAGTTTAATCCTCATGTTTGTCTGATCATCTCTGAATGTCTATGAAGTAAGGAGGGAGGATGATGAATTGCCTCAAAGCTCCTCACCACTCTGGGGTGGACAGAGACTATTTTTGACACCCAGTTTACATGAGGATAGCCACAGATCTGCTCAAGCCTATAAAATAACTACAACAGCTTACTATGAGCTGCTCCAGTGATTCACTACTGTCATGCTTTGTCTTTACCTGAGTGCCACCCCCATGTTGGATATGATCCCTTCTTCAGATGTGAAGGTTTCCACCTCTGTGTGCCTATGCACTAAGCACACCTCCTAGTGGCTGCGGAATGGGAAGCCAGAGATGGCTCCAAGCACCATCACAGAGCTGCACTGAGTGAATGACAGCTGAGAATCGATGGACTTGCTCCTTCCCCTTGCCCTTCTGGGTTGTCTGCTTTGTCCTTGGTAGAAATATTAACTTATGATATATAATTACAGCCCAGGTTACCGTTCACAGTGTGCCCAGGGATTGGTTGCAATACTGAGAATGACCAAATACTAATTTGGGGTTTTGTGAGAATTCTAATTGCAATCCCAAAAGGCTTTACACAAAATCCAAAAATTTCTTCTGGTAGCAGAAAAAGAGGACACTTTTGAGAAAATGGTCCACTCAGTAGTCTGGCTTGAAAAAGTTTTTTTTCAGTGCTTGCTTTGTCACAGCTGTCCTGTATGACCCCAGATATTTCTTTGAGGGTTTTTTTTTTTTGCCTAAATAGTGTAACACGGGTTCCAAAGAAAGACCTTAACAAACAAAAAGCAAAATGTATTAGTGCAGATATGAAAGCATACATCATAGCCTTACTGCTTCTAGTACCCATGCCAGACATATACCCACGTCTCGGTTTCTCTGAGGCATGGATATATATCCTAAAATGTATTTTGAATCCTAAATCCTAGAAAAAAGTATTCACAATAAATTAGGTGTCTAAGTACTTTTGAGATGGAGGCTTCTAGACCTTCATTCTCCATGTCTAAAGTACAGATAATAGATGCTCTTCCTTACCCAGATGGCCTAAGGATATTCATTAATCACATTAAGATTGTGAGGTGCTCAGCTACTAAAAATAGAGGAGTTTCATGATCTTCAAAATGGTGGTTACCTAGGAGATATATAGATCAACATATCCCTACTTTGCTTTGCCATTCCTTGAGGATAGCATGGCCATGCTTTTTACTGATCTGCAACCTCCAGCTTTTACTGCTGCTCTGGCCAGTGCCAAAACCACAAGAAGAAGACATATAAGCTGTGTTTTCTAATTTGCTGACTTTCCCCCTCCTCTCTTTCCCATAAGTGTAGAAAGCCTCAACTCTGCATTATCAATTTGTAGGCTTTAAAATGCCCCTCTGGGAATTTTAACTTTTTTTTTTTTTTTTTAAATTGGAGTAGTGCAAAGTAAAAAGCTTGTAAAGCTATCTAGTTCTATGCTGATCTTTAGCTCAATGATAAACAACTTTGCTCACTTAAATCAATTTTATGTAAAAACAACAGTGAAGGCTGAGTGTTTTGCATGTGGAGAACCTTTTTGATGGAGAAATTGTGCAGCAGAGGAAGCAGAGAATTGGGATGTACCACTGTACTGAGAATTGCTCAGCTCTATGATATAGACCCTGAGCTGCTAACAGATATCCTTCTTTAGCTACAAGACTGTGCTTTTGGAGTAAAGAAGATCACAACTCCATCTGTACTGTTGCTGTGATGTACTGAGTGGGAGTTGTGTACAGGACAGTGAGAACTGTGAAGTTCGAAAGTGGTCATGGATTTATTATAAAGAGAACTCTCGAGCTGTTTGGTGGTGGTTTTTGTTTTTTTTTTAACTTATCCTGAATGAAGCTTTTAAAATTTTTGATGGGCTCAGTTAACTATCTGAAAAATTGTTTTACTGCTTTTTTTTATTTTTTTTTTTACTTTTAGATGCTAAGCAGAATCTCAAGAGCAAATATACCATGTAATGTGGCTTTTTTTATTTTCATGACAGTTTCTGGTTAGAAGTGGAAAACCTCTGGTAAGAACGACTAAAAATATGAGATTAATATGCTAGCATCCCAAACTCAGATGCTACCTTTTGCAGGTTGACTATCACTGAGTTGGTAAACAAGGATATATCCCAAAGAAATTAATAGAAAGGATCTGAAACTCCTTAGCTGAATTTTATGGAGGTTTCCAATAGAGAGTTTCAGGGATTTAAAGCCATTTAGAATGTTGATATGGGCATGGATCTGATTCTAATGTGATTTTCAACTCCTTATGAAAGAATGTAAGAAAGCACACCTGGACAAGCCAAGAGCTGGTTCAGCCCAGTGCTCTGTCCCCAGGCACCACAATTGCCACTGCTGGCTAGGGAAATCCCAAAAAATGTGGCAGAATCTGGCAATCCAGTCCCATCCACAATGATTGGATTAGGGCTATTAGAGGGTACACCTTCACTTAATCCATTTAGCATCCTTTTAGCATCCCTTTATGGACCTGTGGTCCATGATAAACCAGCCAGATTTAAAGCCCCTTAAAAAACCAGAAATCCTCTGGGGGAAACCCTGGCAAGCTCCTTTAGTCTGTTATCACTGTTGGGTGCTGCTTTAATCCAGGAGCTGCAGTCGCAGTGTGCAGCCGGAGCAGAGCACGACAGCGATATCGCTGTCATGTGAATGAGCTGTCCCAGCACTGCACAGCCTGCTCTTTACTGTGCACAGAGACACATCAATACTGAATATAGTGTGTTAGCAAAACAGAATGGAAATCTTTCAGGTGAAGAATGGCTTCACTGATTGCTTTGCTCTACCAGAATGGGGTGTGTTTTCGGGCATTCTGATAAATGTGTGCTATTTTTCAGCCATTCAGTGTGAAGTGCTGTAGGTTTCATATAAACTTTTATTGCTCACCACAGGCATGGAAGGATTGATTACATTGTTTGGGGATTTCCTAACTTCTGAGGCTGCCTTTTTAGTCAGCCTTAATACAGTGTAAGAAGGGAACAAAATGCTACAGTGCTACTCAGTAGCCTGCTTTCTACCTTTGCATTTTTAGAATCAGGCCTTCTGGTTTGGAATAGGGTAGACAACACCCAGCCTCATCCACATGATTTCTGACCATCTCCAATGCCTGAATGCAGCTGGATTGCTAGTGATGAGTATGATGATGTCTTGCAACTATAGGAACAAGGGACAGAATTTAAGGGTTATTTCATTTTATTACTTATACTTTGGTCAAATTGTGATCATTTCTGAAACGGAAGCAAAAGACTGATCTTGGAATTGGGGTGCTGTCAGTGTCTGAAATGTACAAGACAATTTTGGTGAGTCTATGCTGAAATTTCCTTCCCATGGGGACATCAAGAGCAGCTGATAACTTTTTTGAGGCAAACAGCTTAATATGTTCAGGTGGGGACTCCTCTGAGTGGGGCACATTCATGCTGAGCCCTAACTGATAACTCTTATTGAATTTGTAAAATACCTTAGGGTTTCTGAATCAGTTACCAGAGATATCACCTTCTCTCCAATTCTGACTTAATGAACTAATCATGTTTCACCCATTCCCTTTTGCATTTTCAGACCTCAGGCTTGCTAGAACTCAGTTTTACCAGTTCTCAGGTCCCATATTCAACTGGGAATTTTGTTTTTCTGTATAATAATTTTTACTTTATCTGTGGGGACAAACATAAAAAACCCAAACTTTTATCATTATATAAATTTCTTCTAATTTTTAGTAGGACTAGCTATAGCCCTCACAAAGCCATCAACTTGGATTTCAACTACATCAGACCCTGAATATACTCAAATTGTACTGTAGTTTCATGTAGGATTCTTCTCACCGGTATTTATTAGCTATGCAGCACTCTAGTCTATTCTTGATTACTGGGCAAATGTCAGAAATATCTCCATAAAAACGAATGTTGCATTTGTTGGCAAAAATCTAGCAAAAGGAGACTGGTGCCCTAGGCATTATGAAAAATACAGGCTTTCAATAAATAAATAATTCAATTCAATTAAAGCAAATGTCTGTCCTGATGTACCATAGTTTCTAATTCCTTTAATAAGCATTCTTGGGAGGTGTTTATCAGAAGTGATCCTCAAAAAAATCCTAAAGGAAGGTTCTGTCAGAAAGAAGAAGTTGTGATGTCACTTTACTTTTCTGCCAGGGAGAGTGGTGCAAAGCTCCAAGACAATTCCAGCTCAGAATAAGCTTGCAGAGTTGATGTTATGTATGGAAATGTGAGCTTGGACTACTGGTACACACAGGATCCTCTTTCCTGGAAACGCCCTGCTCAGAGAGACACAGTGGACAAAGAACAAGATAAGGAGCTAGGGAAATATGCAAATCCTGTGCTACTGTGTCTACTGATGGCCTTAGCCATGTGCAAAGACAGTGATGCACTGAAGTTGTTTGTAGCAGCCTTGGCTAGCTCTGCACACTCCCAGACTCCCACCAGGGAAGCCACAGACACAGCCCAGTAGACACAACACAGCCAACTGGCTGTGCAACTGTCTATTTAGGTCTCTGAGCCTAATATTTCCTACTGGCTAGTTGCCTCTGGAGGTTTAGCAACAGCCTCTGTGCACAGATATGGGGATAGAGTTTATGCTCTATCTGCTGGCCTGAGAACAGAATTTTCCTCATACATTCCTGGCATCTTTATCACCTTCCAACCTAATACTATACCCCTAACAATCCAAAAAACAGGGTGACTCAACAGACTTGCATTAAAAACCCCTGAGGGAGGTTCACCATTCTGTTTTTCTGCCTGAATAGATATGTGGGAGGGTAACAATGTGTTGAAAAGTGAGAACATTTAGGCACAGAATCTTCCCAAGAGTGAGTGCTCACACTGCCTACCAAAGCAGCTTGAGGGCAGAATCTGGCCCTTAAATATTGTCAGACATCTGGGCAAACACAAACAGTTTAGCTGAAACTGCCTCCATTTCTCTTGCTCAGAAAGCCTTCAGTTGACAATGTCAATTTTTGAAGGTAAAGCTTGGGTGAGTGATCAGATCCTTACCCTTCCTTTCCTCTGAAGGGAGATTTGTAGTCTCACTTGAAACCAGCCATCAACTCAAACTGAGATTTGCAGGGTACAAACCAGACTTATGCTGATGCCCCAAAACTCAGATCTTGATCTAGGTTTGAAATGGTGAGACTGACAGTGGAGTAAGAAGCCACCTAATCCAAACCCACATAAATCTATATATCTCCCTTTTTAAAAAAAACATCAGTATACCACATTGATTTCAGCTTATACAAGTTTCTTTAGAAATTTTTTATGATATATTAATTTGACTTTGTCTCATTATTATTTACTCTTCACATGCTGTATCACACAGGTGTGTGATATTTTCTACAGAAATTCTTCACAGAGCTCTAAAGGAGAGTTCATCTGTACAGTGCACACTATGCTACAGCCAGCAAAAGGGGAAAGGAAGAGAGAAAGGAAGCAGAGATGCAGAGAAATTGGTGCTATTTCTTGCCATACAGAGTTGCCAAGTACTTTTAATTTACATAAATGACTTAATGATGATTGTATGATATTTAAAATTACTGCCACCCACCACAGATGCCTTAAAACTTTTATCAATATGTCACTTTTACTATCTATTTGATTGTAAAAATGCAGAGATCATTGGGGAAAACATAGCTTCTTGCCAGTCCCTAAAACCCAACTCTGTGACCCTTCTGGATTAAAATAAAAAAAAAGTAGCAACAAAGATTCATCTACTAGTATCAACACGATTTACATTTACATGAACAAATAAGCTGTTTCACACAATGGAAACAAGTAATAAACTAGGACAAGAACTGTGACCAGCCTGGGACCTATTAAAGACCCCTCTAGACCTGGCAGGAATCTCCTTTTTCTATCTCAGGGACAATCTCCCTGTCACCCCTCCAAGTCTAATTACCTTTTAAAATTCATATCTAGAACCACAGGCTGCCTCATGGGATTAAGCACAGTATGCTTTGCAAATTGAAAATAAGATAGCTGTTAGGAATATATACTTGCCTCTATGATTACAGCACAAACAATGGCAAAACACTAATTTACATCTATTATAACGGTGAAAAAAAGCTCAGGATTTCCTTTGTGTTATAGGCAAGAGATAAATCTGTAAAGGTGAGATTCTAAGAGGTGTAGGCTCTAATGAGGGAGATTGTCTTGCAGAGCAGGTAACTGGCAGGATGACATCAACTCAAAGTTATGAGGATTCAGTATATCATTAAATTTATTTACCATAAAATGGATTGAGCTTTTTTTTAATAGCAAAACTATTCATAAGGAGAGGAAGTTTATATATATCTGTGGGTTGGAAGGCATTTGTGTGGGGTGAAACAGTGCAGAGCAGTGGCAACAGAAATCCAGTCATGCCTGGGTCTAGGATTTTTAAAGGTGCTTTATCTAGTAGAAATGAATACAGCATTTACAAATTGAAAATAACTCTGTAAACTCAGATAAGATTGTCTTGGTAATATTTTACCAAGGAAGCAGCTCACCACTGCTTACTTTCAATTAGCCATCTAAATCATAGCCTATACAAAAAGCAATCCCTGCTGCCTTGCAGTAATAAAAAAGAAAAAAAAAAGAAAAGAAAAGAAAGTTAGACTAGTTCCTAAGAGTTTTGATTCATGTTGCTGAATATAGATCTGTAATCTTCTCCTTGGAGCCTATAGTTTAATGTAACTGCTTGAAAGTACTTCCCTTCTGCTGCTGGCAAAGATATTTTTTTTCTGAAATGAATGGTGATACATTATAGATAAACCTTCACGATTAATTTTGTTTTGACTTAAACTTCTGAATAAGAATATAAGCTCCAAAGCAGTTTCTCCCCAGATAGTAACCATACTGTTATTTTTGGATCATATTGTAGTAGACATTTAGAGAAGCCTAAATTTAGAATGAAAAAAATAATTTGATTGTCATCAAAAGTTTTAGCTGTAAGATTAAAGGTGGCTTTTTTAAAAAAATTATTTTTATTAGTTATCTGCAATGAATAACGAATAGGCAAGTTCTTTGGAATCAGTATTCAACTTCACTGGCTTCACTGGTCTACAAAATCCACAGAACTAAAAGTCTTGGAGGGCTGATTGGTCAAACTCACAGGTTCAATTTGTATCTACACCTTTTCAGTGATTTGCTGGTAGTGTGCTGGTAAATTTGAAGAGCCAAGCAGGATGGCATAGGAGCCCTTGCTGCGACAGTGACTTTGTGAGGGTCCGATGCTGCATGAAAATGAGAATTTAGACAATTTCAATAATGTGAAGAGACAGTTAAGAGACTGAAGAATAGCCAGAGTTGTTGTAAATCACTACATGTAGCATTTTTGCAGCAGCTAAATCTGATTCATGAATTTGTCTGAAAATTAGTTTCCCTTCCTTCTCTCTGACTGTTTTTTAACTAAAATAACTACTCTTTATTTTTGCCCAGTTCTTCAATTTCTATTGTAGGTTTTTTCCTCATTTCTGTTGAAAAGTATTTAACCCGGCTGTACAGGCTGAAAACTGTCTTGAACCTGTCCCCTGTTGTGGTTTTTTTCTTCTTTTAGTAGTTCTGGGAGAAGTTTTAAGACAGGTGGAATACCCAGATCGTCTGAATTACCAGCAAAGCTCCACCAATTTCACCAAGAGGAATTTTTTTAATTCAAAAAAATATTAAAATTAAAAATTACCTGTGTGCTATTACACAGTATCTACAACATACTGTATATAAAGGCTTTTGGAAAGCCGGGTGCTATGAAATGCACCTGAATGATTTTACTTGCCTTCATAAAAGGATGAATGGTGCTTGCACCTCCCTGAAAGCTGTTAGCCCCAGGCAGGAAAGGAGTTTTTCACTCTCCATCATTGTCTTCTGTTTAATGACTGATTTACTACCAGCTAAGCACATGCCCAGTGTTTTAAAGCTGGTGGAGTGTCCCATTGAAATCAAGAGGTTTGATATATGCTGGGATTACTCCTTGCTGAAGAGTCAGGTTGATGTTTCACTGCCTTGCTGAAGAAAGATCTGATTATTGAAGAGTAATTTGATCAGCAATTTGGTCACTTAAGACAGTGAAACAGGGAAACAGTGCTTGGGGGTTTTTTTGCATTATTTTTTTTTAACTAAGAGATTCAAAATTTACAGTAATGAATTGGATATTTTATCCTTAAACAAAAGTAAATTTTACATAAACCTTCAGAATATTTCAGATATTAAGAAGCACAAATTCACAGACTCCAAATTTCTGCTCCATCTGTAGATTATTTTGGTCTACTTGCATCATTTTGTTGTATGACTTCACTGAAACTCCATCTATACCTGCAGGTGAATCCACTGCTCAGATTATGGCAATAGTTTCTCCTCCTGCAAAGAAGCTGGAAACATCTCAAATATTGCTGTGAGTACTACCTGAAGTGTATCTTTGCTTGCTGACCACTGGGCATTTTCAGCCACAGGCACTGATCACGACCAGCCTCAGGGCCAGGTGTGTGGTGCAGGTGGGCTTCATCAGATCCTAACACATAATAACTCCTGTTAGCTGCCCCTGTGGCTCACATGGTGCACAGGACCATTGTACAAAAGCAGAGACAGGCAGGGAGAACCCATATGAAAATGCAGTAAGAATTTATTTTTGAAAAAAGAATTTTTGTAAGCCTCATGACAAACAGAAGCCCATGGGCTGCTGTAAATAGTCCACCACAGATGTTCACTTGGAGGATACACCGACCTAATTCCTAAAGCAAAGTTGTTTAAAAAGGGAGAGGAACTAAAAATGAGAAGCTGAGCCAGACTATTGCATTGATAATATTTTTGCTTATTTTTTGGATGTGATTTCAGCTTTACTTTTTGTCTTTTTTTTTAAGGACAGCCATTCATATTGCAGTGAACTAGAAGTGGAATATCCTACATATGCCATACGCTGAGCTATAGCACAGCCATCCAGCTGTGATCTTTCCTGTACCTGAGCAACGTCTCAACAAAATCCCATGTGTATTATATGTGTATATATGGACAGATTTGTACCAACTCTGCATTGTTACACTTGACTTGCTCTTTTTTTTAATTATGTAAAAAAATCACATTAAGCTGAATCTAATTACTGCAATGTATATTAGAAGCAGGGCACCATCAAAATTTTATTTAAATTAATCAGGTTTTGATTTAAGATATTAAATTCAAATTAATCATGTAAAAATGGAAATGATCCTTGATGTGCTTCCAGCTGTGACTTCAGTCTGTTTTCTCGTGTGAGTCACTTTCGGGATGTCTTGGGGGGAACATTACGAAAATTCACGCCGGTGCTATTTCAATTAGAGTTATTTAGCAGGACAGATGTAAAGAATACGGTATAATTAAGAAGGAGCTGATGACATGGCTACAGATTTTCAGGATCAAAAAAAAAAAAACCTGCTACTGAAAATTGACTACTGGTCATGTAGTCCAAGTTCAAATATGCTGGGGTTAAGCACTCATTAATGATGGAATGAGGTCTTTAGATAGACTGTTGAACTCTTCCTCTGGAGCAATCTGCAGAATTCTGCCCTGGAAATAACTTTGAAGCTTCATTAGCAAGCAGATGATACCTGATAACATCATTTTAAAATTCTTAAAATAATTTTCCTCCCCTTGGTGCCTAATCCTTTCTGGCCAGCTAACTTCAAAGGCCTTCAGAAAAACCTAGAAGTGGCATATAATCGCCAATATAACAGAGGCATTACACATATATGTACATGTATACACTCAAAACATTGTTAAAATCATGGTGAATACAAGCTGCCAGGAATATTAAAATTTCTTCCAGCATTGTTAGTCTGTGCTACCTGCATGCTTCCTGACTGAAACCACAAAGAGGATGGGGGCTTTCCCACACAGATTCCTGACTTAGTACTTATTTATAGCTCTTTATACCATCAGTATTTCTACTGTGAAAAGTGATGTGCACATTGTTTTTCTTATTCAAGAATAGGGTAACACAAACATTTTTTCCTATGTGCTGTAATAGTGTGCAGCATAAACTTGGGAAATATTTTACAAATTCTTTCACCTGAAATTAAATCTCCCAGGTAAAGCTCTCAGACTTTCCAACATGAAAAAAGATCAGAGAGACGACATCCGTTCCTTCTTGTACTTACAGATCTCCTGAAAATATGTGTATTTAAACATGCTTCTTATGGTTGCTATCCAGGGCTCTCAGTATCTGTTCCCCTCCTACTGAGTAATAGTAAAAGCCAAGTTAAATTTAAAAAATGCACAGTACATACTGTACACCCATAATTCTAGATTAAATATTGATCTACATGGTGTTTTTTCCACATATTTTGCAATCTTTCTCTTCCCTCACCAATGTCCCATTGACACTTCCCTCTGCAAAGCAGCATACAACTGAAAATATTTTCTACAACTAAAACACTGCTTTTAACTAAAAGAAAAAATATAGTGTATGAGAATAAAATAATTTAAATATATAGCTCTGTATATCTGGCAGCATCTTTCAGAAGCAGATTCCAGAATCTGTAGAAGCCTTATTTGCTGTTTTAGGGCTGCCATACGCTTCAGCAAGGAGCTGTACCCAAAGGAGGAGCAATGCACCAGACCAAGCATGCCTGGCTATCCACAGTGGATTGGCAGTAAACAGCATATTACACTTACCACAGCTTACCTATTATGCAGATTTCAAGGCAGGAAACTGCCTGCAAAACAAGTATACAGTGAGCATAAACTTTTTTGTTATTGTGGTAGTTGATGGTGTTGTTGTTACAGCAGGAGAAATTATATGATTCATTGATGGTTTCTGCTTCCTACTCATAAGATATAAACCTACATAATGATTGTTCTTTAATAGTATTTAAAGATATTTTTAAACAAACTGTGTGGGAGTTTAAGATAATAATGGTTTCAGTTTTTCAGGAAGCACTTTTTGGAAAAGTGTATGACTATGTTAATATTAAAAATGGTTCCTCATAAGAAACAAGAATGCTGTAAGTAATTTGCAAGAAAGAGTATGATAAAAATATGCTCAATTTATTCACTTTTCTATTTAAAATTTATTTTTTCTTTCAGCATAACAGCTGGAAAGAACAATCTTTTTTCCATAGGCTAGGCTGTTGCTTGAATGACTGAAATGCATTTTCCCAGGAGAGATGCACAGGTTCATTTCCCATCTGGGTATTTTTCCCCCCTCCTGTTTCCACCTCCCCTCCTCCAGGACCAAAGCAGATTGGTAATGAACCATAGGTTTCCACTGATATAACTCCATACACACCTAAGACATATGTCAAACACAACAGTGTTCTGTGTGAAGTACAGATCAGCCCAAAGATGTCTGTGGTCCTCTTTCTCATCCTTCCTCTAGGCCTGTGTGAGTGGGCTCTAGTAACCACATTTGTAGGATGAAGACACATGGACTTCAGACTGATATCTGGTCAGCTAGGAGCTGGGATTAATCACCTCAGGAGGGAGAGCACAGATTCCTGTAGAGTTCCTGAGAGAAGAGAGTTGGGTGAGGGAGCACAGATATGGTACGAGATGAGAATAGGAACAGTCCTCAGGGCAGTGGAGTCTCTCTCTTTACCAGGGGAATGGCCTTGTCCACATGGTAAATATCATGTCCTCTCCAAGGCCACTGCAGTCACTGAGCTGTTGAACCCATGGCATTTGCCAGTGAAATGTTATGTGTTGCCAGCACAGTGGAGAGGGCTAAAAACCCAAATTGTGGGGAAGTTTTATTTTAATGAAGTAGAAGCTGAAACTCTGAACTGGGACTTCACATGATGATGCTCAATCCACAGACTTTTTGCACAGTCCTGGTGCTATTCCATAACTTTTCTCAGTTCACTCTATGTGGAATAGTGGCCACAGGATGAATATGCCTTTCTTATCTCTTTCTAGTCTGGTTAGACTGCAAACTCTTTGTGTCAGTGAAGGACCATGCATTTCTCAGGGCATTGTGTACCAAGGCTTAGTTAAACCTAAAACCAATAAGGTATGCAAATAATATTGGTAATAAACACTAGTATTTCTGTATCATCTCAAAATTATCATGCTCTAACATTTTTATAGAACCTCTATCACAGATGAGGACTTTCTCAATCAAAGAGCATTTCATTGACTTGTTCACAGCCTTAATATCAATCTGTGTGAGGGCATGGTTCAGATCTATTAATTTGTGATGTTTCCTCTTAATTTTGAAACACTATCAGTATATCTTGGTTTAGTATATTTGTAATTAATTTATTTGCCTTACCCAAAATGTATAAGCTGTTGGCTATTTCTCATTGGTTTATAACTACAGTGAGACAGATACAATATAAAGCCATGAGGTGTCACAGGACTCTGGAATTGACATGAAGACTGGTTAGTATGTATGAAAACTGTGTATGGAAATTCTGACTTTTGCAGCTGGAGCCTTCATTCTGTGGATGAGTTGAGGTGTTTCTCTCAAGAGGCCATTGACACAGGCACTTGGGCTGACTCAGCAGGAAAATCTGGTACTTTGGAAAAATTCTCTTGAGAAAAAGAGGTGTTGCAAAGGTGAAACCAATATTTTTACCAGTCCAGCCCCTTTTGGAAAGCAATTTTGTGCAGCACAATAACATTTGGGTCCTGTAGTCAGTGCTTTCATTCCTTCTAAGGCAAGAAAGAAACCACACATAATATATTACAGAGCAGAGATGCTAATTTTAAAAGTGATTTTCCAGGCAACTGAGCATGTCCCATGGGTTCCACCTGCAAGCTGAATGTTTATGTTTAACTTTGTAAAAATCTTTTTCAGGCTACTGAGAGATGAATATGGCTGTGTAAATGTATTTTAGAGGCCCGGCAAAGCTTCCCCTCACTAAGTGATTAAAGCCATTTTCAGAGGAGAGGTAATCACTGCCCAGCTGTGAGCACACCGTACACCAGTGGAAGAGCCTGGGGAAGAGCAAGCAGTGGGCTAAGGACACTGGGAGAAATTTGCATGTTCAGCACACCTCAGCCAGCTCTGTACAGAAAACAGTACAGTACTTAAACCACCCAAAATTCTGAGCTTGGCTGTTAATTAAAAAATCAGGTCCCTGATTCTGAGCCACTCTGCTCTAAGGAGCAGTAAATATTGACACAGAGTAGAAGTCAATGCTGCGAGCCTTTCACTGTGGACAGCTAAACAGGCAGTGTAGTCAATTTTCCAAGTTGCATCAGGAATCATGCCATCTTTGGTGTTGTTATTAACACCTGTAGGATTTAAAGAAAAAAACCTTCTTTATTTTATTTTACCAATATGTGCATTTATAGCTCTTCTGTTTGCCAAGTACAGTTTGAAAAAAAGGAAGATTTAAAAGTTCAGTAGATTTTATTTTAAAGCAAATATTTAAGATGGGCTTTAAAATATTGTGATTTCTACACCAACTTCACATTATTTTGGGAGCTGATTCTGGATTTTTGAATATTGATGGCAGTCAATTTGGACACAAAATCAGAATGCAGTTCACATCCTTAACTAGGTGAGTGAATGAGGTATTGGATAAATTTGAAATTGTAATTGGATGCCTTAAATCTGCATCTAATTCATGTAACATGATAAATATAAATTAATAAATGACAAAGCATGCTACATTTCTATGCACATGAAAAGCAAAAATCTGTAACCTATAGGATATTCTTCTGACCCAGGGGAAAGTAAAAATTCTAAACTAACATAATTCTGGAATCCTCTCTTTCATGAACACAAAGTACAGAACTACACAGGATTTAGTTCTGCTATTGAGCTTTTTCAGACTAGAAGATTCCCAAAGTTTGCTCAATGTAATAGAGAATTAGTATAGACAATAATTCAGATGAGTTTTTAGTAAGTTTCTCCTGTTTTGATGCTACTTCAGCTTTTGGACCCTGATAGCAAGTAATTATGGAAACACTTCTAATTTCTCACTGTAGGGTAGAGAGGTGTTTGAAATTCACACTCTTCTAAGTCAACTTTGATTGGAGGTAAGGTAATCATTTGAGGCTGAACAATGCATTAAAGAACCTTGGCAAAAATGAGATGTCCTCTAGACAAGAAAAGGGAAGTTTGGCTGAAGGTGTTCAAACAGGTCCACAAAGACAGGTGTCTGTATCTGTTCAGAGAAGTTTTTAGAATTAGAGATACAGTCCAAAATCAGAAATTTGTATTAATTTGCCCTCAAGATTAGAAGTCACAAGGAATCTTCTTATTTATCTTTAGAATAATAAAAAAAAAGGTTGATCTGGAATAGGTTCTTGTCAGTTTTAAAGTACAAAAAACATAATCTGTGATTTTTAAAAATCAACTTAAAATATTTAAAATCCATCCTAATTGAGGCTCACTTGGTTCACTTTATTTTTAGAGACAATAATTCCTTGTCAGCTACCCTCAAATTAAATATTGCAAAGTCTTACCATTTTCCCGTGTAGAAGACACAACTCTAGATGAATTTGTTTTTTGTCTGGATTTCCCACCCTCCAATTTCTGATGTGTTTACATGAGGGTATTTTTAGGACTTCATATTTTCCTAGTTTAGTAGCAGCAGAGTGCTGTGAATAGCTTAACAATTCATTGGAACTTTACACTATCTTAACCTGAGAGAGAAGACTCCTAATTATAAACTAAGTACAAACTGCAGCCTTGTCAGAGTGATTTTATTATCCTGATTGCATCAGTTTTGACCCTCTATGTGGCTGTGTTTTTTGGGGCATGAGGAGTCTAACAACTGAAAACAAGCAGAAGACAGCTGCTTTTGTCTCACAGAAGTCTCTGGATATATTTAGCAATTTAGCCTTAAAAGTAAGCTGTTTTGCTGGTACTATTGTAAGATGCACCGTTTCTCAGTAGGACCCACATGTTTGCCTTAATCTGATAGATTTCTCCTTTTTGTTCTTAACCTACTTCCTTTCCAAGAGGTAAGGGAACCTAAGCAGCAGCCGCCAAGAGCAAATGAAGTGGGAGGAAGCAAAGAATGAAAAATAGGCTGTGATTTATAAAAAGAATGTAAAAATCTCTGATTATATAATGATGTACAGAATATGCCAGCTACCAAAGAAAACTATGACATCACTGTTAACTTAGAGAGCTCCCTATTTATCACTGCTCTGGCATAAAGACAGCTTCTGAAGTAGGTTGAAACCCATAATCTTTAAGTTACATATTGAGAAATGATCCCTCAGTCCAAACTGAAGTCCAAACTGTAGAAAGAGAGCTTGTTATCTGAGGCGAAGTCATCGATCCCAAGTTAGCTTTTATTTATTCTTGTTTAAATTAGAAAATGAAATGAGAGTCCATACAGAGGTAGGGGTTGATGTGGAATGTCCCCTGGAGTTTTTGAATTAAGAAAATAAACTAATGGAAGGTGGATTAAACCAAAAGATTTAGTTGTGAATTAATGTTAAATAATGACCACATACACCAAAGAGTTCTGAAAACCTAATGGCTCTTAGTAGGAGAAAAGTCCTTATGTAAAAATATGGGCTTTGCCTCCTGTGGATAAAAGAGCAAGGGTTGGAAAACAGACCTGTATCTTTAAATGATTTCTCTGTTCCTCTGCAAGGACAGAGGGTGGCAGCTGTGACCACTCACTCCCCATCCTCCTGCTTTGCTGTATTTGCTGCTGCGCTGGGAGCCCTCCTGGCCACAGGTGAGCAGCCTTGCCATCTGCAATTCTCAGTAGGCCAATCAAGCTGGCCCTGCATGAAGTAAGATGGATAGTCTCCCCGTGTGCCCTGAACTCCCTCTAAAATTTCAGCAGCTCAATGTAGCTGTGGTTTTTAATTTCCCCTCCGATTCTGCATTATTTCATGGACTCACACATGCCCTGCAGGACACGGCATCAGAGAGCACAGATAAACAGCCACTGAGCCCTGGTGCCCCTTGAGGTGCTGCAGTCACCCTTCAGAGGGGAATGTCACAGTGGCAAGTTCCTTTCCCTGGGTAAACTGACCTCAGGGTTTCCAGGCCAGTTTCAGCCTCAGCTGAGACACAAGAGCAGACACTTCACCTCTATGTTCTGGGGTAAGAGCTCTTATATTTCATAATAAAACTTATTCCTGTCGCCAATCCAGGCACAGAGATCAGAATGGATGGTGGGGCTTCTGTTCTTCCCACTTCTTTTCTGAAGAGGAAACCAATCTATCCTTGCAGGTCCTGTGCAGCAGTAATCCATAAATATTTGAGCATAGTGCAGCACAGGGTCCAGCCATAGAAGACATAGAAGACATCCTGAGAGGTGCTCAAACAGCCCTGGGTTCTAAAGTACTCACTGGTTTGCAAAAAAGAAACACTTCCTGAAGGCTACCTGCAGCACAGTCTGCTGCAGAGGTTGTTCAGACACATATTGGCAGTCTTATGAACAGACTTAAAGGGAGACTACCTCTCTGTCCTTTCTTATTCTTCCCAAAATCTCCTGGTTATGTACAGTGCCAGGAGAATGGAGCTTTTTCAGTTTAATTTGTGAGCCAATGGGGCTTATCAGGGAGACAGCACTTACCATGTGGGGAGTACAAACTAAACAGGGCTGGGGGAGGGAATATATGATGAAAAATATCAAATTTTGATTGGAGTTCTTTAGTAAATTAATAGCCAAAATGTAGTTTTTGATCAACGAAGAATGCCAATATCACTGTTAATTGATATTGGGGTAAAAAATCATAAACTGTGGCCCTTGGAAGGTGTTGATAGATGTCTGCCACCATGCTTGTAATGAAGCATGCAGTAGCTTTCTGAGGCACAGAACTGGGATCTGTGCATCAGCAGTGCAGATTCTCCCTGGGGGTAAGATCTTCTCAGACCACCACTGCAGAGGGAGACACAAAAGATGAGGCAAAACACAAGTGCATGCTCTGTAGAAGCAAACAGACTTGGGAGAGAGCTGCTCACACCTCTCTGCACCAATCATTCATGGTAATTCCTTCCTAGCAGCAGAGAGATGAGAGACGATGACACAGAAGATGCTTCAACATGTAACAGTAGGCATGTGAGCAGTAGTTTTGTTGGGAGTGATTCCATGTGGGTTTCACAAGCACACACCCTTGAGCCTGTTCCACTGCTCCTTGTGTGGTGCTTGTATGGTCAGTGACTACAGTGTTGCAGAGACTGGGAGAGAATGGGAAGAGGAGGAGCTGCCTCCCCAGCTTCCACACACAGGTGCTTCACAGTGGACATGAACTTCTCTAGTTCAGGAGGCGTGAGGTAGAAAATGTCTCTCTCAAAGCTCACTGAAGATCAGTGGATGTCTTTCCATTCTGTAATGTCTTTCTGTCCATCCTGCAAATGATAGGTACAGCTGCTACCTCAACAGACCTTTGACAAAGCATGGGAGAGGTCCTGTGTTGGCTGGAGTTATTGGGAATAGGAACCCCCTTGGCAAATCTGTATGTGCCTAGGCATGATAAAGCAGTATCTGTATAAAAAGGCTCAGTGGATGGCAGCAAAGGAGATGATACTTCCTCACTTTAGTTCTGGTTCAGGTGTTGGACATCCTGTGCAGAAGCTAATGCGTTCTTTTCCAGTGGCAGGTGATATGAGAAGAGACCACGCTAAGCTGCTACTTTCATCAGTGAAAAAAAAAAAGAATTCAAGGCCTGACTCTGGGTATCTCTGTGCCCTTTCTTTCCCTCAAAATGTACTGGTTGAAGAGGCTCTCTTTTCTTCCCACGCTAAAAGCAATATCTGTCCTTGGGTAGCTCGCACTAGCTGACATTGCTCTGTGGAGAGATGTGACAGGGACAGTTATGACACTGGGATAAGTGAATTCCTCATTCCTATTGGGAAGGAAGAAGATGAATACCTTTAGTTTTACTCAGGAAAAGGGCCTTTCATTAGTTATACAGACCTGAGGTGGACCTAACTTAATTTTACTGATACAAGGAGAATAAAAGCAGGTGAAGATGGGATGACCTAAATGCATAGAGCAAGGATTGGCTTTATGTTAATTGGGATGAGAGCATGGAGTCTAAAATTGTCATGTGAAGGCAGCTTGAATTAATTTTTTGAGAGGAGGTATTAATTATTGAGTTGTGGGCAGAAGAAATCATTTACTTATTAAAGCTCTGTGTATCTGGAGTTGGTTCTTGGAATGAAGATAATGCATGCAGTTGACTTGTTCCACTGGGACTGCACGTAAGGCTTTGATAGCCACTGCCTGACTGGATGAGATGCAGGCATGGTTAGACAGATAACCTGAGAACCAGATCAAACTGTATAGCCCAGATTCTTATCTCAAATACTATCAACCATATCCCTCTGTTTTGACCAGCTATGTATATTTAAATTCAAGCTTCCAGCTGCTTTGGTTGGATGGGAAGGTTCCTCATCCATGGGAAAATATTGTCATGTTTTTCCTGGGTAATTAAAATCAAGTGGTCAGTTTAATGAGGAATGAGATATGGATTTCCCTTTAGTTTCAACTGTTCTTATTTAAATACTTGCTCAAATAAAAATAGGGGCAATGGCTTTCTGTTTTAGAGAAAAATGATCTCTGAGGTTCCCAAAAGGGCTGCCAGTAGTGTCACATTTTCTGGAAATTTGGCTCCTTATGGTATTCCCTTACAAATATGATCTGATATTTAAAGTATCTTGGCAAGAGGCCATTTGCCATCTTTGATCTGGATCCTGATATGTAATTTAAACACACCCAAATGTATGAAGCAGTTACCCACTTCAGACAGGATTTGCAAATGAAACTACAGGTACTGACAGCATTTTTTACTCTAAACTATCTATGCTGGGACAGAAGAAGTTAGTAGGTGAAAGGCCATCACCTGCAAACATGTCTGGAAGAAAATTCAAATTTTGATTTTGAAAGACCACCCAAAACCCCCCACTTTGTGCAAATTATCTGAATTTAAAGTCAAGTGTAACACTGCTACAGGCTTCAACTTCCCTGAGGGTTGTATCGGACAAAGTCACTGAGAAAGCTGTTTGTGTAAAAAAAAAGGGGGGGAAGAATAAGAAGAGGTATATATTTCTCTTTCTCTCTCCCTATTTTTTGTTGATTATCTGCAAGTGATTTGCATCCTAACTATGTGTTGCACAATTTACCTGATGCAGAAGATTACTGCTCTGCTCCTCTGCAAACAGCACCCATGAAGGAGCATCAGTCACACACAGGATCCAGCAAACACGAGGGGTGTCAGGGAAGGCATCAGCTGAATTTCACACTAGTGTGTTGAGAGTGCTGTGGCTTGCACTGCAGAGTGGGCTCAGGGAGCACAAACTGGGTTTCTTTCAGATGAAATTAATATAGAAGTTGTGCTCTGCAATCACACCTAATGCATTCCACTTGTTAATGCACATCAAGTCCATGGGACCAGACTGGAATTAATTTGATGTAACCCCCAAAAAGATACATTGTGGACACGAGGTCCTTAGTACCAATTATGCACTATATCCGTTTATTCCTATGCACCAGCTACTTGCAAATATGGTCTAAGCCAAAGAGGCACATTGAAGGATGCCATAAAAAAAATAGCTGAAGGAACTGTATTTCCACACACACATTATTATTTATAATTTGCACTGAAGCACTATGTTACCCTAAATCCCCCATTGTGCAAGGTGTTAGATACTAACACAGAACAAGAAGATGGTTCCTTCCCCTGAAGAATTAAAACCTGGAAATATTTTGGGATGGAGCTTTGCCTCACAATCCAGCCTGACATGTTCCCAGGTGCTGTTCTGGCATAAGAAAGCTGTAAATTCAGTCATGCAACTTAGCTCTGGGAAGGAGGTGGGACTGGGGAGAGGAGTGTAAGATTTCACAATGCTCACTTTTCCTTGTGTCTTCACTGGGTTGAAATGGATGGAAAAAAGCCAATAGCCAGCAGAAAGTGGAGGCTGAGGGAATACAGTACTGAACCAATATCCTGGTGACTTATGACCTTCCTGGGACACTGTGAAGAGTAAGTGAGTGACAGATTATCTGCTGACCTGTGGGATAGCTCATTTGCTTTTGTTCAAGCAGCAGTTTTTCTGTAGAACTGTAGATCCGATATATTTCTCTGTTGAACTGAGCTACCTTACTGCTAAATAAATATGTCAGTCAGCAATGACACAAGTTAGTTTCTCTAGTGGGAGGTGTTTGTCTCACTCCAAAGGGGAGCCTGAGAGGATGCACTGTGGAAGTTAGGAGGCAGGGACCCTAGGGCAAAACAGAGAGCGAGTCAAACTGACAGTGGGGGCAGGCTGCAGAGCTACCTGGAGGTATTTGCATGCCACAAATGGACCTGTGATTTCTGACTCTTTGTAGGATTTTCTTTACTATTCTTTCCTTAAAGTTTGGACAAGTTTATGGTTCCTGCACTGAGGTTAGTCCTTCTCTCCTGGGGTCTTGTCAAATTTAAAAGCTGTACTATTCTTTTTCATAAAAAAACCCCCAAAACCTTACAAAACACAAACCATAAAGCTCCTTATACTGTCCCCCTTCACAGATATGTTTGACCTGATCCTTCATTTGCCTACACCTTAATGTTTATTTTTGTGAGATAACCCGTTCTGCTTTAGAAGTCTGATCTGTTAAAACTGGACTAAGATCATGATGCAGGAGTGTCCAGCAGAGGACTGAGGAGGATGGTCTGGCATGCTCTGTCTTAGTGTAACAACCACTTCCACTGGTTATACTTAAATTTTAAATTATTTTCATTTGTACCATTGAGACTGTAAAGTTAATGTTTGCAGCAGAAATGGGAAGGCTACACAGAAGCTAATATTGCCAGTTTTTTTTCAGAAAACAGTATTTCAGAAATCACAATTCTACTGGCTTGCTTTGATGTGAATTAACAGTGAATATTCATGGTCAGGCATATTTTGTGATCACAGACACAAAACATGGGGAGTAAAGCCCTGTACCCCTTCTGACCTTGCAAGGGATCCAGTAACAACAACAAGGAAGAGTAAAAAAACATTTTTCTCCCCAGTACTGATTGCCTCAGTCTTGCCCTCTTAATAAGCATTTAAATAATGTAAATGTGAAGGGTGGTGCAGGAGAGAGAAGGGGGGGTGCACACAAACGTTTCTGACTTTTCTTTTTCCCCTGAACACTGATTCCATTGCATAATTATATGGGTTGGCTTGAAAGAATGAAACCCAGTTCAAAATGTATGAGTTCATTTTTATGTTCTACTGAGAAAATTTATTCAGTGTGACTGCTCAGTAGCGAGAGCAGTAAAACACCTTAATCCCTGGTTGAAGAAAGGTAATACCTTGACAGATGTGTGCCTCCTACTTTCCTTGCGGCCATGTTTCAACAACAAACCTTTATTTCTGCTTCTCGGCTGTAGCAGAAAAAAAAAATGAGCGGAGCAATAAAGCAGTCAGACAAATCTCAGGAGCCAGGCGGCAATGCAATAGTAATGACAGATTTTTAATGTGGCAGGAGAGATTGACAGGAAAATGTCTTCAGAGCAAACGCACGCCAGATGGAATGAAAACGGTTTATTGGAGTATGGAGGTGCTGCTGAACTGAATAGAGGGCGGGTTTAAGGTGGGTGTTTTATCTGCTTCAAGTAAACAACAACAACCAAAGAAAAAAAAATTTCCACTCACCAGGTATTGCCTTAGACCGGTCTTTGCACCAAGGGGATATTTTTTGTTTGTTTGTTTATTTGTTTTTTTTTTTTCTACAGTACTGCACCAGAGAAAAACTTTAAAGTCAAAAGTTCAGTCATTACACGCACTGCACAAAAGGAGAAGGCAAACTGGTTTGGTCTCAGCTTTTTTTATTGTTTGCCTCTCTTCCCTCCTTCTCCCCCATCTCTCCCCCTTAATCTGAAGGAATTTCTCACTCACTAGAACAGATAAAGATGTTTTGATGTGCTTTCAGATAAATCAGAATGATTTTTTTTTTTTCAAAAAGAGAACGAGTAAGAAAAAAAATAATTCCAGCTGATAGAGTAGCTATCAAATCTAGGACAGAAGAAGAAGAAGCCTACACTAAAAAACCTATAAAAGGCAATATAGCTGTTTCTATATCAAGAAGAACAACATCATTGTGTCTTTTTCAACTGAGTAAACTTAACTTGCATGCTCTTAGTAATGATAATAAAGTCAAATTCAGCCCTGCATCTCACAAGAAAACATAACTCTGAAATATTTCATACCCTCCATACAGAGCAAAGGCAGGAAAATAGCCATAAATGGGAAGAAATGGCACAAAAGAAAGGAAGAAAATACAACTCTAAACTGTGAATCTCCCTGACATCTTTTCATTATCAGCCTAGTCAATGAAGAATGTCACAAAGGAAAGGACAGCATCATATTATTGAAACATGCTGGTTTGGGGTTTTTTTGAAGGATGCACTTGTATATTCTCTGTGGGTAGATTTTTTTATTTCATTATATCTGCTATTATTAACTCTCTGTAATTGTGTTTTACATGCAGGGCTTGGATTAAGTGTTTTGCCTGTATCATATGCATTTGTACCGTTCTTTTTAGAGTTTTTTCAGGGCTTTTTTCCTTATGCAAACACATCAGAGAGAAGCCATTGAGTTACCTCCTTTATTTGTATTATACTTTAAAACAAAACAAACCCACCCTTTTTATCTTTGACAACATGCTTCTTTTTAGCTAAGGAATATTTATTTAGACAGTAAAAAGATGCTATGGTTCTTTCCACTAGTAGAAGTGTATGCACTGAATATGCTCCAATGTAATTTGCAAAAAGTGAGGAAAACACTCTGGAAAAGTAAGCAGGGAGTTTTGCCATGTAGTTTCATCTGATAACTACAATACTACGATAACAAAGCTTTAGGCAATATGCTTAAAAATGACAGGAAAAGTAACTGGCTAAGTGTTGTAATGATCCTTTTATATTACATATTTTATAAATTTACTGATTGCTCAGAAAATAGGTCCTTTTTTTTTCATGTTTTGTCTTGTTCAGAATCCTGCTATAAAGTTCTATTTAACTCTCCTTTTGTATTAGTCCTGACAGAGCTATAAAAATTGCTTGTATAATTCTTACGGTCTTTGGGGTTTTGTTTCAATTTCCTTAGCATGTGGCTAAATATTGGCATACAGGCTGTTCACCACGATGCAAGAGAAAATATTTTTATATTTAAAAACCCTTTAACTGGTTAAGTCATTTGTCCACATAAAGAACGACACAATGCCAAAAATAACACAGATAGACAAAGTAATGAAGGGCTGGTAAGTGATATTGTGTATATTATTTCCTTGTACTCAAATGTAACTTGATTATCAGTGAATGTAACTTTTTCTGGTTGGGTTGAAGCTGTTTTGTAAGTCAGTCCTGCAAAGGACATCATGTCACTAGGAGCTGTTTTTTTAGAAAACAAAAAAGTTGAAAGAAATTTTCAGTTTATTTTAGAATCTGTTTTACTAGCTTTAAATACTCTCCAAAATTAAACACAGAATGAATATTAAAGCAATGTTGAAGATAAACTTGACACAACAGGATGTGATGGCTGCCATTCTGTCCTTAAACCACCTTTTTGCAACACACATAATACAGAATATTAATCAGTGTTTTAAAGCTGTGGCAGTTCCTAGAGACACAATGACAAGTTAGGGACAGAACATCCAGCTTAACTGTGAATAGCATTGCCTTATTCTGCACCAGAATCCTCATATCGTTTAAAAATAGATTTTACTGTGTCATCAGCTCCATTCTGGTATCACTAGTAAACTGCACGAGGTATAAAAGCTGCAGTGGAAATTGTACCAGCACAGACACCAAAGTTGCCATCGGTAGTGTGCAATAGCCTGAGTTTTCATTTCAGAAGATACTGAATACTGACTTTCAACCTCAAAAATTTTTTTATTCCTAAAATCATACCAAGTATGTCAGCATGCTCTCACGCATCCCCGCACTGTGGAATTTTGATAATGTATGTCCTAACCGCTTAATTGATTGATTAGCTTACTGCAGCTTTCTGAGGCACCAAATTTATCTTTAATAGCCGGAGTCAGGCACGGCAGGCAATCGAGGGGGGGGTCCCTTGGCGTCGATTTGCTCTTAACTGGAAAGTCATTACCACTTAATACATGTAGATTGTGTTGAAAGAAAATTATGTGTAATGAAATGAGGGAAAAATTAGTGGAGTGTTATGGGCGAAAGCAGATGTTACGGAGGAATTATGCTAGCAGAGATAATCACCTTCGCTAGCATTGTGTGTGCTGGGGTGTTAACTCAGGGAGAGAGTTGGTGAGAGAGCTAAATAAATGCATTGATTTACACAGATCCACTTTTCAAACTACAGTATATGACTAGTACACACATCTACAAACACATCCATATATATACACACACATATAGACATGCTCAGGGCTGAACTTTTATATTTCTGACGCTCTTTTTTAGCTATTTTCCAGTTACTCACACTATATTCAGAAGTCCTAGCTGGAAGCACAGGGAAGTAGCTGTTGATTTGCATAGTATTGTAAAGATGAGAATAATATCCAAGGGCAGAAGTACTCATATAAGCATTAAGATGAGACCTTGTATGCTTCAAACTCTGGACAACCTCTCCTGAGAGAAAACTCATGAATTTGAGAAAGGTCTTTGAGGGTAGCACCAGACATTTTAGAAACTATAAAAGTGAAATAAATAACAATTGCAAAAAAATTATAGAGACATAGAATGTTGTGCCTTTACTTAAACAGCCTGTAAATAAAGGAGATAGAAGAAAATAAAAGGAAAGATGAAATCTTTCTTTTAATGCAAGTTAGGAACATGTTTTAAGGTAGTAGTTTTGCAGACAGGCAATAACAATAACACTCAGAATCAGGACAAGGAAGGGAAGAGAGATGTCACAGATTTTATTTTGAACGCGTTTTAAAACTCTGTAAATTAACCTTTCACCTGTGGGCATCTCCCTGTCCTTTTCCAGCCATGACTGATATATATGCTTGATTATATTTCTAATATCCCAGCATGCAAGGTCACTATTAATTTTTATCTTGGGTTTATCTATTTCATATAACATGTGTTTGGATTTAGAATTATCTCTGCTTTATCACCCATTTCATAATAAAAATATGGTCTCAGGAAGATATTAGTTTGCAAAATTCACTATGAAAACCATTGACAATTAGGGTTTCCTCATATATCGTTCTGTTCCTTTGCTACTAAATGAGTCTTTACGAGTATAGTTATTGCTGGTGATAATAATACAAATTTTAAAAATTAAAAAAATAAAAAAGACTCAAGGTTTTATATTCCCACTATTACCATTCAGAGATAGGAGGTTAGCGAAAAGACTGTCAATTTTCTGTCACTATATTAATGAGTTAAAGAAATGCAGCCAGCCCCTCATGAATCAATTGGAAAACTATGATGAATGTTTCAATAATTAAGAGAATAATTAAATTGCTGAATGTAAGATGGCACTAAATGAAATAGCTTCCGTAACAGCAGCATATTGCTGTTTATAAATACAAAGAGCCACGTTAAACTAATGCAGAGTCCAGCTCAGATTTATCTGCCTGTCTTTAACAGGCTGTGGGCCCAATCCTGCAGAAGCCCACCCTGTAGACAATGTCCCTCCTGCCTTAACCCTGTGCACAAGGGCAATAATGGTGTGTGAAAAGCTGAGCACAGGCAGGGATGTGCTGCTCCATCAGAGCCTCTCCGTGTACCTAGAGCCTCCCCACCTGCGCACTGCGACGTGGCCACCATCGCGCTGCCTCAGCGATAAGCAGCTAAACTTAAACAGATAACGAAGCCAGGGAATTCGCAGTTAAAGCTGACACTCTGATGGTAGCATGCATGATGCTTGTGGAAATATTTTTAAAAGGTGATATGTGTTAAAGGTGAACTGTAAAGCTGGAGTGAAAATTATGTTAAGTTCAGAAATATGTCCTGAATCTCTCAACTATCAGGCAAGTTTTACTGTAGCTTTCAAAATTCTCTTTTCTCCTGTACAATAATCTGGCAGTTTCTCCTTTGATAAGGACATTCCCAAACATAACTTTGTGTGATATAACACATACCAGAACCTAGGATGCTAAAAACAAGACATCCTAGAAAATTGTCCTTCAAACCAGGGTGTCTCAGAGCAATGCACATATTTTAAAAATATATTATTTGGAAGGAAAAGTGTAAACCATTCCCTAAGCTAGAAAACTTTTATAAATCTTGGTGGGGGGGAGGAGTGGGTGGGTAATAGGTGAAGTAATTAACTGGTATGTACTTGTATTTTGTTTTGAAAGCATGTCACAGCTTTTTTTTTTTTTTTTTTTTTTTTGCTGCTGGAATATCAGCATGTTTAAGGAGACCCTATAAATAAGGTAGGGTCATTTCAGGTGCAAAATTTAACCAAATGCATTTTGTTTTCCTGCCTATTAAGATCTTAAAGTGTGTTTTTTACTGCCCCATCTTTCTCGTGTCCCTGTTTCACAGTTTGGGTTTTTTCCTTCTCTCTTTTCCCCACTCACTTCTTCCATTCACATACCTCCTTCTGTTTCACCATACACCAGTCCCTAGCTCTCCTTGCAGTGGGGGTAGGTTTTTTTGCTTGTGGGATAAGCCTATGGAAGGAAATTTTCTATACAGTTCTGAGTTAGCCCCTCTTTGGAGCTCAACTATCATGTCAGGCACAATTTCACCATCTTCTTCATCTCCTATGTTGCTGAATTTATTCTTCCTGTCTCCTTCAGTAGCATATTCCTGTGCAGTCAGAAAATTATCAATGATACATATATTTCACATTTGCCTTCATTCCTTTCCCATCTCTCTTCTACTGGACAGAGGCACCTCAGACACTCCCCTGAGCCCCATGCCCCCAGTATGTTTCTTTTCCATTTTCCTCTTCCACCTTCAATGCCTCTTTCCTACTCATCACATAAATATATGTTCTGGGGTATTTCAAAACCCAGCATTATGTACTTGGAAAACTAGTGATTTGAGGTGGAATGGAGAATAAATATAGCCATAATATGCTTTAAAATAGGTGAATTAGTTGAGCAGGAGACTTTTAATGCCACATGGGTGGTCAGTAAAAAAGTAACAATTACCATGAGATGGAATTTGATATACCACAGTTATTTCCTACTCTCGAGATAGGGCAGTACCATGGTAACCTAGACTCCACTGTGTGGCAAGTGTTGTTAATTGTATAGATTTTTAATGGGGATAATTATGCTTCTCCTGTCTGAAATCAACCTTTACTGGCAGTGACCAATGCCCAGAAGGTTATTCTCAAAGGGATGTTGCACGGCCTACAGTTTGTACACTTCATATTTCTTTCTTATAGTCAGAAAATTTCACTCCATCAGCAGAAGAGGTGTGAAGTGCTTACCTTCTGATAAATCCTGTTAAGAAATTAACATATTAAAAGTTCAGGTGGATAGATATTCATTCTCACTGTAGGTTAGGAATGCTACATATTGATGGGCCAAGCCCAGAAAAAGGAAACCATCTTGTTTGTATTTGATGTTTAATTAGATAACTTAATTTTCCAGTATTGCTATTACAGTTTCTTTCTTTAATGTGGAATTTAGTTTTTTTTCTGAAATATCCACATCTATAATGAGGGTGGATGGAAATTTTCTTTGGCAAAATCTGCTTGAAGCAGATATTGCTCTGCCAGAATTTAACATTCAGGTCAGAGCTTTTCTGCTGTATGGCTCTGTTTCAGGTGAATATTCATTTCTGAGAACAAGATTAGGGAAAATATGTGCCAGTGTTTAAAAATAAATATACCTATCAGTTGTTTCCTCAACAGCTCTGCAATTTAAAACTGTGCCTTGAAAACTGGTCAAACCTTAAGCTTCTGGAAAAAAACCCAACAATATTTATTTATGCTTATTAGAGGCTTATTATATTTGTCAGAGTGTCTATGGTCAATCAGGTTGTACAGTTACACCACATTCCCTAAGATATGTAGCCCTGTCACTTGAGCAGGTCTTTGGTCCTGCTTGCTGGAGTTGGTTGGATCTCTGGATCCAGGACTAATGGCAGAGACCATCTCTCTCCTCTGGTTCTGATTGAGCCCAAAGGATATGCAGCAGGAAGAAAAAGCTTCACATGGAAAGTCACTAAAACATGAGAAAGAAAGGGTGTAGGGAACCTGGGAATGGAGAGCTCTGAGTGAGGGGGGTTGGAAGAGCTTGTGTTTAACAAGAAAAAAAGACCAGCCACTTTGGACATGGAGCAAATGAACACACACTTATTGGTAGGTGTACATGCTCCATCTCTGACAACTATGGAAAAAAAATTGAAAAAAATTATGTTGGTCCAGAACATGACATATGAAATTGGCCAGAACATTGAGAAACATGGCAACCTTGAGACGTGGCTAAGGAGGAACACATGGGTATGGACACTAGCCCCAGCTTTGAGAAGAATGACTAAATGAGCAGGAGTTGGATATGAGACTATGCAGGAATAAGAAATGTGAAGAAAGGTGTGCATGAGTGCTACCAGAAGAGAGGTAAGAAAAGGAGCAAAATGTTAAATGTTGGAAGGAAGAAGAGGAAATCTGTTCCATCCACTTCTATGGAGGCTTAACATAAAATTTATAGGCCTGAATTCTGATTTCACTGTGCTGTTTAACAAAGTAACTGTAACTTCCATTCATGTTTTCCATCTCATGCTTAATAACAGGTTATGTAGAGGGTAACTGTCTTCTACCACTTCTGTGTGAAGGCCAGAACAAACAATTATATTTTTGCTTGTTCAGTTCCTATACTTCCAAAACACAATGGAAATGCACCTATGAAATTTAAAGTAAGCAATGACATTGTGAGATTTAGCACTCAAAAACTGGAAAATATCTGGATTAAAGCTGCTCTGGTTGTGCCAGTTTGGCCCTTTTAGGGTTATACATGATGACTGCTGATAAGGACTGGATCCCAAACCGTCTCCATCTCCCTGAGATATGCATTGGTCACACTGAGGGGGAATGGCAAAGTCTCTGCTGGCTGTGACAGAGGGCAAGGCAGGGTCTCCTGGTTCAGGCACCTGAGGGTGTAGAACATGCTGTCTAACCCTATTGCTTACAACCCAGCCCTGTTCCTGAGAGTGGAGTTCCAGTTTGCCTAACCAGTGTAAATGAAACATAAATTTTATGGATAAAATCCCAAACAGGCAGAATTAATGGGGAGGTTTTCAGGTTTTCTGTTGATTATATAGTGAATTTATTCACTAGTTTTAACAGCCTTGTTTCAATAGCTACCAAAAATTTAGGTGCAAAGCAAGTACTACGACTATGTCCAAAGGACTGGACTTCACTTCTTATCCCTTTGCAATAAAGAAGCAATATGCCTCCTGAAGTGTTCACAGTTGTACACTTCTGATCCCTCATATTGCTCATCTCCCAATTCAAAACAAACCTTGCTGAAGGACCTAGATCTCTCAGCAATTAAGCAAAGTCATCCATCCAGTGCCCTATGCACAAGAAATATTGCACAGTATAAATGCTTTGGAAAATCTTTTATTTTGTCTCACAATGTGAGTAGGCAAAATCTGATGATTTTTCATATCTTTGTTCTAGTTGCCCAGATGAAGAAAGGATACTACATCACTCTTCCTAGAAAATCATAAGGAATTTTTGTGAGGATTAGTTAATTTATGCCGTAGTAACAGTCTGCAGCTACAGTGAGGTTCTTGAGGATAACCTTGCAGCTAGGAGGTGAAATTCACATTGAAGGTGCATTTTTCTCATCTGTTAGTTTTTATGCTCCATTATATATTTTCTATTATAATTTGGAGTGGAGGATCACAGACTAGAAAGCTGATGCATTTTAACAGGAAATGTTTGCTTTCAAAGAAGTGTGCCTCTATTTACAGAAAGCCTGGCTAGAGTTTCAAAAGTACTTTTGTCCCTATAGCATCATATTATCTTTTATATTTCTTAATTGAATCCTCATCCTGGAGGCAAGTAGGTGCTGAACGAAATAGACCTCCCAGGTACAACTGCAATGTATTAAGTCTGGGCTTGAAAAATAGGAGATAGCTATTTGGTGCTCAAAGATATTTACTTTAAACCTGTGGGTTTGTTTTTTGTTGTTTGTTTTTTGGGGGGGTGGGGAGGAGGGGGAGGGGAAGTTTGCTATTATTTCCTTCCCACAGCTACTTCATGAGAAGAGAGAAACACAGGATGAAATGAATGGAAAGCAGAGAGTTGACAATATTTTTTACAGAATCTACTATAGCTGGCTAAATGCCATTAAAAAAAAAGTGCCTTCGATGGAATTTGGAAATGGATTGCTATCAACCATTGTTCATTTACTGGAATTTGCAAATGGATTGCTCTCAACCATACTGTCTTCTAGTTGTGTTTGCTTTCTAGGGACATTTGTAGGATTCAATTACTATTGTGGCTATTCACTGAGAATTTCAGAACAGCATGCATAAGTATTGATGGAAACTGGGTATTAGATTCATACACATGAATATGTGCACACTGAACACATTGGAAAAATAAATCAACACCATGTGACTCATCAAAGCAGTCATATCTCACAAAGCTCAAGAAGTGATTGGGGAATGTTCAGAGGGAAGTGTTCCTGAGCAATTAGAAGTACTTAGAGAGGAAAAAGGATCTCTTTGAATTCTTTTGCATAATAAACTCAAGGAAACCTCAGTCTGCCCATGGAGATCCCATAAGCAGAAAAAGGGCTAAACTTACTGACTAAACTATTCATTGTGAATTATTCCCTCTGCTCTAATGTCTGCACGGCATGGAAGCCTGGTGCCAGCCCTGCTACACACTGTAATTTTACTCTTCTAGGAATAAAGTGGGAATATACTGCTGGGCATGTTAAAGCACTCTGCAGAGGACATTATATATATTTTCAACATGTGACCTGCCTTTGATTTTTGTGTTGGAAATGGAGTTAGCAACCTTCAGAGAGAAAATATTAGCCCACAGACAGTGAAATAAGATAATATTTTTTACTTTATTTCTGTAAAGTGCTATTTGGTGCAAAAAACTGTACAAGACTGAAATGTAGGTTTTGAGAAGTCAGAGCTCAGCACGGCAAAATTCAGCCAGATAGTTTTTACATTTTTTGGGCTGACCATGAGTTAACACTAACTGATTCCTTTAGCAAATTCCTGCCTAATTGTTATTTTTCCTTGATTAAATTGTCCTTTATAAGGACATCTGTTCTGTTCCTTGCCAAGGTGTAACATACAATCATATCTTAGAATTTGTAAAGTACTTTGGACAACACAGTAATAAATACATTCTGATGATGAATCCTGCAAAGGAGACGTTGTCCTCCCCCCACCCAGCTTAGCACATCACTCTGTCAGAATATTTTTCCCAACACTGTGACTCTCCTTCTCTCCTGATAAAGTATTTCCTCTGTAATTCATCCCTTTTGCCAGCCCAGATCCCTCCAGCTTCTGAACCTCCTTGGAACAATTGCACTGCACCCTAATGCAGTGTGAGAGTCACCCCTGCTCTGAGGACCAAGATTTCTGTGGGTGGCTGAGTACCACGGAAAGTAATTGTTGTCATTAAGGGGTCAAAGAAAATTACCCCCTGAGTTAACAATGTGAACTACCCCACCCTGAATTCAGGACAGCCCAAATGCTAATTCAAAGACATGCGTTACACGGGGATAGCCACGGGAATTCCTCTCCCAGGGAGGAAAACTTGACCTTTCCAGATCTTTTCAGCATGTAGAAGTATTTAAGACTGCTCTTGTGAGCTGTCTTGCACATGGGGCAAATTGCTGTATGTAGAGGTACAAAATTCAGAGGGGAAAAAGTTTTCATAGCCTGGGGATGACAACTCAAATCTAGACAGCATGATCTAAGGAGGTCTTTTAATATAACAGAGATATATTCGTAAAGATTGGAAAAACAGAGACTAGATTTTTAGAAATTAAATCTGGAAGAGAAACTGTGAAAAGCAGGTATGGTGCTAATAGTCTCCAGCATCATGCCAAAGGGAAATAATTCTGTACAATGGTGGAGAAACAATGGCTCAAAGAGGTTGCATTTTTGCTATCCTGGGCTTATGACCAGACATCTGGACACTGATATGAGTGGATAGTCTGAGATGAAAGGACTGGACAGAAGGTAGCAACCAAAGATAAAGAGATAAATGCTAGGGAGCCATCAGCTTTGTGACAGTTGCTGAGAGTGAATTAAATCATAGAGGAGTAAAACCCAGCAGGAGATGGGGAAGCATTGACAGAAAATGGGAAGGCAGAGAGAATACTGAAGAAATGATTGGAACATTGGAAAACAAAACAACGAAGCATCAAGTTGTGGAAACCCATGGTGGGGAAAGGGAGAGTTGTGGGAGATGGGATGATTTTCTCTCATCTTCTAAAGGCTCCCCATTCCCATGAATGCTTATAGCTTTGCATAAATTCACACGCAAAACATAAGGAGCAGATTAAGCTGAACTGGAAAGGAACCACAATGTGGGGAGGTAATAATTAAAGGCAGTTGCTGGGCAGCTAAAGCGTATGGGAGATTGGTTATAAAGACAGAGATAGGTTTGCTGAAGTGGCTAACGTGCCAGCGATCCTGAGGGAACGGACAGCAGCTGCAGGCAAGTCCAGGACAGGGAAGGTACTGTTCCTCTTGCCCCACTCATCACAGGCACTAGCCCCAGTCCACTTGTGAATCTTGAAACAGGGAGGAGGTAGTGAAAAAACCATAAACTGTGCACCTCTGAAGACAAAATAATCTGTGGCTGTGTACATTGTTTGTGATATTGAGAATGACATCCTCGCTCACACTCCTTAGCAGCTTTACCAGTATAACCATCAGGGCTTTGGCCATTACAGGGTAAAGCTAGCATCACCCTGGGTAGCATCAGAAGAGACTGCTACCAGGAGGACCACCACTATTATTACTAGCTGCAATAAAAAAAGCACTTCTTAAAATGTTTTTTCTACCTAATTGTCAAAACTGAATAATATTATCAGCTTTTTTATCCTTTGAGTATTTTTCTAATAAGAAAGCGCAGAGATGCACTGCAAATAAAAGCAGAAGATTCGAGGATGCAAAGCAATCATGCAAAATGACTTTCATATCAGTTTGATAAGCAGCTGAAATTTAATAACTACATCTCTCCTATGGTGCTGGATGAAAGTTTAATACTTTATGCTTTTGCTTCTTTCTTCCGCATGATGCTTATTCAGAATCATAACTTTTCCTTTTATAGGCACAGCAATGCTTAGGTGCAGTGGATTAATCGAAGCCTTACGAGACTCCAGTACAGTCCAGACTATAGTGACTTATAATCAAACCCTAGGAGAAGACTGTCAGGGGTCATAAGGGAAATGAGTGGAGATCCAAATGCAAAAGTAATATTTACTGAGGATAATGCACACAGATCTTACTGTCCCAGTAGGCAAGATGGAAGGCCAGTCTTTCACAACCCAGTTCCAAGAGATGCTGGATGCAGGAGAGGAAAAGGAAAGAGGAAGGTAAAAATGCCTCTCAGAATTTGGCCCACAGATTTTGGCTTAAAATGTGATTCAAAACTCCAGGAATGTGAGACAAGGCAAATTAATATAATAAATGAATAAAATTCAGCCACCAAAAAATAATTGCGACACTGGGAAGGAAAAAAACCAAAACCCACTACCACACTCCCCCCTCCCCCAAAGAAACAGCACACAGTGCTTCTCATTGGCAAACCAGTGCTGGTAGCATTCAGTGCAGAGGCTGTTCCACCGCAGGTGACCCAGCCCCCAGGCCGGTATCCCCACCTTGGAAACCAGCACGGGGCTAAAACAGCTGCAGCGGGGACCTCTGAGCCCTGCCCGATGGGTTTTTCCGATGGAAGCTTGTGATGGGAAGGCTCACGTGGGCAGAGGGTCATGGCCAGGCGGGCGTGGGTCAGGAGGAACCAGGGAGCCAGGAGCGGTGAGAGGACGCGAGCAGGGGCAGGGGAGCAGGCAGGGGGGCTGGCAGGGGCAGAGGACGGGGCAGAAGACAGGGGCAGGGGGCAGAGTGAGAGCACGGGGCAAGCAGAGCCCTGTCAGGAGCAGAGGCAGGGGCTGGGGAAGGAGTAGGGACAATGGCAGGAGCAGGGGCAGGAGCAGGGGCAGGAGCAGCCGGGGGCAAGGGCAGTGGCAGTCGGGGCAGGAGCAGGGCCAGGGCCAGGGCCAGGGGCCGAGGTGCCGCCTGCTCCGCTGCAGCAGCGCCCCCTTCTGCCGGCTGCCGAGGCCGCAGCCGCGCTCGGCGCTGCGGGCAGCTGCGCATCCCTCGCATCCCGCCGGCTGGGAGGGAGGCTCGAGACACAGGGGAAATGTAGAGCATGGCTGGGGATTAGAAAAAAGGATTTAAAAATAATAATAATAATAAAAAAAAAAAAAAACAACCAAAAAACCAAAAAACTAGAAACAGTCGTCTGCAGGCGGATGCTGGGAATTCTCCGGATTCACTGGTGGATGGGTGCGTGGCTTCAGTTTCGAGCCTGTGTGTGAATGTGTGTATGCAAAAAAACAGAATTAAAAAAATACAAATGAAAGAACATCTGATGTAGTCATCAGATCTAACTACAGCACTTTAATATGAATTGCTACTCCAGATGTTGTCTTAAGAAAATGAATCAATTAGACAAATGAAGAATCTCTTCCTAAATCTTAACAGGAGAAAATAAAGTCCAGTAGCTGCAGACTATTGTATAAATGTCTTAATGGCTTTCATTCTTCTCATATACCTGTCAGCTTTACTACAAGGCTTCTCATCGTTTAAGTTGTTGTTTACCTTCCTGAATACTGGTTTGATTTGAAAAAGTGTTCTAAATGTTCAACACCTTTTACCCTGAAAATAATAATACATCAGCCTTTAGGAGTTGAACCCAGCAGAAACTGGTGTCACTATTCATAAAATAATTGAGTTTACACAAAAAGTGATTTCTGTAATAGCCCCCTTTTTACAAGTATGTACATTTTATTTAAAATTACTGACTCAAAAAGCAAGGTAGGAAAAAATCACCTCCAACAACTTCCTGTAATTGCGAATTATTGTGAGGGAAACAGAAGGAAAAGATTTTGAAATTATGAGCCATTATGCTTGAGAGAGAGAGGGAGTAAGTGAGAGAGAGGGAGAGGGAGAGAGAGAGGCAGTGGGAAAAAAAGACATCTCGGCTTCATGAAACGCAGCTGACAAGCTCGACTAAATTACCCCCGGACCATTACAAAAATCACTTAATTGCCAACCATTTTGTTAGGTCAATTGACTCTAATTGAAAAAATAACAAAAAGCTTATTATGCTGCAAATGCGGCCGTGGAAAATGAGTCTTCTGTTAGGAGGAAACAATAATTCTAAATTTCAGCTGCTGCTAACACTACAAAGTTCAGTGTTTTCTTCTGATAGAATCTACTGCACAGGAGAAAGTGAATATGCTCCAATTGATTGATATTTCTTTTAATGCTACCCCCTCTTCCTTCTTCATATTCACAGCCCCTTCAGCCGTCCCACCCACCCCGCTCAGTTTTATTTCCCTTCCTTGCTGCCTCGTGGCTCTCCTTCCCCTGGCAGGGTCGATGTCAGTTTTTGCTCCTAAGGCGTTTGTGGTTTGGGGGTGCGCGAGGCTGCTGTGACTCCTCTTTTCAGCTTCTTCACAATAACCTCAAAACCCAGGTGAGGGGTTAGGAGGGGCACCTTGCTAAAACCTCCTGGCCCCCTTCGCTTTCCTCTTTTCCTCACACACTGTAATTTTCTTTAAAGCCTGATAAGAGAGAATTGTTTATGTATTTTCACCAACAAAATACCTTAGAAAGAGTCCCCCCAATGTAAATTAAAAAGCACAAACCTTGACTGGCAAATAGGATTGTAATTATTTATAATGATCAAATTTTTAGGAGTGTGTGCATCAGTTTCTTCATTTCAAAAGAAGATAAACGGGCTGGAGCTCCACTATTGTCCCAATTACAGATTTGAATACTGGAGGTTCATAATGGGATTGATTCTGCTCTGTGAAAAGTAATTATTTGTCCATAAAACCACAAGGCTGCAGAAATAAACTCGGATGGCAAGAGCCTTTTGTTCAGCTCCTTTGCAGTGAAGAGGTAGTGAATGGAAGAAAGTTCTCAGTAGCCACAGTGCATGATTAAATATTTCCATAATCATGTCTACATGTTTGCATCTTGCACTGTGTTCAGAAAATTCCTTTTCTGATTTTATCCTTTCAGGGAAACTGCCTGACTGTGTTGCACTTTTGCAAGGCCCAAAACTCTTGAGCTGACTACAGTAAAATGGTGAACAAAAAACAATGTAATACAGCAGGATGTTCCTTCACAGTATTTTAGAAAAAGAAGAAGAAAAAAAAAATAAGCAAAAAACTTTGTGCGTGTGTATGGGTATGTTTTTGCTTTGCCTTTTATAGCTACGGTAGATCTTCCAGTGCTTTACAAAGCAGTGAGTTAAATACTGGTGGCGTGGTGCCTGTGTAGGCAAACGGCACAGCCATTATGTGCTCAGCATACGTTTTTATTGTTTCTTTATATAGAACCCAATATCACTTACACAGAGGGGGATACAACAAATATATCAGACCATGAAGCACACATATGTGCTGTTTCTTTCTGAGCATCCGCAGCTGTATATAATCAATGGAACATTCCTTTGGAGTGCGCCACAGGTCAGCAGGAGCCTTGATACACAGCTGAATTTATGAGTGATCACATTGTTTTAAATATGCATCACTTAGATTTCTACAGGTGTTTAAAGATTTCCCTCAATATTCCCTTTTTTTTCTTTTTTTTTGTTCCTTTTGTGAAAGGCGTGCACATGGAAAACAGAGATTGTATAATTAAGGCTTCCATTTGAATGCTAAAATTGATATAATTTACCATAACTGACAACAGAGAATATTATATCATCTCTAAGAAAAAAAACACTCAAACTGCTAAAAAAATTAAAATTTGCCTGAGTGAAATATTGCTTCTAATCAGGGACCAGAAAACCTCGAAATTCACCAAGCCTTGTTGAATGTGGGGGACTTTGTAAAGCAATAAGAAAAAAAAAATTAAAATCTACTTTTATACTTCAAAATATATGTCAGTAATTTTGTCTAAAAGTATACATCAAAAATAAAAATAAACAACACATTAGAGAAACCCTATTTGAAATATGTGATTTAAAATAAAACAAGCATTATTAATCTGCTTCCTTTATAGTAGAAAAGATATAAAATTAAATAGATAAAATCTTAAGAGAAACCAATGTGCATGTATTGAGGAAAGACAATGAAGCTTCACAGACCGAATAGAACCAATTCCTTTCAAATAAGTGGGAAAGCCCTACAGAGAGAAATAAAAGTGAGGAATGGTGAATTCTGTAACACTTGCCAGACCAATGAGCTTCATCAATTAATCACAGCAAAATAATCACCACCTACATTAAAGAATAATACATGAAAAGGACAGGGCATAGCTTTAACTTATTCAGAAAGGGCTGACTCCCTAATCCCTCTGAGTCTTGACATGTTAACTGGGTAGCGACTAATTAGATGTCAAAAATTCATAAGCACTCTTTAATATTGCATATATCTGCGGCAGACATTTCAATATGAGAGTTGTATACACAGAAGTCACTATAGCATTAAAACACAGCAGGGTGGGAGAAATAAAAGGAAAACAATAAAAACAATGGCCCTTAAAAACCCAAGAGAATGCCTCCTTTGGAAGTGTGTACTTTCTTATTCAGAAAAGGTATCACCTTAATAAGAATTATAGGCAAAGAGGTTTCACTGTTCCATGCTGTGTGGACGAAAAGAGGGAGAAAAGACTGACTTATCAAAGGCACTGGCAGGTAAATAGTAATTTACTATGCATGCACAATGAACATTACACAGTGCCTTGACACAGGGCGATAATGAAAGACATGCTATTGTGGCATCCATCGAGGGAATTTTTTTCTTCATTCTTCCTTCCCTTGTCTCTCTTGAGCAAAGAAGCAGTGATGTTTCCTGGCAGCTGCCTCCTGTTTCAAGCCATTTCACATAATATAGAAAGAACCTGAAGTTTAGTGTATTAAGTAAGTGAGTTAGTTTGCTGGTTTGGTGATATATACATTGCTTGTGCGTGAACTTATATTTCAGATGCAGGGCTCCGTATTTTTATAGAACAAGCCTTTTCCTGTCTGAAGAATTATATGAACCTGTTATATAAAACAATGCAGCAAGATTAAATACAATGCATCATATAATACACTGTTTTATGACTTGCATCCTTTAATTGTAGCTCTCAGGAATAAAAAGAGAGGAATGTGTTGTTGTTTATAATGCAGAATTGCCATTCTCTCTTTTGACTAACAATGTGTACTGTATGGGGTAGTAGTCTGTGGAGATTCCTCTATTTTCTCCTTTACCAAACAGCAAAGTTAAATCCCACTTTTTCAATGCTTCTAACTAGCTTACAGGCAGGAAACCTTTGAATTTAGCCTGCATGCAATATGGGAGGCTGTGACTGTAATCCTCCCTTAGCTGCTGCTGTTTAAATGTGACATGGCTGCAACTGGAATGTTTTAATTATTTTAAAAGTGTAAAATCTTGTAACATTATGATATAAGGTATGCAGTCTTGTGCAGAGAAAAAAATATTTGTTCATCTCACAGGAGTAGCATCTAAAGAGAATGTGGCTCTCCTTGTATGTTGCAGTGTGTGTAATAATGATATTTGCATGTATCAGCTGATTAGTACTTTCATAAGCTGACATCTCTCACTGTGATGGCAACTTCTGGACTGATGTAGTACAAGAATAAGAATGAGATGCAATTTAATGACTGCTGACCATGTTAGACTGAATGGTCACTTGTTCAGTTATACCTGGCCTTTCCTTTGAAAGTTGCTACGTTAATTTTATTTCCAAAGGACCTTCTATAATCAACACTGAAACTGTAATTAACTGCTTGCATTTGTCATTATTACACTATTCACACCTTTTTCTTGCAATTGTAAATGTGTTACCTAGCACTTATGTTTGTCCATGTCTTGAGTGTCCAAGGGTGTTTTGTGGGCACACACTTTGTGGTTTTAGACTAGAATCAAAATATTAAAGGGCAACAATTAATTAGTGATTTCAATCAGAAGGTGATGATCTGCAGTGCTGGTAGTAGTTTTTGACTCCTTTTCTTCCTTTCTGTCATGTTCATGCCTGTTATATAATAATGCTGATGTTAATGTGATACTGCTCCATTTTCTGGCACACTTGGCCGGCGAGATGGTCCCAAAGCACTCTGTGCATTCTCCATTTGTCTTTGCTAGAGCCCAAGCACAGACCGGCTCACTTGGATGAGATCTAGCTGATTGTGTAAATTTTTCCAAAGGAGTCCAAAGATGCTGGGATAGTTTCTCTGTAGCCACTGTGGTCTGTTTTTTCTGTGTGACCCAGGGTTTGTTTGGATGTTCAGGAGCAGGAGGGGCTTCCATACTGCAAGTGGTCTGCATCTGCAAAGCTCTTATCTACAAACCCCAGTGAGCTCATACGTACCATGGGTGCTTTGTTCAGGGTTTCCTTACTAATTGGGGCTTCCTGATTTTTTTATTTGATCAAAACCAGCATCCTACCCACATCATAAACATTTCATAAATTATTCCTAATACCCAGTATTTATGTAATGAAACATGTGGGTTTGGGAGCATTTTGGTTGGGGGTGGGAAGGAAAGGAGAAGGAAGAAAAGGAAGTTCCTTCCTTTCGAAGACAGGCTTACTCTGACAAGTGATGTTGAATACCAGTATCTTTTCGTTTTTGGCAAAATTCACATGGCTTTCAGAGGGTTGAGGCCAGAAATTACATAAATTCAGTACACCTCAGCAAACAGGTTAACTAATGCCTCCTTGAAAAGCTGAAAATAAAGTGGTTGTAAGCATCCTTCATTCATCTACACCACTCAGATATCTCCAAGGGTCACTGATACAAACTAAATCCTCATTTATAAAAAGTCAGGTTTTCCAGGAGGATGTTTTATTTTTGTAAGAAACCTGGTTTTCTAGTAATACTGCTTTACTGGATGAGTCTAAATCCAAAACAAATGTATAAAAAGAGACATGATCCTACCTAGTGCCTGACTGCCAAGGAAAACTCTGCAAGTCCAGTATAATGCATACGTCTGATCATAGTGTGACCTTAAAATAGGCTTTCAGAGCTGTGGTGAGGGAGAAGAACAATATCCACATAACTGATCAATAGCTGAGCATCCTTTTAGTCATTCCACACTGTTGTGCACAGGCAACTTGTGAGCTGACAAATTTGGAATTCTGTCTACAAAATGTTCTAAGCCTGAAAAATGAAGTCATGGCAAGTAAAGGTCATATCCAGCAACTGCATGAAGAGGGTAGTGTGATTGTGGTTTATTTTAAGGGATAAAAAAGATATAACTGGGGAAAAAAGTATGGATAGGAGCAGTTTTGGTTCTCCTTAGACCATACTAGGCCAGTAAGTTTTGTGGGGAGTTAATAAAGGAGATGGATGTGCTCCCAAAGGGAAAGGAATATGAATCACAAAAGTGCCAGCTCAGTCAAGACTGGAAGAGTATCTTCTAACATTTTAGCCTTTTTAATGGTTTCACACTAGTTAAAAACATCCAGAAAGATGGAAGGAGTAAAACATAAACCAAAGGAGAAGAAAGTCCCTTTCATTACATGTTCCTTGAACCAGTGAAATCAGCTAGTGGGAATGACCATGGCAAAAAGTTGTGCCTGTGAATTCCTAAAGAAGCAGAAAAATCAGTCTAGGCCAGTTTTTGCTCTTTCTCTTGTTCTGTACAAATGCTGTCCTGGGCCAAGATAGAGCTGACTGATGCCACAACACTTCAGAAGCCCAAATTATTGAGAAAGCTGAGAGGAACAAATGGGAATCAGCAGAACGCATCACCAAAAGGACAAATAACAGATGGACAAACATAATTCCAAAGCAAATGCCAAATACTGGAAGGAACAACAGAGTTGGGTAACATACTGGAAGAGAGGCAAAATAGTTAGATTCAGAGGACCAGCAAAAATGCCAAAAGGCCTTTAACAGAAGAGAGAAGGTGAAACTAGACAGGCAAAAGAGAAGCTGCTTTCAAAATTCAGAGTATTTGTAGCACAGAATATTTCTATCTGTTAGGCTCTTGGTGTCTCATCTTAAATATTTCCATTAGCACTGTATTTTCTACTGGTTCAGGGCACTGTGCTCTGCATGCTGGAGCTGTATGTGGACATGCTGACAATAAAGTATGAAACTGGGATGGCCCAACCCAATTTCAACCATGTAGCTCTTTTGAATTCCCACGGTGGCCACAGCAATGTGTTCATTGTGTAGACCAGCTGTGATCCAATGGATGTTACCCCAGGAGCAGCCCACAGACTGAATGGACACATGTTAAGTCAAGTCTGCTAAACAACTGCCTTTGAGATTCTTTCTGTCATTTAAGTGCTGTTCATATAAATTTGTAAAAGTTGTTAATTGTAAGGTGCTCTCACTCAAAAAATTGTTTCAGTAAACAGGGTCCTACATTCAGGACCCTGTTTAGCTGTGCTCCAAATTACTCATACAGTTCTAAGGGTTAATGACAGAAGAAATGTTCTTGTAATGAATTATTGGTGTACCTTGATGTCACAAGCCAAACAGCTGTTTGTGCAGAAGCATTATAAAATAGGCTGTAGTGCTATTGAAACAATATTAACTGAGGTAGAGAGCTGGAGAGTTTGGTCCCTTTTCTACCCACTGTTGAGGTCAATTCTATTATTTATGCGGTTGAAAGCACAACAAATAGATACTGTTATAGCTCTTTAACCAAAGCTTGTGGTGTTAAATTTCTGATTACACTTGGTAGAGAGTGTGAAAACCCCAAAATCTCCTGGTTTTCCTCTTCTTGTTGCCAATGGTTTCTGAATGTCATTAAGGACAAGAAGTACATATGACAATACCTACATGACGATTTTATTTTTGCTTAAAAATGTGGTAGATTTCTTGCTGACCCTGTCAACAACTATGAGTACTAATTTGCTAGCTCAATGACTCATCATCAGTTCAGTTTACATGTAGCTAAGAAAGGTCAGCCCCGAGAAAAAAATATTTGATTTCAATACTTAATTCAAGGAGGTGTGATATTTCTATGGGGTTTTTGACTGCTTGATGTAAAACCCTCTAATTGCAGAACCTGAATAGTTCTAGGTTCACTGGTTCATTTTAAATTAGATTTGAGAATCATTAAGTCAGCTTCCTGAAAGGGTCTGACCTGTGTTGGCTGTGTAGTACAATCGCAATGTCGGTCTAGGGGTTCTGCAGTTAGAGGTCACATATTTTCATTGGGTTCTGCTGGCTGGGGTCAGGAGATTCTCTTTCTGAGTAATTCAGCACAGTTTCAGGCCTCAGCTGTGCTGCTGGGGGTCACTGTTCTTGGTCAGGTTGCCATGGGGAAGGGATAAGGGAAAAGTGGACTTTTGTGCTTCCTTCCATTTGACTGCACAGCTTGCTGCTTAGCACAGGGCACTTTGACAGGAAGTGGCTGTGAGGAAGCCCACACTTGTTCCAGTTCATCTATCACAACAAGAGTTATTCTGGAGTGAAAGGATACAACCTAAGGGATGCAGAAATTTCAAAAGATCAAAATCAGAGCATGTGCATGCTCCCAGAGAAAAAGCTCCCGTGTAAAACACTGTAAAGCATGAAAAATGTGGTATTGGGCTGTTTAGGGATGGTATTCTGTTCTATTTACGTTGTGATTCTTTTTTCCCCTCAGCATTCAGTATATTGGATTTAAGTGGTCACCATAGAAGCAGTTATTATGCAAATGCCAGGACTAGCATGGATGGTTTTGGTGCTGGTTCCTCCCTTATTTGACACTTGCACAAAGCCTTACAGCCCAGGAAAGGAGCCAGCGCCCCACATCAGACCAGGCTGCTGCTGCTGGTCTCATTCTAGCAGTAGGAAGCTCCATGGATGGTGTAGGCCAGTGAGAAACAATAATCTATATAAATATATATTCTAATAGGAAGGAATCATTTAGTAAAAAAAAAAAATAGAGACAGATGCTGAAGAAGAGATAAAAAGATAGGTGCCCTGGCACAGGCAAGTATAATTTCCACTTGCTTGTGAAAGCTGAGTCCTTAACTTGTCAACAAATTGGATGAATTGCAGCCCCAGTAATAATGTTGTAAGCTGTTATAGGTCTACTGGTCCAGAAGCATATACTCGTCACTGGCTCCCACTCCTTTGGCATCATATTCTGCACTTTGAGAGCTGAGGACTGAAAACAGTGAATGACATGATGTTTTATGTCTAAAAGAAGAAGAGTATACTCCTAGCTGTGACTAAAACACCCTACATAGAATAAGCAGGAAGAATTTTCAAAGGTGGAGTAGTATTAACCACCAGTAACTACTACACTAAATAGATTCAACTGTACTTAAGTGTTTTCATAGCATTATTGTGCCAAATACTTATTTGCTTGTCAGGAGACTGTATTTGCTGGAGAAAAGTTGAAACTTTTTCATTTTGATTTTAGGATCCCTCTTGTCCTTATGTCATATGAATATTTTATTTTGGCATTTTTCAGGTGATTCTAGAAACCATATTTTAGCCAGGTGTAGGATCTAGTTTTCTACCTTGGAAATTATAAAGTAGGGACATTTCAGGTAACTGAAAGGCAAAAATAGGTTACAGATGTTATTGTTACAGTTACCATGATTGCCATTACAAATGTACCACACTCTACCCACACCTGTATTTCCTTGTTCTCAGAATTGGAAATTTTTGCAGTCGCTTAGAGGTTTGAACTGGAAAACGAACAAACTGCAATGCTTCTGAATCCCATGATGTGCCTGCAGCCCCCTGAGCATACACCCATGCAGGAATGGACCCAACAGGGAGTAGCTCAGAGCAACCTTTGTTCAGGGGGGCTGTTGCAAAATCAAACTGTGCCAAGGCTGGCAGATCAGAGCTCAGCACTGAGGAAAGAGGATTAAGGGTACTCCCCATTCAGCGAAAGTATGTACAGAACCTCCCCCAGGGTCTGAAATTTTGCTTTTAAAAACAACATAAAGTTTGGCTCACATTTGTAGCACTAAAAGTGTTCTCTTCTGAGGAGAAGGTCCCAGTCCACATAGCAGACCTTATAATTCACCATTCTGGTCCTTTCCTGTACATAGTTGTGATGCTGTTGGAAGATACTAAAGACTTGGAGATTTTAGAGGTAAATTCAATTTTATTTAAAAAATATGCAAATTTATATTTTCATAGTATTTTGCAGATTTTAACTGAGATGGACAAAATTTCTACACAAATAATGTCAAATGATGCTTGCTTCATGTTCTTGAGATCAGAACCACTGACCTCACTGGAAACATGTATGGGAGATCCTGGATGAAAGCACAGGATTGGTTCAGTCTGTGACCTGTAATAGGGTCCAAAGTCACCAAGGCTTTTTTGACTTGCTTTCCTGAGGCTTAGGAAGCCTACCAGAGAAAGCCATTTATGTCTCTTGTTCTCCCCATCTCTTGTCTCTGTGAACCTAATTTCAGTAAATTAAATCAATGTGGTTAAGTGATCAGATATGTTAATACTTGACAAGTTTTGTGAGACAAATGCCCCAACAAGTGATTCCACTGCAGGAAGGGCAGTGCCATGAGCTCAGCAGTATTGTTCTCTGGGTAGCCAGCTCACACACACTGGCTGGCCAAAAGGCACGTGCAGGCTTCAGGCATTACATAGGTAATGACAGGATCTGGAAAAGCAACAATGCTAATGTGTATTTAGGATAAAAGATCAGGGCATGCCATAAAGATCTGAAAATATAGTAATATAGCCACCAAGAGGAAAAGAGAGATTACAGTAACTTCAGTGAGACCATGGAAATACTAAGGATGTGTTTGTAGGAAATCATACTGTGAAAGTCCATTGCTCACAACTTTTTCATTTTGACAGGTAATGCTTGAATCTACTGACCATCTAACTTGAGACATTCTGGGTTGTGTTTTGGGTTTTTTTTTGGTTTTTTTTTTTTTTTTGTTTTGTTTTGTTTTGTTTTGTTTTGTTTTGTTGGGGTTTGTTTGTTTGTTTGTTTCATGGGTTTTGGTTTTTGGGGTGTTTTTTTGCTGGCACCCTTATCCTTCGTAATTCTAACACAGGATTTAAGTGTTAATGTCAAATCCTGCATGGATACATTGACGTCTTTTCCTTTTACAGAATTTACAGATGGAGAAAAGAACCCTACTGCACAGGAGATTTGAATAGGTGGATAAGTACCAGTGAAAGTATTTGCATAAGGAAAAGAATTCTATTTTATAACTCAACATGAGAAGCATAGATTACTTTGCACATACTTATTAAGATTAGTCCATAAGAATTCATTACTGGCATCTTACTGGAGAAATTAGTTATTTCTTTCTCAGTCAAAGATAACACATAAAACTTTGTTTGTACATCAGACAATTAAGATGGAGGTTATTTCCTAACACTAATGAAAGTTCTCCCGTAGAACCATTGCAAATTTCTATGGACCTCTAACCTGTCATTTTCTTCTGTTTAGTTCATTGTATTTTGCAACAAAGAAAACTGTACCCGACTGTGCGCAGAAAAAGAAAAACCCTTTTTCAGACAAAAGAAGCAAAACTCTTTTGTTACAAAAAATAGCACAACTTCAGAAAAGATATTTCCTAATAGAGATCACTTGGCTATTTGACTGTTTTCAGCATGCAGAGGGTTAAGCTCAGCTGAGAATGCCAGACATACCTGTATTCATTCCATTTTGAATAAAGTGACAAATTCCTATTCTTGGTCACTGGAGCAAAAAATTAGCCCTGTGCTTCAGTGAAAGGTCAACATGGGAAGAAATAAACAGGAGGTGAGAGGTCATGACCTGTGTCTAGAACAGCAAAAAATGGCTGAATAAAAAAAAAAAAAGCTAATTCTACTGTACATTGTACTTTCCATATAGTCAGGTCCCATTTGAAATGCAAAACACTCCTAGAGTGTTGTTCTGGAAAAATCAAGATTGAAATGTGTGTACAATTATTTATTTTTTTTGCTATTTTTGTACAAGCCCCATTGGTTTGGTCTATTTTAATAATCCCTGTGTATACATATATATTCCTATGATCACGGATCCAGTGGATCCAGGAGATGTTTAACTGAGCAGGCCCAGGGAACTCTTTGGCTGTCCATGTCTTTTGGTCACATCTTCAGTGATTACTGCAGACCTAGAGACTCCTGTGAAATGCTCAGGGAAGAGAACCAGTCACCAATGGGAACGAGAGCCTGAAGCAGACATTGAAGGTATTGGAAAGAGGCAACAAAAATAGTGTTTAGCTCTACTTCTCTTGTTTGTGCTCAACCTCTGTCACTGACAGACTAATCCTGTCTGATGCTGAATATCAGTTCTATCTAGTCCAGGAGTAGAAAAGCCATCTCGTGTGCCCTAGGTAGATGTTGTGGACATGTAAGCAGCAGCAGCAGCAAGCAGCAGACTATAGAAATTAAATAAAAGCATATTTATTCAGTCAAAAGTGGTGTTCAGTGACACACCTCATGCACTGGGAGCTGTGGAGAGGAGAGCAAATCTTCTTCAGAATGCAGCACTCCTGGGACATCTTGCTTCTCTCAGCAGCCTGGGGATACTTCTCAAATCACTTCTCAAGAGTCATGCAGACACAGGTCTGGGGAAAATATCAATGTCCACTTCTTCAGAATTTTGATTGCAGTTAAAAAAAAACAAAAACAAGCTTGACAGAAAAAAGCCTTCTCTGAATGTGCATATGGTTGACAGAAGGGCCAACTAAGAAAGAACAACTCTGCCAGAAATGGTTTTCTCTTTAAATACCAATTCAAAATCAAGGTGTTGAACCAAAGAACACCTCCATGGACAACGAAGTATTGATTTGTAAGGTATTTGACTTTGCAAAAGGAAAACATTAAAGGTGGCAGAAAAGTCATTGTTCAATGTGCAGTGCTGAGCAAAAGGATAATTTTTTTCCATTTCTTCTTCTCTTATAAACTGTCTGGGAGGGTTTTTATGAAATATAGCTTCATCCTGAAACAACAATTCACTGCAACCAAAGCTCTAAGCAGCACAAGATTGATTTTAGCTAATTTTCTGTCTCCCAAAATATTAGGAACAAATTAAACCAAAATAATTGAAACAACCTGTTTCAACATTTTGAAATTAAAAATCCCCTTTTTCATTTGAAGGTACTTTTTATTTAATAAGGTAAGTATACTTACATGAGAGAAGTGAAAAATTATGAAGATAATTTTTTTTAAGAATCTGCAGTGAATATCAACTTATCTACTTTTCAAGAGTTTGAATTTTTATTTTCAAAATATATTTATCAGAGTATGAGAACATGTCTGCAGAAGAGCAAAATGCATCCTGACGAGTTCTAGTCGTGCAGTTTCCTAAATGCCCCTGGATATGATGACCACATAGTGTTAGGATGCAACAAATACCTTGAGCAAGCCACATATTTAGTTGTATGGGCTTACAGTAAGAGATTACAACAAAACTTTCAAAAACATGAAATCAGGAAATTTTTTTGTGTCTGTCTTATGGTGGAGTTTTTCATTTTATTTTTTTCATTTTTATATAGTGCCTTACCAATGCTTTGCTAATTTGATCATATTCTTTTATTCTGAAATATTTGCCTTCTGTTTGCTTTATTTTCCTTTCTAGGACTTGCTTGTGTTTTTGGCTTAATATGTCTCATATTAGCAGCAGAGTTGTACAGTGTTATGCCAGTTGGCACTTCATATTTCAGCAGGTTCAAGAGCAGTATGAGGTCTTGTGTGAAAGATACCCACCCAAATTAACCAGTTACCATCTTTTAGCAATTGTTTGTATGTATTAGCTACTGCACATCAGGAAACAGAGTGGTTCTGAGACCCCAGAAATGATTTTCCAGTGGTTCCCAAAAATATATGAGCCAAGTGAATTTCTGTTGCAGTTCAGAGAAGATGGTAGATATACCAGTGAGACATATGTCAAAAACAGAAAAAAAAGGATGGTTGAAATTGGCATTACTACTTAACATTAAATCTGCTTGCATGCTGTTGTGAGGTATATTGTTCTTTTGAAACCAAACTATAGCATTTATTCTGATGCTAGGAGAAACAAAACCAATCATCCCTTTTCTTCCCATTTCTGTGTGGCAAGTGAAGATAAATGCAAGTAAAATATGAAAAATTTTGTATGATGAGAAGGCTGTGTGATCTAATAGAATTCTTCAGTTAAATTCAAATGAAGGGATTACTTTGGGTGAGGAGAAAATACATCTTCTGCATATCTTCTTGTGTATCTTCTGTATATTGATGTCTATCAAGTCTGTTCTGCTATGGCTGCAGATGCATGACACCATGTCCATGTGACATCAATGCTCAGAGCATAGTGAAGACTGATGTTCACTTTTTACAAGACTGGATGGAAACAGAATAGAGGGCCAAGTAACAAGAATAATTGTTTAGGTTTGCTCTGACATGCCTAGTTCAGAAATCTTGATGTCAATTTGTACGTGGAACTGAGAATATATCGTAGTTCTCAAACTGTCCTGAGCTCTGAGGCAGTGGCTTAGATAAAAAAATTCTTTTCTCTTTACCTGTCAGCACTTGAATCCACAGCAGACCTTGGTACGGTTGTCCAAGATTTGACTCTTGGAAACTGAAATGTTCTCTCCTTTGCTGCAGCTTGAGACTATATGCAAAGCCCAGAGAATGCAGCACAAGGTTGGTTGTTCAAATGACATTTCAAACAAAGAACTTATAATGCTTCATCAGGCCTCGATATCACACAGGTTCATTTCTCAGCATTTCAGACACATTCCTGCTGTAGGGCACTTTTTGCCCAGAAGGAAGCTAATAGTGTTTTATCATACCAAGGACAGAGGTGCTTTTGTCAGGACCCAAACCATTACTGGTGTGTTGGCTATCAGATAAGGATGCAACCACAACACCGTGCCTTGAGCTACCCCTCAGTCCTGTCACCAAGGCCAGGCTGCACCGGGGCTGCAGTTCCTCCAGCACAGCCCTTCCTGTCATCTCTGTTCCATACACAGAGGGATGAATATCTAAACCCCCTGCTTTGTTACAGCAAGATGTTAGTTCATTTCAAGCCTATCCCGACATGAATGGGTTCTCTATGCCAAAAGGGTATCAAAACAAGGCATCAGATAAGAGCATATCCTGAAATCATGAGTCAGTTGTTGTTCTGTCTGCATTCAATGGTCTGACAGTTGCTCATCACCAAAATGTTGAATAAGGTCATGTTATGTGAATAAAATGGCATTCTTTGCTTCACTCATGTTGATGTGTGACTGTTTTTATTGAGCCTTGAAGGGAGGTGGGTATAAGGGAAAGAATAAAGTTGCAGGGAAGCTCTGGGGTAATTTTCCAGTGGTGTGTTGTGGGTAGCACATTTCAGATAACACTCCTTTGCTCTGTGTTCACATGGCCAAATGTTTATTACTTTGAAGACATCACCAATGTATTTGAACTTAACATACTAGCAAAAATTTTTTTAGTAGAATAAGAATTCCAAAATTTGAAAAAAAAACAAAAAGAAAGAAATAAAAGAGACAAAAATAAGTGAAATGTTAAATTTGTACTGTAAGAATATTTTTTATAATTAATTTTATGAACTATTTACATCAATAATAAAATATACTGATTGTACCAAACTGGAAGTGTTGTTACACAAGTAGCTGCTTTTAACAAAGGTAAAGGTATTAATTATCAATTAGCAGAAATTGCTTCTAATAAGACAGAGAAAAACTGATCAGGAAAAGCTGACACTTACAATGTTCTGTAAATTACCAGTTAGTTGGTTTTTTTCTCTTTTATTTTTTGGTTATTATTTTTTTTTCTTTTTTGTTTTTTTACATCTGCCTTGGATGATATGAAAAAAACGTGTCAGAGACATAATTACTAAACACATCTAAGATACAAACCCTTTTGTTGTTCTTTTAATCATTTGAGGGAAGAATATTAATTCCTTGGAAGATTTTTGTCCTTTTTTGCAAATAACAGGTAAAATTAACTAACAGCTCAATTATTTTGTTAATAAGGTAGCTCCCCTCCCCACTGGCATGAATTCAGTTTAATTTTTTTTCTTCAAATGTCTTCTATTCTACTATCAATCAAATATCTTTTTAGTGCATAATCAGGAAATCCTAATGGAAGGAAAAACAAGCTGGAGCTGATGACAACTACAGTGGCTTACTTAAAACCACTGCCTGTCACACATGCAGCCATACTAGTGATTACAGGTTGACTAAGGAAATGGAAAAGTGCTTTAAAAACAAGGCAGCGATAAAGGAGCCAAAGTTGATGACTTTTATGAATATTTAATTATTTACTCTATATAAGTTAACCACACCACATTTAAATCCATTGCCCTATCCCAGATGTGTCTTTAATGAACTGGGTTTTATAGCTTTTAAGAAAAAGCACTCCAAAATGATGCCTTTAGTTACCTTTTTCATCCACATTAAGCACTTTTAATGAGTGCCTCCATTTTCAGAAGTGGTCTTTCCACTGACTGGAGGGAGCAAAAGCAGAGTTATATAATTTAAGTGGCAATCAGTTTCAAAGCAATAATAAGCCAATAGTCAGTCTGAATAGTTCACAAGCAACTGACAGACTAAAATATGGTTGCTTAAACTAGTTCATGAGTACCTTGAAATAAGAATTGTGACACAAATATAACAACTCTGCCCACCACCACCAAAAACACCAAAAACCCACCCAGAAAAAAAGTAGAAATAAATTTAAAAACCATGCTCTCTCACTAGCTAATTCACAGTAAATATTTTGATTGTCCATAACTAATGTCAAACAGTGCCTAGAATGGAAAATTACTTCAAAATAAAGTTGACAAGAACATTCTGAACTAGTTCATTTCCTGGCCATACATTTATAATTTCCTGAAGCGTGTGCTGGAATGATCCTGCCCGCAAGTGACATGTATATGGCTGGTGACAGCATGGTCAATATCTGGGAAGAAAAACTGCAAAACACTGGCAACTAAAAAAAGTTTAAAAAAATGGTGGCCAGTGCTGCTGTCTAGACATTAGGAAGCATCCAAGGATGTAACTCCTGCAAAAGGCAAGTGATGACTTATGGGTACAGATTCTTGTCATTTATTTTAGTTGTTTTTTGAACTGCCCAGCATTGTTGAGGTCTAGTAATTTAGGTTAAAATACCCTCATTCAGAACCACAGGACCTGAAGCTGAATATTTATGTCACTGCTGCTTACTGTACTGAACTTTATAAATAGCAGAGCAGAACCCTACAACTTCTTTAGTAAAAGGAAATAGTTGCAAATTAACAATATTCTGCTCTGGACATCTGTAAAAATTAATAATGAACATAATAGCACAGTCTTTGGTATCTAAAAGATACTAAAAACTAGAGCAGAATCAAAAATCTCAACTGATATTTTAAATCATGTCCTAATACCTTTGTAAAACTTTCCATGTTATCTACTATTTGGCAAGGAAATCATTAGGAAAAAGAGAAAAGACATTTTTATTTGGAGCTGCATGTTTTATTTGGTCTTTCACAGATGGACAGGCTAAAAGGATGGGCCAAGACCAATGGCATGAGGTTCAAAAAGACGAAGCACTGGATCCTAGACTTTTAGCCACAATAACCCCATGAATTGTTACAGACAATTTTATTGAATTTAGAATCAGTGATGAAGTTTTTTGTCTCATTTTTAACAGAATCCTTTTCCTGATACTGATTCTCATGGGCTTTTATGATATGGTATCAAATATCAAATGAAAAGAATCAATCTGAGGTGCTTAAGCTGCTTCCAGAAATTATTTTTCCAGAATATTTACCTTAACATTCCCCTCCTCTGGAAGTAGATTCAGACTTCAGTGGCTGACCATTAACTTCTCATCCACAGGAAAAAAAAGGCAGAAAATTTGCCTTTGTGAGAGAAGGAAACAAATACAACAAAACACCCAAACAAAAAACCTATGCTGCATGGTTCATATCCAATATCTCTACAAATCCATTTATCCAAATTCACATTAGACGTTTTGTCCTGAAACTGTCTAAATATATCCTATATCTAAAGACAAGATACTGTGTTTGTCCCTGCTGAAAAAGACGTCATACCTTTGTTCTAAGGAAATGCTCTTTACCTTAACCTTATTTCAGAAGAAAAAGTTTGAGAAAATATTTTGCTTCTTGTCATATATTAATTCTGTTAATATATTCTGTCATATATTAATTCATAAACTGAGCAAAAAAAGAAAGGGAAGGATTATATGGATATTTCAACTATTATGTGGAAATAAGGTCAAGCACACACCTTGTAAAATAAGGAATAAGGACTACTCATTTTGTGAATAAGGAAGTATGCAAGAAAGAAATCTACCTTCGTTGAAGGTTTTGTGATACAATAAAAATCAAAGAAGTATTATTGTCTCTCATTTAATTTTTCTATTAAAATCTATTATTGTTTGTTAAGAAATTAATTAATACCCTGAAAATAATAATGGATTATTCATGGAATACACACAGACCCAATTCTTCTTGGTAAAGGCCCACAAACAAGTACAAACCCAGTTACAGAATAACAATATCCTATTTTACAGCTGAAACAAGCCAGGCTTCTTGTATATGTAGATTCACTAGCAAAGTTAATGCAATTCAGTAGTAATGCCAGGCATGCAAAAAATATGTTAAAAATAGCAAGAATAACTTTTTTCTTTTACATGATTCAGTAACCACAAATAAGCCATCATTACTGGCAAAATGAATCAATCAGCCTCTGGCCACAAACTTCAAGGGACATATCAGCAGGTAAAACCCACCCTAACAACCATAAAGCTGCCTCTCTTTCACCCACAATGAAAACATATACAACACAAAATGAAAGTGACTGTACCTCTTGCAGTGGGTCCTGTCTTCTGATGATCCAATAGCCTAAACTTTAAAACCCCTTTAAAGAAAACCTTAAGGCGAAAGCACAGGCTTTTATATAGCTTCCCTGAATACATGTAAAGTTATTGAAAACACTTAAAAACAGTATTATTATACATTCATTGCAGAGAAAAAATTATCTGGAAAAAGTTTCAAGCTCACCTCCACTGTGTACTTTAATAGGGTTTACCTCTACGAATTTTAAAATGGAGAAAACTTGAGAAAATTGATGGTCCTAAGGCACGATGACAGGGTGTCTAAAAAAATGCTTTCGAGTTTTAAACAATTCAAAATTAGTGATTTTCTTTAAAATTGAGTCAGATACGTATTTTTTTCAATAACATGAGATATGGGAACTTTATTTCTCAGAGTAGCTTTCAAAAGTCTCTAGTCTGAAACATTGATGAAAAGGATATATTAGAACAAGTGCAGTCTTTAACAGACACAAGATAGTTTTGTATTTGTGATGAGATTAAGCACGTAATTTTGTCCGAGTTAATGTTTTGGAGATTAGTCCTGTTCTCATGTTGAGTTTTCACACTGCCTATGGCGACCTGTGAGTAACATTTTGAATAACATGTAACTTCAGTTTTGTTTGCGCTTTTTCTTTCACTCATGCAGGATGTGTAACAGCATAAAAATAAGTAGTGTCATCAGTGATAAATTACAATAGAGTCCTAGTCATTAGTCATTGCTCTTCCTCAGAGTTGCAATTTAGACTTAAGATATTGAAGGATAGATTCAGAAAAAAATATCCTTTCAGGTAGATAACCTGCAAATTGATTGTAGATGTTCAGATCTTTCCTATTGGAAATTTATGCAGGTCTGCTGAACTCAGAAAGTTTACTCCAGAGGATAGTATCTCCCACTCCAATCAGAAAATCTTAATAGTTTTAAGAGTGGCCTCTAAAAAGAGTTGAAAAATACAGTTATTCTTTCTGCTTCTGAGGTAGAATCAGTGATATTGGTAGAGTATTTTGGGAGGTTGTTTTTAGGTTTTATTTCCCTTTTAAAAACTTATGGAAAGATTAAAGTCTCCTTCACATAAACTAGGAGTAAGTTAAGGTTAGATGCAGACATACAGAACCAAAATGTTACTAATGTGGAGCTGTGGAGTCTTGAGAATAGTAATGCCTCTTCTGATTGAAGATGAGGTGCTAGAGGTGCTTTGCTATGATGCTCTCTCATAATTGTAATGAAAGCATGAGACAAAAGTATATATACATTGCTAGGAGAAACAACCCAAATACATTAATGGAATGGGTGTTTGACCTAATAGGTATAATAGATAGTCTCTGATTTCCCTAAAAGAGGCTAGATTTTGATAACTTAGTAAAATGTTATCTAGGTAAAATTATATGCAAAACCTGTGCGCCTTCAAGTGTGTGATTAATGCATTCATGGGTGCTGTAAAAACATGGGACTAGAAGGATGGCAAAAATTAGGCATCTATGACCCTACATCATGTTTACATACTAGAATGACTTTGAAATGGTGAATGCTTCATGTAAAGTCATTTTATGTTGTTCCAGAAACAGCCTTGGTTTTTTGGGTGTTTTCAGCAGTACTTTTATAATATGCAATATCAAACGTGATGGGAAACATACTGGAGGCATCAGACCCAGAAACATCTAAGATGGATGACAGCCAAATGAAATGGGATTCCTTCCCCTCATTCCTCCCAGTCTTTGTCCTCCCTCCCACCCCCTGCCACACAAAATGAATCAAGAGATGGTTGAGATTTTCCTATTGTTGTCATCAATGAATTCAAGCATCAGTAACTAAGGAATCAAAGAAATGAATTCCATTTGGGCCAAAATGACTAAAATACTGAGCTTAACAACTTTATCAGTTTATTGGGAACTGATAAAAGAGAAATTGACCAATAAAACAACACTGTATCAGGGAATGCATTGGATCTGTGATTCAGTTCTGAGTGAATTGCTTTTGTGTCTCCATGTCCTGCACATGAGTAAGCTGGAGATGTCAGTAAGGGCTTTCTTCTATCCACTGCTGGAACTACAGCTACCAATATACACTCTACCTTTGAAGGATAAATATTCTCATACCTTTATCCAATACTGACACAGGCCCTCGTGTACCAAAATATTTTTACTGCTATTTCTGGTGCCATCAATAGGATTATGAATGAGTATTTAGAGCAGTAGTGCTACATCTCATGTCCAGTAAATCTCCGGTGAAACTCCAAGGGCTTTTGACATATTAGAGTGCAACTTGCAGAACATGGTCCCTGAGAATGGCCTCAACTTATCACATGTACATGTTGCTATAGGCAGAACTCCTCCAGATGTGGATGCTTTCTAGGGGTCTCTAGAAAAAGCAGAATTCAGGTTTACAATTCATTGTGGGTAAGGCCTTTCTGAGTGTCACATAAAAAGTAGTGATAAAAATTCCAAAGGAACTCAGCTGAATGTCGGACCCAGCATGCAGTTGATAAGGCTCAGTTATTCAGTACTGACACAGCATGGCAAAGCTATGAAGACATTGCTTATTTCAGCTTCTATTGCCAAGGTTGGGTGCTTGACAACTCAATCAACAAAGGATGAAATTGGAAGAAAGAAACTGAATCACTGCCTTATGATGAGAAAGATATTCAGAATGATTTCTTTGTTCCTTCCTTTCAATAGAAGACTGTAGGGGAAGGATTAAGGGAAGCCTAAAACCCCAATGTGGTACCCTAGTGAGACGCAGATCAATATGCAGTGGCATCAGCAATGGCAGCAATGACCAGAGTCCAAGGAGAAATTTGGTCACTTCAGACTCTTCACTTTCTTCTCTTCTGTGTAATCTTTCTTCAGTTATTCTCTTCCTGCATATTCCTTCTTTTACTTTAGTCTACTAAATACCCACCTACAGAGTGCATATTTTCCATGTGTCAAGTATGCAATCCTTCTCTTAGGCAGTGATTTTCTCACTCAGCACTTCCTCCTCAAATTCTTTCAGTGTCAGGCTCCCACCCTCCACAGTGACTGAAGATAACTATCATCCTGCTATTCAAATCAATGCAAGTAGATACATAACCTTTCCCCCCTTGTTTTCTCACATTTTGGTCTTAACTGGTTGGGGCAGGAGAATAAAGACAAGCAAATAGCATGGGGCCCATTGCCCTTGGAAGTGAGCTCAGCTGCCTCAGAAATTAGCATGCCTGTGCATCTTCTGCCCAATGAAACACCTGATCAACGCTTTTTGGAAGAAAATGACATCCATACATTTTCAATTATCTTTATTTCTGCTTGAAAAAGTATGACCTGTTGTTGGGCTCAGCCTTGCAGTGATAAATCCGGGTTTCTCAGATGGGACCGACATTCATCATCCAAATGGTACTATTACAGTGCAGTGAAGGCAGAGAGACCTTATGCTCCTTGCAGTACAGAAGTTATGGGGATTATTGCCAGAGGAGGCAACTGTGCAAACCAGTATGGAGGAGATTTTAAACTGGCCTGGTAGAAAGCTTGGTCCATTCTGGTGTGAATAGTTTCTTGTTCCCATTAACTGAAATGTGTGTAGACCCCTGTTGCACAATTTTTCTTGGATTCTTTCTAGATTACCTACAAACATAAAAAAGACTCACAATATTTAAAAGCCCAGAGCTGAAATTCTCATTAGTTATCTACTGACAGCTCCCCAAAATTCCCTTTTGTCTATGTGTAACCAGTTTGATGGCTTGAAGTAGCTTCAGGCTCTTCTATGTGATAAATCAGTATGGGGCATGAGTCTGTCTTTGTTTTTCCATCATAGACCATACTCTCATCTTGCTCCTACTTATGCTAAATTCTAGGTGTACTATTTACTTAAATGGAGATACTTGAAATTCATACTTGTATGCACTTTGGCACAACACAAGCTGCTAATATTTGTGCTTTTTTAGTTCTCTGTCCCATGGTCTGGCCAAGCACAGTGCACTGATGATGTTATTGGAAGTTGGAAAGCTATCTCTTTTGTCACTCCAGGCTTTACATAGGAATAAGTACAACTATCAGAGCCACTACTTACACCTCAGTATTATTTTTATTTGTACCATTATGTAGCAGTTGCTACTCTTGTGGAACCATTTAAAAAAAGGCCACACATTTCAAATGATAACTGCAAAGCCCTAGGCATAAAATGGCAGATTTAAGGGTGCTTTAATGTTTCCTTAACATTACTTTAGCGTATTCATACCTCAAGCATTATTTTCTAATCAAATGCAACCCTGCAGAACATGAGAGTGTTTGCACTCTCTTTCTATCAGTAAATGCACAAACTGAGAAGAACGTTCAAGTCCTGTTTTCAAATAGAGATGCATTAGTGGGAAATAGGAGTGGATTTCCCTGCTGTCCTATGAAGCCATCAAAAGCTGTTGAAGCATTTTTCAATCATCCACAGAGCTGACATGCTCTGGATCCCAGTGCATTAAATAAATCTAATTATGACATTTTAATAAAATATGTTAGAGGCATTTATCTGAGTCCAAAGTCTGGAAGCAACGCAGAACATGTTCCAACAATAAAACTCCTACACCTGGATGTTAACCTCTTCAATGCCCTATGGACATATGGCTTCAGTCCAGAAAAGCAGCACCTGTAGTTCTCTGTGAATGTCTGCCATACATCCAAATATTGCAGAAAGTTAAATATGACATATTTAGTAAGTAGGGAAGCACACTGACTCCAAACATGCAGAGTTTACTGGTGCTGTAAGATCAGTGAGCCAGTAGAGATAGCACATAAATTGTTCACTTACAGCTTGTTAGATGAGAGAGCAGGGTTTGGATTTAGCCTCTTCATGTCCTTTATTATTCTCTGTTCACAAATACTTATGTGAGCAAAGCAATGTTCCTACAAACATCCACAAACAGAAGATTTGAGCACTTGCCAAAGGAATATCATCAGAAAACAAAACCTGTTTTCTGATAAAATGGCATTCATTTTGGGAGAAAGCAATGGCTTGTAAAGAACAGACCATCAGTATGGGAACAGATATAACACCACGTGACTGGTCACAGCACTCAGCTAGAGAATCCTAACTACTGAATGCTCAGCTAAATGCTTTGGATGTCCAAAGCTTAAGAGAGATGTCTGCAAACAAGGAGCAAGGACAAACTATGGTCTTCCCTGTTCTGTTCCTTGGAAAAGGAATTCTGTGAATCACTTTCGGAGCACTGGATTGTCTTCCAGGAAAATTAAGTTGTCCCTGTGATCTGAATTAGTTTGACAGAGTTTATTTGAATTACACAGATATCACATAATAATTCTGGAGTTTAAAAATATGGGGATACAAGGTGGGGGATTTATATGGCAACAGATTTTTCCTATCATACTCAGTGCTAGAGGCAACTGAAATTTGCAAATGAATATGCAATTAAAAATCCCACACAAAATGTAAAGAAAAATATTTTTATTTTGCTTTTTCTATGCCAATATCACAAAGTAATTACACAAATGCTTAGTGAATTTCACTGCCCTGCTGATTTACAGAAAGCAGTGTGACAATTTATCAACAACAATTAACATCTTTAAACTTATTTCATTCAATTTAAGAGTAAAATATGCCATATATGGGGTTATTTTTCCAGTCTTTTATAGATCAGCATTTCATTCTGTTTCTATTTCAGATGGACATTGTTGTACCTTTAAGAACAAAATATATATATATTAATATTCTCCAAAAAATGCGAAGCCTTGTTTGCAATCAATGCATATTCCCCTTTTGTGTAAGAATAACAGATGTTGATAGAAATAGCCATTGGGTTTGTAAAGAACCCATTTCACGTGTCAGAATAGTTGTGCCTCTTCTAGATGAAATGTCAAAAGCAGGCAGATATCTCAATGTGAAATGACCTTAAGAAAAACCCGACCTCGCCAAAGATGACCTTTTTCCAGCAAGAAACATTAAAATTACAACCATATTGATGCTTCAGCTTCAAAAACAATATGTATTTCTTTTTCAGTGTTTTTCTGTCTTGGCATCCTACGTATTTTAAATAAAGATGTACAGTAGTCCACTTTATACTGTTTCTGTTGAGCTGATTTATGGTCATGAATTTGTTTTATAAATGTATTCATACACAGGGACATGCATAACAATATTTTCATAAATGTAGATATACATACAGACACATACGTAAATGCAATTATATACATTCATAAAGGTTCAAACAAGATTATCCTAATTTCTCAAGGGGTCTAACATTTTTTTATGTCCATATTACATTAGTAGAATGTATTACTTACTGTAACTGAATTAAATCTTTTCACAGTATCTTCCTTTTCTGAATTTTTAACAGATTCCCATGGCCTCACTTTCTTCAAGGAAAATATATATCTTATCAAAGTGTTAATCAAACTGAAGTGTGTAAGGCTCTTATAAAGTAACACTGAAGAAGTATTCACATGTAATAGTGTATGTGTGTTCATGTGCCATGGCTGATTAATGGCATGCAGTTTCTCCTTTAAACTAGGAAAACAAAACACAGTATAGCAAAACAGCTACAGACAAAAAAAAAAAAAAAAACAAAAACAAAAACAAACCCAAACAACAACAAAAACCAAACCAAAAAAAAAACAAACAAACCACCAAACCCAAAAACATCCTTTACTAAGTACTGGAGATGTAAAATTTCTTTTTTGTGAGTGACGCAGAATCTCAGTCTCAGCTTTTGATCTAAAGTTCACAGTGATTTGAAATTAAAGGCTGAAGATCCTATACACTGGAGATCTTCAGGAAGGCACCAGATGTTCTGAAAGTTCTCATCTGTGTACAGGATGATTAAGGAAGTACACAGGGGTTTTGGAGGTCAACAGTATTAAAAGTTTATTCAAACTCTGCCCGTATAAACCAAACCTTTCTCACAGCCCCTCCTTAGCTGATCTGTACCTCCAACTGCCTTGTTCCCCAGTTCCCTCTTTCCCTACCCACAATCTGTGCGCTGTCCTTCCAGATACAGTTCCCACCTCTCTTGAAGTCATTCTGTTGACTGAAGCAATGGGGAGTACTCAACATATCCTCACAAAAGCTGTGCTGGGAAAGGACAAACAAAATTTCAGGAGATGTTCTGTCAGATGGTTATAGAATAATCTTTTTTGCTCTTTTTCCTCCCTCGCCTGTCATCTCCTGGCAGAGATATAGAAGTTGCCTCAGCTCCTCTCTGTTCAGGTATGTTTCTTGCACTTATTTCTCACCTCACATCTCCAGCCCATTTCAAACAAATCATTTCTTCTGAAATTATTAAAACAAGTCACTAAAATGCCTACAATTTAAACTCATCTTAGATTTGGTTCTGAGAAGGCACTGCTACCCACAGATTTCATAGAATCATATAGTTGTTTAGGTTTGAAAAGACCTTTAAGATCACCAAGTCCAACCATTAACCCATCACTGCCAAGCCCACCACTAAACCATGTTCACACGTACATCATATACACCTCTTTTACGTACCTCCAGGGATGGTTACTCCACCACTTTCCTGGGCAGCCTGTTCCAGTCCTTGACCACCCTTTCATTGAAGAAATTTTTCCTAATGTCCAATCTAAAGCTCCCCTGGCACAACTTGAGGCCATTTCCTCTTGTCCTATTGCTTGTTACTTGGGAGAAGAGACTGACCCCCACCTGGCTACAACCCCCTTTCAGGGAGTTGAAGAGTATGATAAGGTCACCCCTGAGCCTCCTTTTCTCCAGACTAAACACCCAGTTCTCCCTCAGCTCATCCTCATAGAACTTGTGTTCCAGACCATTCCCCAGCGCTGTTGTCCTCCTCTGGACATGCTCCAGCCCCTCAATGGCCTTGTTGTCATGAGGGGCCCAAAACTGGACACAGGACTCAAGGTGTGGACTGTCCAGTGCCGAGTACAGGGGGATGATCACTGCCCTGGTCCTGCTGGCCACACTATTGCTGATACAGGCAGGGATACCATTGGCCTTCTTGGCCATCCGGGCACATGTTGGCTCATGTTCAGCCAGCTGCTGACCAACGGCCTTGGTGAATTGCCATTATATCTCATACTGCCTATGTTGCTACATCAATAACTGCTAAACTTTAATTTCTCAGTATAATGCATAGTGTTCAGTATTTTAGCTTCAGTTTTTCTGAGTCCCTTAACCCAACACAGAAAGCATCCTTTACTGTCTTCTAGGGGAAGAAACAATTGCTGACAAAATTTATTTTTTATTGTTTCCCTTCATTCTTGGAGATCGTTAAGGTACTTAGCTATTTAATTCTTGTACATAGACACATTCAGGTAACACACTTGTTTTGATTGGGACTGTTTTTAGTAAATAATTAATTCAACATATCAAAGTAGGGTTTGTTCAAAGTGGGAGAATTTAGATCTCTCAGTGAATAATCAAGCCCAGAATATAATAGAGCAAAAGGACCTGCCCTCTAGCCAGGACAAAAAGGATGAGAGGTAAGCAGCCAGGGAAGCAGGCCAGGAGAGGAAGAGGGGGATGGGAAATAGCCATGCAAGAAATTTGGGGCTATGCTGGCATCTTTGCAGAATCATTTTGTTTTGTTTGTTACCTAGTTTCATGTCTCTGATTGGATAATAGCATCTTTTCTTAAAGAGAAAAGAGTGGAAATTCAAGGGAAACTCAAGAGGACAATGGGACATTTCTGTTGCAAATTTTAATGTGCCAGAACCACATGGTACAAGTATCGGCCTCTGTGTCTTTACTCACCAGGTCCGCATTCCTTTTAGCTGACCACTTCCTTATTACTCTTGTCATTGCTGAGTTGCCTTTCACCAATATGAGTGATGGCCTGACCTAGCTAGGTTGTTCAGGAAGCTTTTCTGCTTTTAAAGGATGCCTTTTTAACCTCAATAAAGCCCTGTACTTCTCTGCTTAACCATAGTTTTATTCTCACCATTTTACTTTGTTTTTGTTCTCAATGATACACAAACCATCTGTGCCTCTAACACAATGTTCTTGAATAGCCTCCAGGCTGTTTCTGTGGTTTTAAAGTTTTTTACTTTGCCCTTCAGCCTGCTGTTAACCATTTTCCTCATGGTTTTAAAATCTGCCCTTTTAAAGTTTTTCACTTTTTTTTACTCCTATGGGGGAATTTTACATTGGGATTTTGTGGCAAGGTTTTGGTAGCAGGGGGACTGAAGAGGTGGCTTCTGTGAGAAGCTACTAGAAGCTTTGCCTTTGTCTGATGGAGCCAATTCCAGAGCACATTCCAAGACAGACCAGACACTATCGAAAGCCAAGGCCATCAGCCACAGTGTTTGTTACCTAGTTTCATGTCTCTGATTGAATAATAGCATCTTTTCTTAAAAAAAAAAAGAGTGGGATAGCTGAGATGAGGTATTCAAGGAGAAAAATCTCCTGTGCAACTGCAGCCAAAGAGAGGAGTGAGAATCTGTGAGAGAAGCAGCTCTGCAGACAGCCAGGATGGTGAAGGAGAGGCAGGAGCTGGTGCAGGCACCAGAGCTGAGACTCCCCTGCAGCCCCCAGTGCAGCCCATGGGCAGGCAGCTGTGCCCCTGCAGCCATGGAGGTCCATGGAATGCAGAGATCCACCTGTAGTCTGTGGAGCACCCCACACAAGCAGGTGGATGTCCAAGGGAGGCTGTGACCCCATGCAAAATCTGTTCTGCAGCAGTCTTCTGGCAGGACCTGTGGACCATGGAGAGAGGAGCCCATGCTGGGACAGGTTTGCTGCCAGGAGTTGTGACCCCATGCGAACCCATGCTGGAGTAGCCTGTTCCTGAAGGACTACACCCCATGGAAAGGATTTCTACTCTGATTGGATTGGTGAGATATTAATATAATTTCCCTAATAGGAGTCTGTTTTGCTCATGATGGTAATCACTGAGTGATCTCTCCCTCTCTTTATCTCAACCCATGAGTCTTTTCTTATATTTTCTGTTGCCTATCTAGTTTAGGAGTGGCAGAGCAGCTTTAGTGGCATCCAGTCAGGGTCAACCCATCACAAATTTCCTTCTATTTTGTCACAAAACCTGATTATCCAAGGATTGCTGTTTGCCAATGAGGTTCAATTTTGTAGAAGTAGAAAATCCTTGAATTTGAGATGTTTAAAATAATTAAGTCTATATTTAGGGCTCAATGCAGTTTGATGAAGACTGCATCAAAATTTCCATGGGTGTTGTGATGACTCAAAACCCAAAGAAATGTCCATTTGGTAACAGTAACTTTGCCTTTCTATCAATCCTGATATTTCAAAAATATTATTAGCCTAGAGGAGGAAGAAATGTCTTATGTTTACAACATTTAACCCAGAATCTGAGTGAACTAAGTTCAGGTTTTTATACTGCCAGAGCTTCTTTGGATGACTTTGACCAATCAATCACTTTGTGGTTGTGTAACACCACTTACCTGAGTGAGGGGACTCCTGGTGAACTCGGCTGCTCATTTTAAAGTTTCTGCCATAAGTAGCCTCAGATTACCCCAGCTCAGTTTGCCTGTAAAATCCAGCGGTCCATGTCAAAAAGCAACATGTAGGCCTTGTTGTGAAGGACCATGGGAAGGACTGTAAGGACAACTCTTTTGTCTGTTTATCTTCAGCCCCATAACCACATGGCAAAAATGAAAGCCACAGCTGGAGGTTATCAGATCAGGCCCAAAATAAAGTGACATACAAGAAATCATATATACAAATACAAGGCTTTCCTACCCTTCTTCCTAAGGAGAGCAATTTGGATTTAGCACAGAACTGACTCTGACAATTACAGAAGTGAGGTAGTCACGGGGTCTGCTTTTTGCAGAACAGCTCAGAAGCATCCCCACGGACTGGGGACAGTAGCAGCACCCTGACTCTCCAGCAAGTGTATGTTGTCTCCAAAAACAGAAGTCCTAAGAGTCCTTCTAACACAGGGGTTTCTACATCTGATGGTATCATATAGTCTGACACCATTTTTTTTTTCATGGTAAAGCTATATTTCTTCACTAAATCATGTTGTAATATGTTATGAACTGAATACTACAGTAACTAACCTTTCCCTTCCCTATTGTCTAAAGGATTTGAAATTTGTAGTGGCAGATATTTTAACTTTCCCCCTATTTTCTGTGGATAATTTTCAATCCTTTCTTACCTCTGGCAGCCTATCTGGGTCAGGATATGATGATGCTTCTAATTATTAATGAACTTAAGAAATAAATTGTTTAAGGTAGCAGATTTAGGCAGAAGTGCTTCCCTCCAAACCTCACTCATTCAGGTGTCCTAAAAGGACAACAGGAACATGTACACACACATGAATAAGAGTTTTCATCATAAATAGGGATTTCCACATATCAGATTCAGGATAGGTCCTGCTACTTCTTCTTTGCCTTTCAGTAATAAAACTACTAAGATCCAAGGTATAAGTAGGAGAAAGCCAATGTGCAAAGCCACCTTAGGATACCTGGGAGACACAGGCATGTGAAGGAGGTGCAGGTATGCATAGTTGAGCAGTGATTCCAGAATGTATAGAAAAATTACCCTTATTTCATGGAAAAAAACATTAGCCATATGTATCCTCAAAATGTTATATCCCTGGGATATGGCAGCAAGAACCTTTATTTTAACAACTATATTTATTTAAGCAGAAGACAGGGCTTGAAAGGGAGACATGAGACGACATGAGGGGAGTAAGCTTCATGGTATAAGAATGCTGACAGAAGCAGTCTGCCTCTGCTTTAGTCCCTGGAGAAAGTGTATGTGGACGCACTTGATCCAATTTTCAGCTGTAAATCAGTATCAATCAATCCACTGTAGTCAATCCGTTTGTCATTTTCACTTGCTTTTGGTAGTTACCAAGGAAATTGGCTCAGTCTTCTTCTGAAAGTTCTTTTCATGAACCTTCCTTCCTATAAAAGTGTGCTGGAGAGAACAAGATTAATTGGGCATGAAATACAGAGAGAAAAAATGAGAAGGGAAAGGAAGAGGGAAAGATAAAAACTAAGGAGAAAAAAAGAGGAAATAAATAAACCAGAAAATGCTACCTAAGGCAAATCCAAAAGAAGAGGTGCTTCCCGGACAATTTTGGCCTTGTTAGGACTGCAGCCACAACAAAGAAATCTGTAGAGCCTTTTGGCTTGATATGCAGAGACAAATCCCATCCACTCCTAAGCAGCTGTTGTAATGATGTCCAGAATTTACTAGGCATGGCAGCCAGGGATGAAGAGAAAGTTGGCCACAAAGGAAGATGGGGGAGAAAAAAGAGAAAGAGGAGAAGAGAACCTAAAATCTATTAACTAAGTAGGGAAAATATCAGCCAAAAATAAAATTTAAGAAAATAGGTGAGAATACAGCTTTTATAACCAATTCAGAATCATTATTTTTCTCAAACACGAATATAAATATGCCTCTCATGTACAGCCTTTGTGCATGCATGTGTGCATGCATGCATACTTTTCTGTCCTTCTCTCTGATGGTGCTTTAGGATGAGAGTAGGTGGGAAAACTATGGTTAAATAGCTGCTTTCTAGTGTTTTTCAGCATTTTTCCTATTAGATTTTATGCCCACTATTCCAACTAGATCAAAGGATCAGATACCTAACACATGAAGAAGAGGACAGTGCACTTGAGATGTGGAGAAGCAAATGCTTATGAGTATGTGGGGAAAATGAAGGGAGAAAGCAAAAGAAAATGGTAGGTGTGGTGTCAAGAGCAGGTGAAGAGAGGCCCTGTGTTCCTTTCTTAAAGGAAGACAGTCATTCACATGATTGAACAATGAGTTTCAGATACTTTTCTAATCAACATTCTGAAGAAAGCAAACAATGTCTTAATTTTCAACAGAAATCCCTTGAAATGGCAGAGTTGCTGCACTGCAACTCCCAAAAGAAAGTATGACCTTGTGTTATTTCTGGCTGTCTCTCTTTCAGGGCAATACTTACTGGAGGTCTGTTTAAGCAAACCAAGATATAAATATGAAAAGAATTGCATTTCACATAACTGACCTGTTCTGCTCTATGCAGCCAAGTTAGGAATTGCTGGATATCTGTGGCTCCTGGCACAATGAGTCGTTGGTGTCAAAAGAAGCCATTGATACTGAAAGAAGAAGCAACAATATTGTCACACGCTAGAGGAAGAATTGAGAAAACAACTGAAAAGGCAAGAGATGAATATTCTGAACATAACAAATGCATACTAAGAGCACCATCACATTATTTCTACCACATCATGTCTTTCTCCTGCAGTTTTATATATTAATCCTTCCTTAGGTTGGGATTTTTAATCTGTTCTGCTCCATTGCACAGTTATATCCACCCTGAACTGTTGAGAGTATCTCTGGTTCCCTTAATGTCTAGCGTAATTCTCTGTTTCTTGAGACATATCCAAGCTTCTTCTCTAGTCTGTAGCAAAGGATCATTTCATCCAATTGATTAATATTTTTCCACCCTGACTCTGTAGTCAGTTATACCAGACCCCTTTGGCCAAGCTCCCTCATTTTTAGTTTTAAGGTGCTGGTGTTAATGCAAAGACATTTTTATATTTCTATTTTACAGCTAATGGTGAAATGGTCATTACCCCTTTTAGGTGAGACTCTGAGGACCTCTATTCTTTACTCTGAGGCTCAGGTGCTTGTGATGTGACCTTGGGTAAATTATTTAACCTCCCTGGCTTCTGGACTGGATTTTTATATTGCCAGGGTAACTCAGAAGGGGCTTCAGTGAAATTTGTGCAATTTTAGCAAGAAGAAAGGAATTTGAATGGGGGAGACTTTGTCCCCTGTACTTCACTGTTCAAACCCAAAGTAAGTGTCATCATCATTTCCTTCTAGGTTTGTTTATAAAACGCTGAAATCCTCCTGTGAAAAGTACTCCACTGATCCAAATTACTGTACAGATTATTGTTTATGGAAAGCAATTTCCTGGCCCTTATGGTTTTAATAGTGTCCTGGAAAGCTAGCACAATCCAAAACGGTGTCCTGATTCCATCTTACCACCAGTGCCTGAGAGTTTCCCTAAAGACAGAATGACAGCTGTGCACTCAATACATTGAACTCTTTGGTTCTTTGTAGGAGATTTGTGCTGGGGCAGACCAGGTGTATCCTCTGTCATGTCCACTGGTAGTCAGCCTTCAACCCTTACAAAGAAATGACATGATGGAGTGAAAATAACTGAATGATTTCATGAAAGTAGAATGCTTAGTGCTTTTGCTGGTAGGACTTTAAAATAGGAGCAAAAGTGGTGGTTTCTTTGCTTAATCATAGGCAATTTTTTTAGTGGAAAAGATTTTCTTCATTGCATCAAACTGGTGCACTGACAGTCATGTATACAGAACTGGCAGGTGGGGTTAGGTTTCATGCATTGAGGGAGAAATTTACTCTTTATTTTCATATATAGATAATGTGGAAACAAGTTGGTTTGGTGGACATAGTAAGCCAAAGATGGTTGAGATTGGCATTTGAAATTCTGTTTTCTTTTCTGAATAAGTAGTCAATTTTTCAATTATGCCAAAATAAAAAAAGGAGAGAGGGGGATGCTGGAAAAAACTTGGAAGATTTGATTAAATTTATATTAGCTCAGATGAAGCCACTGAGAGACCCTTTAGCTCTGAAATCATAAAGTAATACTTGGGAGCTGGGCTGTTTGATTGTTGGGTTTTTTCATATTTGTGGGTTTTTTCCTTTTTTTTCCTAAAGATGCCTAAATTATACCCAAGCAAAGCTGAGCTACATTTTTTTAGAAAAAAAAATGTGAACAGCAACCTTTCAAATTTATTCAGACTAATGAGCTAGTCTAAATTTTGAGAATACTAATTCACAGAAGTCGGTTCTGTGGTGGGAGAAACACAACAAGGTTGTCACAGCCTGTGAACAAAGTGAATTGGTTATATGACTGACAGTAAAGATTTCTTTTAACATCAGTAAAAGGAGGCTGAAGTGACAGGTAAAAGGACAGATGCAGAATTCTGCAGCACTCTGAGAGTTTGTGTACTATCACTAAGGGACAAGTTGACTTGATACCAACTTAATAGGCTCAGCAGGGGCTGAGCAAAGGGATGGAGACTGTAAATGGGTGTAATAGGGCATCTATACTGTATCAGCCTAAGCATGAAAACTATCTAGCTGGTTTTGGCTGAGGAAATTAATCACATTACCTTTAAAGTCAAGCTTGTCTTTTAATCTACGACCTGGTTGGTGTACAATATTTCACAGGAAACATGCACATAATTTTAGTTACTTTTATGCATCTCCAAAATGAATTTAACATCATCACAAGGCAGCTTAGATTCAACATCATCTCTGAGAAAATGAAATACTGGAGCAAAACTATAAATGGGAACCTTAAGACCAAGGGGGTATAAGCAGGCATACAGCATTTAACATGCTGTATAATCTGCTAGCAAGAATGCTTGCATAAGAAAAGGTGAAGGTTTCACACTTTTCTTGTGCGTTTTCTTGGCAGGTCCAGTCTAATGAGCCTCAGAGAAAGTGTTGGCTACTGCATTCAGCAGCAGATGAATTAAGCTGGGAGATTCTTGCCATCAGAAATAATTCTACAGTGGGAAGAAATCCTGCTGTGCTGAAAGTTGACCTCTTGGACAAACATGCTGTAATAAAAAGTGCTATTTGCTACGAGCGCATTGAGAGTTTTAAATCATCAGCCTAAAGTACCCCAGGCTCCAACAGTAAAATTTTCATTCAAAGAAGGGCTCAGCTTCACAACACAATAAATTATATATGACTAGGACATATAAAACATTTAAAGATATACAGAAACTCACTGTATTTGTGTTCAGTAGACGAGTTCATCTCTTGAAGTACTTTTTTATGTCAATCTTGACTATTCAGATGCAGGTGGGGGGAGTTTTTTTCTCAAAACAAGAGGAAGCAAAACAAACTGGCCGTTTTCCACCAAGTGTCTGAATTTAATTGCTATACACGTGTTTTTTTGTGTATGGTGAGAAACTCTATGCAGAAATTAGGGATGGTATGCACCTATGTGGGGAGATTTCATTGCCCATTGTAGTAAAAAAATGAAGGATGCCTGGAAATCTTTAGCAAAATCTTGCAATAAAAAAAAAATATCAGAGTGGTGTACAGAGATGCAACTGAGTGGGATATGCAGAAGAAAATTACTCCCCAGTAGCTGTCACATGAACCTGGTGACCTCCTGGTTTGGCTGATTTTAGGCATTACTGCCAAAGTGAGCAGAGTGCTGGACTCACTCTACTGTCACACAACCACTGTCCCCACACACACCAAAAAAAAAGCATATTTTCTGATGCTTCCACCACATAAAAAAATAAATAAAAAGATCAAGTTATCTGATGCAGCATCTTTAGGGCTCACCCCCTGATTCAGCAAGTACCAGAACCCTCTTGCTGGCACGAGAAAAAATAATTGCTGTTAAGAAACCTTGAATTTCCAGGGAAATCAGGAAAAAAAGGTGAGGAAATAAAAAGATTAAAATCAGGGAAGGGTTAGAAATAATTTAAATGTAGAAGAAGAAAATCTAATTTTTGGGGTCAGTTCTCCACACCTTGACAAAACTTTCCTGGAGAAAAACTAGTAAGACTTGGACAATAGGCTCTTTTAGAGCATAGATGAGCTCATGACTTGATTATAAATCAAGGGCGAGGCCCCTCTCCTCTGCAAGTTCATGCACAACATGTCTGCATAAGGAAAAGCAGAGGAAATTTCTAACCATCTTACATCCTGTGAGCCAGAGGCATCCAGGACCGTCATGTGCTCTTTTGTGCCGGACACATTTGCTATGGTGTTCCCAGCTGGAGATGTACCCAAATAGAAATGTTCATCTGACTCTCTCTACCATTAGAAGCAAAGAAATAGAGTAAAATGGCTTTGGTCTTACCCTGTAGATGTAGGGCTAATGTCTAGGATCCAAATTATTAGCACATACATGGAAATATACATGGAAAGTAACAAAAAATTAAAGTAAAAAGACAGGAAATATAGTCAGAAGGTAAGTTCTTTAATAGCAAGCAATGACTTTTCCCCTCTGACTGTACCACGTCCCCACAATCATACAGAGCCTTAGAGAATATAGAAACCAGTCCAATGGACACTAATAAATAATCATTGCCCAGATATCTTAAGCCTGGATTAATTTACATTAGCCTGAAATGTAATTTATAGTTATTCCCCTAAAAGGGGGCTGTAAGTATAAGTGAGGCTGTATCTACACCAGTAGCATAACTGCAGCAGAAATAAACTTTGACTAGTGTGCTGCTCTGTCTTTCCTCATGGGCAAACCCTCATGTGCTCACAAACCAGTGACTTTCAGCTCCCTTAGGCTCTGCTGAAAATTCTTGGTTTATGTGTAATCCACTGTATGTGTAAGTATATTCCATATATTATCTGTTAAGTTCCATTAATATGTGACCAGTTCTTCACTGCTGGTCTTGTGGGTTTTGAGTTATAAGCTCAGGTAAATTTACATTAATAGACCTTCAGCGTTTTACACTGAGATCAGCCTCCATTTCCCAGAGGAACACTGATTTTTAGGAATAACTTCCTGCCTAGCTGCCTTCATGCACCCAAACATGTCTTTGCTGCTTCTCCTCTTCTTCCCACTCTCTGATACATGTAGGACACTTGTCACCTCACTTTTCTTCTGGGGATGAGGAGTTTAAATCAAAACAGACAGACTCAAACTATATTCAACAACTTCGGAAATAACACCTTTTTTTTTTTTTTATGAGAAAGAAGTTTAACTGCAGTGTCTAAGTATGCAGACAGATTCATTCATGTGTGTATAACCTCTTGCCAAACCAGCATTCCAGGGCAGGTATTCAGTTAATCACAGTTTGCACAGGGACTTCAGCCAAACCCTCAGGTAGCTTTGTTATGTTTTAGTCTTTTATTTGCTATAATTCAGTATCCTACACCTGTGTTCTCTGGAACCTACCAAAATCAAACTGGGAGGCATGATAAGTAAACCAGTTATTTACTCCCTGAATTCTTTTTTCTTCCATTCTCTCGCATGAGGTTTAATATTGTGCCCAATCTATATAAGACATAGAACATCATAAACGGAGGGGGAGATATAACACTGGCAAGGGAGAGAGCTCAAAAATCAATCTTTATGGTCCCATAAATGATTTTTTTCCTATTAGTCCTCTTAAAAAAAAAAAAGTTATCCGCATGGATTTCTGCACCTGAAACACCTATGTTAGAATGAGTTGTAAAAAAAATGTTGATGATTAGATGATTAACAGTATTTCAGTTAGGTCTTCAATATGTTTTCCAGACAATACAAACAATAGTATGTTCTGAAGGCAGAGCAGGAAACAGGATAGGAGACAAGGCTCTTTACTGATTGTGTATTTCACACCAAAATAAATTGTAAGGATACAAAACAAATGAAAGATTTAGGAAAGCAATAAAGCATTCTAGAAAGATTATTTCACACATACACATACTCACACACACAGAGACAAAGACAAGAATCAAGCTTGAAATCCACTCTGTTCACATTAAAGCCAGATGTTTGGACTTCGTGCAAATGGAGTGTGGAACAGCTGCAGAGAGGAAATCCAATCTGAATCTGCAGCCAAGCTGAATGTGGGACCTTCATGTAGCCCCACTACAACTCCTTTCAGAACTGAGGGGCAGAGGTAGATTGTTCTTGCAACCTCTGACTGGCACCTGTCCTCCTCTCCTCCATCAGCGCTCGCCCTTCTCACTGTAACTGCAGGCACCATGAGGGCTTCAACAAATCTCATTTAGGATACATTACTCTGAACTGAATTATTTCACCAAAATTAATTTCCCACATACGCATTCAGAGTCAAACTTCATTAAAAAGAATGAAAAGTTGCTCCATAATAATTATCAGAAAGCAGATTGTTTATAAAATGTAATGAAGTATTTATCCAGTTTTTGTTTTGCTTCTGAATTCTGAAGCAACATTAAAAACATGTCTTGCATCTCTTTTGAAAGGTTCAGTGTCTCCAGTATAACACATTCCAGACTGACAGAAAAGGATAAGGATATTTGTATACATAGATATAGGTGATATTGATATACAGCTGTAGACACACACACATATTGCATTGTTTACATAATTTATTTCTCAGCTGAATCTCTTAAGGGTCCTGATACAATGCAATAACTCCCTTATTCAGAATTCTGCACACAATTTCCAACAAGTACTTAAACATGCTTTAATTTTATTCCTGGAAATCTTAAAAGCATTTAGAAAGCTGTTACTCTCTTAGAAGAAGAGCCCACAATATGAATATGAATACTGGATTAACTATTAAGGCTAATGTAACATGTTAATAATACAGCAGGTTCACGCTGCTGGTTGCTTTTAATAACACAGCAATACACTGAAATTCATGATACCTGGCAGAAATTGTGTCCATAGCCTCATATAATCTTATTTAGGAGCTGCTTTCAGACTGCATTGGCTCAACTCAAATTTTAGACCAAAAAAAAAAAAAAAAAAACCACCTTTATACTTACATTGTATCTTACATCTGAGGATCTTAAAGTACTTTAATTTCCCATAGTATTAAACTAATACAACAGTCTTCTCATATTCTCTTTTATTTGTATTTGGCTTCTTCCCTGCCTTTTGTCTTCTCTTGTACCCACTGCCTATATACATTTATTCCTGCTTTTTTTTATCTGTACGTGTATAGATTAATTCCTTTTGATATGTCCATACTGCATGCACTTGTGTATCTAGAATGAATTCCTGCCTTCAGATTTATATCAAATAAAGAAAAACAATTTCTAGAATTAAAAGAAATACACACAAAACCCAGGAACACTGTTCTATATCTTAAATGTCTGTCTTTGTAGTTTAAAACATCAAACCTCATTACAGAACAATGGCTGAGATTGTTGGTAATTATGGCTTAAAAGAAAGATTTTAACTTTCCTGACATAGAAAGCTCCTTTTTTTCCCTTTTTTTTTAATATGTTTTTTTCACAACCTAAGCTGAAATTGTTGAAGAGCCAAAGGGTGGGGAGGTTCTGGGATCTGATGAGGGAGCAGAACTGACCATGACACCAGTCCCATTCCTCCACAGAAGAGTGTCTAATCTTTCAAGATTCCATCAGCTGGAGCTGGGAATTTGATTTAGAGGAGACCCTGCATATCATCAGGCACCTGCAAGTGGTCAGAGAAGTTACATCCAACACAGAAGGTGCACCTGAATATCCAGGAAGTCAAATGCAGCTCAAAAGACGGGTTGACCACCTTCAGTGTGTAAGTCCTAGGCAGTTTGGCTTGAAAAAGAATTGTAGTTCTCAGTTGCTTATTTTATGAGAATTCCCCTGTTTTTCATGTAGAAATCTGAAAAATGAGCTTGTGGATCAGGTGTGTCTAGCTAATTCAGTTCATTTTTATACAAGATCTCATTTAAAGGCAAAGGCTCTGTAATAAATAATAGTTGTGGAAAAAAATATCTCCCAGAAATAAAAATTTCCTCCTCTCTTAAATACGCTCAGATTGGCTAACTCACAGATTCTACTTTTACATCAAAATCTTTTTTATAGAGTAAGATTTCATTGGGATAGTCTTGTTATCCATGTACATAGCATAATCCTTTATAAAAAATTAGTTTCCTGTGCTAATATATCTCTTGTGGCATTAGCTTCTGCTGTCTGATTAAGAATGATCTATTGTCAGTTTTCTGTTGTCTCTCATCAAAAGCTTTCAATGTCTTTTTCTCATTTTCTTGTAAGACATAATAGCTAACATGTAATAGACAAAAATAAAAGCATTTTATTTGCTTTTGGGTGGTGGAAGTGTAAAACACTGTGTTACGCAAGTAGTCACAGGTGTTGTATTGATTATTATGTAACATGTACCTCTTAATTAAAGAACCAAAAATAACCAAACAAAAAACAACAAAACCAAAAACAGTAAAGAGAAAGAAGTCAAGGAGCCTAGAAAGTGCCCATGGAATATGATGCCACTCAGAATCTGTTACAAGAAGAGCCTTAAAATTTATTTTGAAATTAAAACCAGTTTTATGCTTATTGAGGGAGGGGGGTAGCAAGGATCCGAATATGTGTATTTAAACAAAGTATTGGGTTTTGTTGTGGGGCAAATCCAAAACCAAGAGAAGCCTATTTTTCTCATTCTGGTTTTCATATTAAAGAAATGTTCCAAGAGCAACTATTCTCATGAGGTTTTGGCTCAAGATGGCAAGAATTTTAGGAAAAAACAGATGATCTCACAAGACCTCCGACATCCAAAGCAGAAAAAAAAAATATCACAAGTCAGTTTGTGCCACATGCCACTACTCAGGGCCAAAAATCTGCTCAGAACAGTCTAAAGAAATGTTGGGATATTGAACCAAAAATAAAAATTTCTGAGTTTTTTTACTCTCAGGCCTAAAGTCTGAACACAAATCTGACCACAAGATGAATATGGTCTCCTCAGAGAGTAACTCTCACATCTGTCATTGATGACCGACTCTCACATCTATTGTTGATGACCTACTGGCTGAAAAATAACCATTCAAGGAAAGAATAAAGCAAAAGGGGAATCCTATTACAAAGATGGTAGTATATTTCCATGTCCCAATAATTCAGCATCAAATTGCAAATGATGAAACAAAGTACCCAGATCTTTATTGTGACAAGATGCATGGGGAAGGAAGAGGGCAGAAGACAGTTTCATCATAGGTATGGTGGAACTGATTTTGTACAACAATTTTGGCAAGCTTAGAATACTACCATCTTCAGTTTCGTGGTCAGCAAAGGCTGATAGGGTTCACAAACACCATTTAATTTACACACACTCAATATCACACACACAGTTGCATATGAATTCAGTCTGAACTGTGTGAATATTTACGAGTCTATTTTCAAAACTAAGGTACTTGACATGTAGTTGACATTAAATAAAATCACAGTTAGGTGGGTCTGAAAATTATATAATGCTATAAAAGGCTTTCAGCAAAACGTTCTCTGAACCAGAACCTCGATAGGTGCAAGGTGGTATATATCCATTTATTTCAGTGTCTATTTTATGCCAGTTTTGAGCCTGGTCTTATATATTATCGCACACAATCATATTCTCTGACTTTCTAAAAATAACACCATACGATTGAGAGATGTTGTCAGTTTTGGAACAGGATTTTCTGTAACATTTTGAAATTTTACTAAAGTGAGAAAATAGAACATGGAATACTTTTTGGCAGATTTTTATGCTATGAGTCAAGAGAGGGGATCGTAGAATAAAATCGTATATCAACTCATGAGTGTAATACAGATATTTATGACATGATTCGCTGTAGCCTGGTAGAATGAAAGTGGGATTAATAAAATGTGTGCAGAGAAGTGTGCAAACTGTTGCATCCTCTGAATTCAATGAAGATGACGTGAAAAAGTTGTTTAGATGTTTTATTATGTGTGGATATCCTATAAAAAATGCAGTCTGGAAGTAAAAGCGGCCAGAGATAAAGATGAGCATGATGGGGTTGACAGTCCAATTAAACTTGAAAACCTCTTTTTATGTTACACATTAAAAATCATGTTTGAACCAATAAACAGAATGAATAAACATAGTATCATTGTATGTGTATTATGCATCTATAAAAGTAGAACACAAGACTGACTATAGTATTTCAGTGGTGTTTAGTTATTATGAGAGATATGACAGTATTGAAGGAAAGGTTTGGGATAAAATAACACTCAGGTTAACACGTGCCCTTAAATAAGTCAATGGAGGCTCTAATTTTCTCAATCCAGCCTTATTAGGAGGACTTCATTCTCTTAAATATATTACATAAGAAAAAGGGATTAGGTTGAAGAAAGCTCAATAAAGAACAGATAGATCTCTCCAGTAACTGAAGGAAAAACTCATTTGATCCCCTGGGTCCCACTGAGTTTAAACCCTGTGTTTTCTGGTGCCCTTTTTCCCTTGTGACTTGTGCAGAGCTGATTTGCTGTCCCTCAGGAGGTGCTTGGTCCATGCTTCTTTCCTATAACACCCTGGCTGTTGGTACTACTCCACCAGGAGGATTCAAAAGGGCAGTCTGGGAAGGACCTGGGCTGAAACTCATATGACTGAATTAAACAGGGAACCACCCAACAGAACACAGCCAAAATAACATGCAAAGATATACACCTTTTAATTAGTTCAGGTGGGTTGATGCCAGCATTTGAGATACCTAACTGGAAAAACTCATGAGTTTTCAGATTAATCCATGGATGAAACAAGATACCTACTTCCATGTTATTCACATGAAGGAACCTCAACACCTCTGGCTCTGAGTCTGACTATAATTACAACATTTTCTTGCTGCAGTGGCATAAAAGCATAGTCGGTGATTCCTTTATATGGCAGAGGACAATTTTTCAGTCAGCCTAAGGTGAGACACAAGAAGAGACAATTTGGATTATTTTCTAGCTGTAAATGTCTTGTGTGCAGCAAGCTGGGAGTAACTTCATTCTCCCTCTGCTCCCTCAATGCTGCCCTGAGATGCCAAACACCAGAAGTTTCAGAAGGGAGGCAGAATATGATATGTAACCAGGCGCCTCTGTGTTATTACCTTTTTGTCCCACCTTGGATAGGTGGGGGATACACTAAACAGGTGTATCAAAAAGGCAATGTAAATGAGCTCATTTGCAAATACAGTTAATGGATCAATGCAGTCAACTTTTACACCTACTCCTCATATGTTATTCTCAGAAAATATTTTTCTCCCTACTGAAAAATATTACTAAACCAATTTTTCTCATTATTTACAGTTTTCCCTGTGAAATTTTTCTATCAGTATCCAAACTACCCTTTGTCTTTCAGCAGAAATGGGAAATTTTAAACAAAAAGCAATCTTAAAAAAAATAAATAAATTTACCATTCAACTGAAATCCATTACCCAAGAGAAAAAAAACCAAAACAACAAATACTGCATTAGAATCTCTTGACTGACTGCAGTTTTCAGCCATTATATGGCTACTATTATTAATGCTTTTGTTATTATTAGCCCTGGTTGTTTCAGACATGCAAACACTTCCTAAAGCAACATTATAGAACAATATTTCATTAAATTAAAATCACTAAAATCTCTTAAAAGACATCCTATAATGGGAAAATATGAGAGAAATGGAACACTGGGAAGGCTCACACTGAATTTTAAAGCCCATCTGACTGTTGTGTGACATATAAGCACATTGTGTTGTATGCAGCATTTTTACCCTACACAATGGTTTAAAAATATTATGTTTTAGCTTTTTTCTCCCATTAAAAATTTCATACAAAGTCATGCACGTTAATTGAAGCAGATGTGAATGAAATGCAACGCTTGGATTTTATTATGTGAATTTAATTCAGGAAAAGGAGGAGGGGGGCAGGGGGAAAAAGGCGCCTCAACAAATTGCTGTGGATTTATTTTCTTCATTTATATTAGGTTACCCAGAATGAAAAGGTGCCCAATGGATGTTAGATATAATAGCTAGAGAGTTTAATATGATTTCTGCTGCAAGAAAAACTGGACTAGATAAAAAAATCCATATCTTAATGATAGGTAAATAATCCTTTAGTATCTCAGATGTACATGCTACAGGCAGGAACTCTGTGTTCATGAAAACTCTTTTATTCGTGTATGCCATTACTGCAGAGATATTGCTATATTGGTAGATATATTCCTACACTGATAAATAGACTGCATAAACAATATGCCCCCCCATAAGCAAGATAATGCTAGTACATTCTGGCAATAATAGCTCCCCTGCAGGAGGCTAGATTTTTCCCTTTTTCTAAATGCTAACAAGAACAGTTCTAAGGTTATCCATATAATGAAAAACAGGGGTAAAATAAGTGTGGTGCACAGAAGCCTCTTTCCCTCATCTCTCCTATCTCAGGTGATAATGTCGCAGATTTCCTCATCCCCATGTACTCTGATGGCATGTGTGTGTTCATGCGCCTCTGCGCATGTGTATAAGTTATTTTCTTATTCAATAAATAAATGTGTGCACTTCCCCAGTGTCAATAAGGTTTTAGCCACCTGTGAGATCCCTGTATATATTGGATAGATACTTCATTTCAAAGATTCTGATGAAGTCCATAATCCACGGGAATGTAGCACAAGTCCCTGCATGAGGTACTGTAGGGTAAGCTGCTAAGAATCACTTGCAGCTCTGCATGGAGCCACATAGTTCTCTTTGATAAGTTGCCCGACCTGAGAAAGCTGAAAATATGTCCATTATTGTGAAGACTGTTGAAAAAGTATTGGATTATTAGTCTGGGTAGTGACAAGATCCTGGAGACTGATTTAGGTAACACACATTGTTCATCACCCTTTTAAAAAAGAAGTCTCTTAATTTGCAAGTTACTAAAAGACACAGATTTTTGAATGGTAGGCTTTTAGCATCAGAATTTATGTCTTCATAATAGTTGTCTGGTTTTCGGAGGACCTAGACACAGAAACAACATACTGGTGTTAAAACTGCATACACAGCTTCTGTCTCCCTTCACACACACACAAGTGCAGCAAGCTAGCCCTGGTTTAGGGATACTTCCAATCTATGCAAGCCGACGAAGGGACAGTCAAAGCCATTGCCTTTGTTTTGCTCCACCTTTCTTTGTTCTGGAGGAAATGGGGTAGAAAAGCACAGTCACATATGCAACTCTCACATCAGTTTACATGGCTGTATGAACGACTGTCTAGGCAGAGGACTGTTGTGTTTTGTAGCTGGACTGTGCACTGGGCTTTGCACACCTGTGTTGCTGCCTGAAGGACATGGCTCTTGCTGTACTGTGCACCCCAGTGCCCGCTGCTGGCTCTTGCCTCTGTCCCTGTGGTAAGTGGTCTCAGGGCTTGCTATCACCTCGTTTTACACCATGCAGGTGGCCTGTAGGACAAGGCTTCCCCTGGGCTTCAAGGCAGGTTCAATACAGAGTGTTGCCATATCTCATCACACTCTGAGATCAGTAAAATCCCACGATATGGGAAAATTATTTTTTCCTGCTGCATAGGGTCTAACATTTTGTCATGAACCAAGCAGAAAGAGGAAGAGGAAGGAAGGAAGGAAGAGCTGATGCAGAAAACAGCCACTGATCTGGGTATTGCTTTGGAAATTGCTTTAGAAGCACCCACATTGTTATCCATCTGCCTCTCCTCTCATGGAAACCACAGTAACAAACAACAATGCATTAGCTTAGAGGTTTTTAAGGAAATGAATCTTGTTTTCCTTAAGTATACTCCATTCTCTGCTTATAAAGGAATAGAGGTTGAGAGGAAGAATGTAGGCATATGAGTAGTTTAAGTATCATCATTCACAACACAATGTAAATCCATTTTTATAATTTCTATGATATAAAGGCTATCCCAAAAGGCTTTACTGTGTTAAATAAAGCATTTACAGAAGAATAAAAAAACATTAATAACAAGATGGAGGTAATATTCAGAAAGTCAAACAACAAAGCTTTTTAATTTTTATTTTAGGTTACATATGGAAAATCATGGGTATTCAGGTAGGCAGAGAAATGGCTGTCTCTTCCAAATGACTGTAGGTAGGAGGAGGAGACCAATTTTCACCCAGGAATGGGAAAAACACCGGTATCAGATAGCACTAACAGAAAAAAACCTAGAAGAGGACAAAGGGACAAGTGGAAAAACACGGACAAGAATTCATTCAGACCGCATTAAATTCCACACAGTGGAAACAAGTTTTCACCTCTGGGGTTAGAAGCCAAAGCATTTGGATGGACATAGTATGTAATGCAAAACTTGCTTCCACATAAACTTCCAATAAGTTTTCATGAGAAATCCAAAACTCAGTCTGAGTTTGCCATAAAATTTGACCAGATTCATAAAATTTTTCATTCAGATAAATCTAAGTTCCCTTCTGTGCATCTCATTATCCTGGAAAACAAGTTACAGAGGCTCTGAAATCCCTACTTGAATGGTTCTACACCAATTATGCTTCAGAGACGCAATTGCCCTGTTCTCCTATTCATCAGGTTTTGACAACATTTCCCCTCGTGAAACATTAACACTGTGCAGAAAAAAGATATTCTACCTCACAAAGGAGTTTAAGAATTCAAAACTAGTTCTGACTTTGAGGAAAACTTAAGTTGTTGTCAAACTCTCCATGAAGTGAAATAATTAGAAAATAATAATTTCAGGGCATTCACAATATAGTGTTTGCTTAATTTTTAATTTTGATACAATTTATTACCTGAATTTTAAAAAGTTGGGTTTTTTTTCAAGTGCCAGGTCCAAGGGTTTCATTCCAAAAATGGGACATTTTGGCATCATCAGAAGAGTTTCCTGTTTTTCCTCCTAAATGATGTTGTTGCAAAACCTGCCCAGTTTCACAAAGCTTTTCATTTTTTGACAGAATCTTAGATTTCAAAAGAATATAGGTCTATTGAATTTTCTTCAGCCTGCTATGAGCCAATGGTGTCTTTCCAAATATTAATATTACCTCATAATCAACAGAAAATCAGATCTGGCTGTTACTTTTGTTTCTTCCCATGATTTTCCCACTTTTGCTTCTTCCTTTGATTTTCCTCTCCTTACTTTTTGCAGCAGCAGCTGTGGTGAGATGTCTTTTGTTGTAGGGCCATGTTCAGGACACCTTGGGTTTGGGGTTTGGTAGCTGCTGCTCAGCCTGGTGGGCTGTTTGCACACCCAGTGCTATAGTGCTGGTAGGAAAGTTGAGTGAGGTGTGTGTAGTTCACTGAAGTTGAACCAGATGTGGGCTTTTGGGATGTGATATGTACATCTCTCTTCTCCCATTATTACAGGTGTTAACAATCCTCAGGATGAAATTCTCTCTTGGGGATTTAAGCGTGACTTTTTCAGAGGGGGTAGAGGAAGAGAAACGAAAGGTAGAATACAGAGCAGTGCTTGTAATATGGATCACACATCTGCTGCATCTGTCAGCTTCCTTATCTGCTTAGTGCCTGCCTGGTGGCCAGCAGGAGCTGAGGGTGGCCAGAGGCATTAGGGCTGACTCCTTTGGCCCACATGACGAGAAATGCCTTCAGCAGGAAAACTGTGAAGTCCCATGGCTCACCAGAGGCCATATCACTCCACACAGGAACAGCAGTAAAACAGCCACCCCAAAACCAGCATCACTATCCTCCACAGTCATTCAGAGCAGCTGTTTTTGCCTGTTTCCTCTGTTCATTAATTTTTCTCCTCTTTTTTCAGCTTTTGTTTTACCTAGAACCTTCCATGTCAGAAAGATGAGGTTTGTGTTTTACAGGCCTTCAAAGCCAGCATATGGGTTTTAGGATATACAAAACACTGCAAACTGGAAGAGGAGAATAAGGAAGTGACAGGTGGTGATGACAGAGACAGGGATATGTTTGTCAAGAGGCAAAGAAGGTGAAAAGGTTAGAAGTTGTCTTTAAGTCCTTGCTAAATAACAATATTACTATATTCTGGAAGCAAATATCACTTCAGATTCATGATTTGTAAACAATTAATTACATTTAATGAGTTTTTTGTTTGCAGTATATTAGTAGTACTATGCTTCTCCATTTTACAGGAAATGAAACTGCAAAACTTTCTCCATAAACTGCCACTGGAGTTCAAAGTAGCACGTAAAATCTTTTTCTTTACCCACTAGCAAAAAAAATTGATGTAACAATCATATAATGAAAATTATCTTCCAGACCAATGATGAATAAAATACAGGAGTAAAGCTACACATTGCTGGGAATCTACCATTTCAAGTGGCAGAGAACATGCAATAAAAGCTGATCCCAGCAGAACTCCCCAACATTCAAGCCCTGAACAACCTGAGAAACATTAGATTCTGGTGCCTCTGTGTCCACTAAGAGCAGGTCCTACCACGCCCGGTCAGCTCTGGACACAGCAGGCTGCGGGGACCAGCCTCCGGTATCGAAGTGACCGGAGGTCTGGCCCGTGGATCCTTCCACGGGACCTCAAGGACCAAGGCAGGTGGCAGAGGAAAGGAGACAGGCCCAAAGCAGGGTGAAATCCAGAAGGTTTACTGTACCCCCAGACGGAGATCCGAACCAACCAGCGGAGCCCAGCTCTAAGGCACTGAGCCAAGGCGTGCAAGGGATTTTATGGGTGGGTGGCGGTCAAGGGAGGGGTTACAAAGGAACCAATAGGGAAAGAGAAGGGTAGGGCAAACAGGGTGACGAACACTTACAGGAACAAATGGTAACAAAGTAAAGGAAGGGCTCCTATCCCAGGACCAATCACCTGGCCCCCTGGCTAGAACTTTCTAGATGCCTGGGAGGGGTGCCAGAGTGATGGACAGGGCCCTGGGAGGAGACAAAACTGATGGATAGGGAGATTTACATAAAACAGGGAGGGCACCAACAAGGATAAACCAAGTACACAGAACTTAGGGGGAATGCCCGGACTGAACCAACATAAACACTCCCACATTCTGGTACTGCTGACTTTGCAACTGAGTTACCTCAAATCTACAGGAGAAACTAGACCTCCTATGCTGGTTCTGTGTACTGTCTCTTCAATACATCATTACTGAAAAAAGAAGTTACATAGGAACTGAAATTCTGGTCACCCACTGTCTGTGGCATATATCATTCACAAATTTCAGTTGCAAGATAGTGTATTCTTGGAGTCTGGAAAGAGATGATACATCAGAACTAATAAATACAGAGAAAGAATTGTTTAATTTAGGTCAAGTTACTCATAATATATTACAATACTCACAAGAACTTGACAACCTTGCATTTCTGTGAATTGGTATATGTTGTATGTATTCCTGATACATTCTTGTTAGCATTTGAACACTCCTGGGCTCTTGTACCTGCTGCCCTCAATTACTTCAACAAGGAATAGCTCTTTCCTGGCTCTGTTACCACTTCCACCTGCTGGAAAGGAGGGGAAAAAAAGTCAGTGTATGAGTAAATGGGAGTCCTGAGATATTTTCACTTAGTGAAGGATGGAGAACATCAGAAATCTCTCCCTCTTGAAAGCACTAGAGAACAGAGCTGTTGAAATTGTTATCAGATTTTGATACATTTAAATTCTATAACCAAAAAGCTTATTTGTTTTGAAACAGAGTTGACTGGTGCATGACAACATGGCTGGTGTCAGTAACTCCTGGGTTATCTTCTTCTTTCTATCTCTGGCTCACTAGCTGACCTTGGACAAAGCTTTCCATCAGGTTTGGGAAAACTTCCATCCCAGTTTCCTCACCTGTAAAACAGCTAGACTGATAAACACTTACTTCTCCAAGACAGCTCACTGGGCTTTGTGGGATTCTCTGGATGATGCTTGTAAATGTAAATGACTTCTGTGAATGTCAAAAGTTCTTACATTATAATGTCATGACTTTACGTACAGTTCAGGAACTTTATATACAGATCCCAGGGCAGATGTCATCCTGGGAAATAGAAGGGCTGGAGGAAATATTGGAGCAAGGAGGAAAAGGATGCTTGAATGGAAAAAAGAAAATTACTTGTGGGGGAGACAGCACCATGAGAGTTTCTGCTATCTGCAGTCTTACCCAAAATAATCATCTGTGCTGCCATTCCAGCTAGAAACAGGTTGCAGCTTCATATAAGCACTCACAGAATTGGGGCTTGAAGAAAACAGGAAATAACACACATTTTTTTGTGGGAGAGATTCTAGCTGTTGGGAGCACTATTCACTTCATGGTGGAGTATGGGAGAACCATAGGGTCCTGTGTGGGAGTCCTCCAAAAAAAAAATCCCCTTTACAGTCTGTTTCATCTGAGTCATTTCTCTTTTGAATCATGAGGTTGATTACACTTGCCTTCGGCACTTTACTAACCCAGGATAAAGATGTAGCTTGAAATCCCCTCAGCACTTCCTCTGGCTGGTTTTATTGAGCATATGGGGGTAGACAAAATCCTAACCTGCCCAAATATATTCTTTTTTGAGGAGTTAGACACCTACCCCCTCTAGAATTGAGAGGATCCTGCCAGACTGTGTCTGTCCCCTCTGAATAAGGTGTAATTTTCCACAAGTCCCTCCCACCTTGGAAATGATTTTGTAATGCCTAAAATAGACTGCTGCGTGGCCTACCTGTCAGGGGAAATGGAGCTGAGAGGGTAGAGACTGAAAATAGTTGCATGTTTTGTCTGTTGTGGTGAGTATAACTTTAGTGAACCAGTACCATCAGCCAAGTTTCTCATTGTTGCTTTCTAACAATGGTGCTCTAATCTCTGCTTGCTTATTTATTGAACAGTCCTCTCCACTTACCTGGGTTCATGAGGCAAAGAAGGCAGGAAATTTATAAAGCTGGAGTGTTCCCATAGATTTGCTATGGGAGAACTGCAGCTTCTTTTTTTGCTGAAAATAAAGGTCCATTTGAAAAACTAGTCTCTGTAACAGTGAGGTGTGCACAGTAGATGGAAATTTTTGATGGTTTCAGTGGGAATTAAGCACGTCTTAAAATTGCATTCATAAAACTGTAATCAGCTAAAACTGCATAGGATGTACACTTAACCTTGGAAATTTCCCTTTATATATATCACCTGAGGAAAGGATTAATCTTGAATTTGAGACATGTGCTTCTCTCATCTGTAACCATGAGGATAATGTTTAATATCCAAGAAGGAATTGAATATCTTGCCATTTTAAATAAAGAATTAAAACTGTTCTAACAAATATCTTCTGCTTTGCTAAAAGAAAATGTGGTTCTTATGGAGCAGAATTGAAATAAAACCAGATCAAGAATAAGTATTTCAGATGTGGCAGAGAGCAGAGCATGCAAATACTCTGGGATGTGACAAGAGAGCTTCATGATCTTATAGTAGTAGGTTCATAGTGCTGACAGCTCTAGTTCAGGTTGTTAAACAGTCTCTGGTGGAAATCTGGTTTCTTTTTTCTCTCAGTTTTTTTGCTTTTTCCTCTTTCAGGTCATTTTTCAAGCCATATTTGAAATCTTACATTCAAATAGAATTAGGAGTAAAAAACGAAATGGCAAAAAATAAGCATGTATCCATTGTTCTGCAGCATTGGCATCTGTGAGTTTGCCATGAGTGGAAGGGCTTTTAAAGTGCACTAAGGCAGTGCACCTAGTCCCACAGCCTGTCTTGGTCATCTGCTATTTTATGCTGTGGCCCAGATCAGGACCCAAGTCTTAAGAGAGAAACTTTTAGGCCAGGGAGACAGGTATTCTCCTTGCAATTGCAATATTTTCTGCTCTGCAGCAGTCATCCCAAAATCCTCAAATGTGAAAGACCACAAGTAGGACCTTCTATCAGGAGCTGATACCCATCATTCAGCATATAATACATATAAAACATTTTCTTGAATAATCTGTCACAGAGATGGACCTGAACTACAGGTTATATTAAATATAGAAATGGATAGCACAGTGCTCCTACAGCTCTGCTCCTGAGATTTATCTGAAAATCTGCTTGGAGATCAGTACTATGGAAGTTGGTCAATGAATCTGATTCTGTTGTTTTACCACCTATCCTGCCTAGAGCAGTGGACTCTTTAGAAGACAAGAGGGTCCCAGCAAAGCTTTTCTGTTTCTGCATTTGATTTCCTCAACTCCCTCTTCAGAGTGCATGGTTCTGGTGTATTTGCAAAAGCTCCTAATTAAACCCATATCAATGATAGTTTTAGGGGGCATGAAGCAAATTCATTTTCATATAGAATCAAAGGGGAATATTATGAAATGCTGAAAATATTTATGTATGCAACTGGAAGGGAATGCTTGATCTTACTAGACCTTCTAATTTGGTAGATTTTTATATAGTTTGGGAGAGAGGAATAAAAACAGTATATTGTTTTAGGGCTTTTCTTCTCTGCCTAACTTTTGTCTTTTGATGGCCTTTGTTATTTATGCTGCATTGACTCTAATTCTCAGGCTTATTGGAGTTGTGATATTTGTTTCCAAGTGTCATTTTAAGAACAATACTAGATGTTTTCCTCTCAATTAGGTTAGCTTTTCTTGATCATCTGTAGGCAAAAAAAAAGCCTGAGTCATTATTCTGTTCTCTCATATTTAATTTGTGACTTTCATTTGTGGCTGGAGTACAGTACTGCAACACACAAACGTGTACACACCTGACATCAGATGCTAACACCACTTAGGCGTTCCTGATTGATAGATGAATGTCATCTTTACCTATTTGAAGTGTTTGGGTATTTTGTTTTGTTTTGGCAGTTTTTTGTTGATTTTTTTGGTTTTCTTTTAGCTTGAGATCACCAAAAGATTGATGTGTTCCAATTACAGCAGATATTAGTAAGAGGAGGTAGAGTAACCAATGGATGCACCTTATTAAGTGAGCTGTCTTTTGCTCTTTTTCCATCACAGGAATTTAGGCAACTCACTAAACTTCTGCATGAACATTTCAATTCTTTCTATGTTACATATGAATACAATCAATTATTTGATCACATAGTCTAATGTTCATTAGATCTTTCAAATGTCTTTGAGACCCTTGAAAACTAAAGTGAATTTTTACGGATAGGTAGGTGTTATAGTATTACCAGATTCTTGTGGCAGGAGAAAGCACACATCATTCATCCCAAAGAAGCAAGGTTCTAATCCTTGCCAGATTTTAAGATAGGCAGACAAAAAAAAATTAACAAGTTATAAAAATTGGAATTAGGTGCCTTGTCAGCATGTAAAAAAATCAGTTAAATATCTCTTTATGGTTTGGGGTTTGGGAGGTGTTGTTTTGTTGTTGTTTTTGGGTTTTAGATTTTATATAGTGGGGAGAAAAACTTAAGAATATGAGAGTCTCATGAACCCTCATTCTTGCATTGCAATAGTGTAACTATGCTCTAGCAACCACAGCATTGCAAACCTGGAATAGCATGAGGAAAATATTTAATGTATTTTTAGATACCTTTTAATATTACTCCATAATTAAAGTAATTTGTAGGATGCTATTACATTGGTTTTTTGTTCTGATTTTTGATGACTTTTGTAAAAGAACCACAAATAAGAGAAAAATAACACCATGTTAATTAACAGCATCAATTCAGAGTGAAGTTAATGGCACTGTTTGCATTATTAATGGAAGCAGAATTTGGCCCTTAGGAAGTTATTTCATATGGCAGTTACATGTTTGTGTCTGAAGTACCAATCCCAGCTGCCAGGTTCTTGTGTATGACTGGGAGGATGTTTCTGCCCTCTTGAAACCACAGAAAGAGGGATTTCACCAATGACCTTGAGAGTGGAAAAACAAGGCAGAACAGAAAGACCAGAAAAGGGAGATTAGCCCCAAGACAGTAAGCAAGAAAATGAGACTTGAAGGATAAGGAATCGTCAAACCAGCTAGATAAAATCTAGGGCTGAAGGTAACAGCAGAAACCAAAGCCATTAAGTCACCATTCCTCACATCCCTGCTCTCTTCCTAACACCTGTTAAAACAAAGACAATAATAAAGTTGATTTTTATAAGTGATCTTTTATCTTTGAACACAAAGCTCTCTGGCCTGAATTTTATAGCACTCCTGAACTTGTACCTATATTCTCAATTCATTGTGACTCTTTCAGGCCATGATAATGAGTGAGGGATCCTTCAAAACAGAGCAAGAGCAATTATCACCTCATCTGCTTCCTTTTGTAACTGAAAAATTCAGCTCTATCTATTCATTATTGAGTTCCACTGTAATTTGTAATGGGATAAAAGGACTAAAGAAAAACAGTTTGTTTTACATTAGGGAGATATTTTAGAGTGCTGGTTCTAGAGCACAGAACGAACAAGTATTATTTTCAGTGTTCTTATTTAAGACCCTAAAAGCTGAGCTTGCCCCTTGCTGTAAGGTATTGCAATCACTGTAATGATTCCCCAATCTGTGTAGTAGATCTCCACAGTCACAAGCCTAAAGAACTCTTTAAAAAATCAAATATGTTCTTCAAAAAGATTCTTCTTCTTTCTCCTTGTTATATACCTTCAACATCGTGCAACACTGTAAATGCTGCATTGTAAATGGGTATTCCCAGCTGGCAAACAGTCTTTATTGAAGGAAATGTGATACTTTTAGAATATTACCTAGCTAAGGATTTTGAAGTCTTTTGGTAACATTAATTAAATAATTCTCTCAACAACTCACTCGCAGTACTATTATCAGTCCCACCTTTTAGTTGAGTGAATTGGGCCTGCCTTGTCCCACCTCAGATATCACAGCAGTGAAAGGAATGAGTGAAGAATAATGCCAGACTTCTTCATGCCTTTCAACACTTCAACTTGCTTATTTTCAACTATTCTTTTGTCACTGCACCATGCAACATTCCTCAGGCCAAGAAGGCCTGAGGGGAACTTTGCCTTTAATATAGTGGAAATTTAAAAAAACAAAACAAAACAAAACAAAAACCAACAAAAAAGAAAACCAAAAAACCAACAAACCAGAACATTGCAATTTTGGCATAAATATTTTGAGGCCAATATGTGAACATTTCTAATAAAATTGCAATTTCACAAAAATTGTCCATCAAATTCTCCTTCAGTAAGGAATGAAAGAATTCTTCATAAGCTGCCTAGTCCCATGTTTTTCCTTAATGTTTTGGGCCAGAAACTGTTTGGGGGTATCTCTAGATGCTATGAACACCTTTGGCCAGTCACAACCAGGGGAAATCCTCCCATTTAAGATGAGTGGGTGGATATACTCCTGAGACATGGATGTCCCAGCAAGTGCTTGTCAGCGTTGATTTTCAGGAACTGCCAGGACAGCTAATTTTCCTCTCTCCAACCAGTGTGAAACCACTGAAAATTAGTGGACCAGACGAAACAGGTCTGCAGACCCCTCAGGTGGAAGAGGATGTTTGTTTACTTAATTGCTTGAGAACTACTTTGCCCAGATGCATGCAGCAACCGTAGAATAAGACCAGCAATTTCACAGAAATGCAGTTTATTGCACTTCCTCTTCTCACCTCATCTAGAGTACAGGTCTCCCCTCTGTGATCTAGTGTGTATACATCTAAGGGTATGAATTGTTGAAATATATTGAAAGTAAATAATAAATGTAAATATATACATTTTTGATACTGAGATGACAAATTAAAAAATAAATCATTTTAGAGGAGTGCTCATCAAAACATGAATCTAATTCTTGGCTTAATTTCTGAAGTCTCTAGAACTCTTCAAGTTTTCTTCCTGTTGTTAAACAGTGATACTTTTTGCTGCTATATGACCCTCTCATTCTCCAAAAGAAGCTTTTATCTTGCTAAGTCAATCCCTACAAAATCAACCTACTTCCTGAACCCATATTACTATTTTTTCCAACCAAAATTCTTGGGTAGATAAGCTTTTTAAGAAGAGACAGAAAACTAGCTCTGGAGCCTACTTCAACCAAGCATCTTTTCCACAGGGAATGACAGAATTATTTCCACTGAATATCTTCGCAAGAGAAGCAGTTTATGTTTTGTGGTACATAGTTGGTCTCAAAATAAGATAAAGGATGCTTTCTACTTATTAAAAAAAAAAAACAAACAAAAAACCAAAAACAATAAAACCCCACAACCAACCCCCCCCCCCCCCCCCAGCACAGAATAACAAGAAGGGCTTCTACATTTATGTTAACCAGAAACTGAAGGTCAAGACCCAATAAATAATGCTGGAAAACTGATAACAATGGATGAAGAGAAGGCTGAGGTATATAAACAACTTTCTTGCCTGTGTTCAATGGCAATCTCTTTTTCCACAGCTCTCAAGTGGATGGACAGCAGGATGGGGACTGGGGAGCAAAGTGCTTCCCACTGTAAGTGGCTCATGACCACCCAAGGAACCTTAGTGTATATAAAGTCTGCAGGAGCCAATAAGATGCATCCCAGAGTTCTGAAGTGATAGCTGATGTAGTTGCCAAGATACTCTCCACTATATTTGAAAAGTCATGGCCGTCAGGTGAAGTCCAAGGTAACTGGACTTTGTACCCATTGTACCCATCTTGAAAAAGGTTAGAAAGTGGGACCCTGGAAACTACTGACCTGTCAACCTCACCTCTGTGCCTGGAAGATCATGGAACAGATCTTCCTAGAAGCTCTGTTATGACACAGAGAGGACAAGGAGGTAATTTGGAACAGCCAGCACAGCTTCACCAAAGATAAGTCCTGCCAGATCAGCCTGTGGCTCTCTATGACAGAGTGACTGCATTAGTGGACAAGGAAAGGGTCACAGATGTCATTTATCTGGACTTCTGTAAAGCCTCTGACGTGGCTCCCCACAGCATCCTTCTCTCTAAACTGGAGATAGATGGATTTGATGAGTGAGCCGTTAGACAGATAAGAAAATATTTGGACAGTGATATCCAGAGGGTTGCGGCCAACAGCTCAGAGTGCCAATGTGACAAGTGGTGTCCCTCAGGGGTCCATACTGGGACCAGTGTTATTTGATATCTTCATTAATGACATAGACAAAAGGATGAAGTGGAGCCTCAGCAAGATTTGCAGATGACACCAAACAGAGTAGTGTAGCTGGCATTCTCGAAGGACAGGATGCCATCCATGGAATCTGGAAAAGCTCCAGCAGTGAGCCCATGGCAATCTCATGAGTTTTAACAAGACCAAGTTTGAGGTTCTGCGCCTGGGTCAGGGCAATCCCCACTATCAACACAGGCTGAGAGACAAACAGATTGAGAGCAGCCCTGCTGAAAACGACTTGGGGGCTGGTAGATGAGAGGCTGGACATGAGATGGCAAAATGTGCTTGAAGCCCAGAAAGCCAATTGTATACTGGGCTTCATCCAAAGCAGTGTGGCTAGCAGGGCAAGGGAGGGGATTCTGCCCCACTGCTCTGGTCTCCTGAGACCCCACCTCAGTCCCCAGCACAGGAAGGACATAGACATGGAGCAAGTCCAGAGAAGAGACACCAAGATGATTAGAGGGATGGAGCACTTCTACCAGGAAAGGCTGAGAGAACTGGAACTGATCAGGCTGGACAAGAAAAGTCTTCGGGAGATGACCAAATTATGGCCTTCCAGCACCTGAAGGGAGCCTACAAGAATCACAGAGGGAGACTATTTACAAGAACATATAGTGACAGGACAAGGGGGAATGGCTTCAAACTGAAAGAGACTATGTTTAAACTAGATGTAAGGAAGAAATTCTATACTGTGAGGGTGGTGAAGCATTGGAACAGGTTGCCCAGAGAAGATGTGGATGCTCCATGCCTGGGAGTGTTCAACGTCAGGGTGGATGGGGCTTTGGGCAGCTTCATCTAGTGAAAGGTGTCCCTGCCTATGGCAGGGGTGCTGGAACTAGATGATCTTTAAGGTTCCTTCAAACCCGAGCCATTCTATGATTCTGTGATACTTTTTCGGATTCCAACAGAATGGGCAGTGATCCAAAACATGAAAAGATGCTAGTTCAAGCTTTGCAAGAACTAAGTACACAGCATGCTGGCTCCTCAGCTGCATCCATTCTAACTAGAATGTTTGTACACTTTCCCATAAACCTGAATGGGAACACTATAACTCAACCTCCTCCAAATGCTCCTCAGAAAAATGCCACAGACCACTGCTTTGTCTCCTGGCTTCCTCTTAGTTTTGCTGCTTTACATTTTACTTTTCTCTTAATGAATCAGATTCCTGAATCACCATCCGGATATAATAACACAGTCTACCCATCATTCCCCCCAAGGCTGAGAATAAGGATGTGTCCACCAACTACAGTGAAGAATGAGATATATGAGAGTTAAGCTGTTTCAGTCTAAGCCCCTCCAGTGTGCTACCAGCCTGAAAAGAAAAAAAGGAGAGAAGGAGAGACTGTTAAATTTTTCCAGTAATCTGATGAGAAGAGAGAGAGACAGACAGAGAGAGTTCACTTGGTTAATTTCCTAGCCAGCAGCTACAACAGTGCTTCTATTAGGAGATATGAAAAGAGACAAAGAGATATAATAGCTATAGATTGGCTTTGTTGGCCAGAAGAAGTTCTAACTATGCTGGAGGGATGAGGAGGTACAGAGGCGTGCTCTCAAGGGATATTTTTTTACTTTAATATCATCATTTTGGTGCATCTCTAGCTGCACATTCACTTAACACTGACTGAAAATAAAGGTTTTAACAGATCACACAGCCTGACCAGAAAGCTGAAATGAAAGCTGGAAAAATGCATTGACTTTGTGTTATTGTCCTTTGCATTGACTTTGTGAGATTCAGATTCAAATTTTTTGGCCTAATGTTTTGGGCAGAAACCTTCCTTCAATAGATACAGTTGTTTCATCTTATCTTCACTCTGTTTTTTCCCCTTATTAGAGAAGATGGGAATGTGCCAATTTGCTTTGTAGTCTGCCCAGTCCATTGTCATTAGATTATTCTCAAACTCATTTGTCAAATCCCTTGTCCAAACCTTTCTTCTTGTACTACTTCATTCTGAACAAGAAACTGCACATCACTTGTCTCTTTCATTCATTCTTAAGCTGAAGTTGTACTGTCTCCCAAAGCACAAGCATTTGAGAGTTACACATTTTCACATTTCTCATCCATGTTAAATCTAAGATTATTTTGTTCCCCCTTACTGCCTCCCTCTTCTTCTCCTGACTGCTTGCCTGGATAAAAATAAAAATGCCTTAAGCAAATCCTTTCATAACCTTATATATTGGGACGGTTAGACCAGAGCTCCTAACATGAGAGAACACATTTCCAAGAATGGGTGTGTGCCTGAGAGCAAGAAACTAGACAGGACTGGGTATCTTGCAAACAGCCCTGTTTTCATGAGCTAAGTAACATTCATTTAAAATACTAAATTATTTGATTTTATTTCCATGAGTGTCTGACCTTTGGAGAGAGAATGTCTTACAAATTTATATGTCATCCAATAACCATTGTCTCAGATATTTTTCCTTCCTGCAGACATGCACATAACAAAGGTGAGCTAATATAAATGAAAAACAAAGATGCAAAAAAAAAGAAAGAGACTCATATGTAGACCTTGTTTTCTGAGATTTTAATGTGATTTTGTGCAAGTCAGAATTTTTCCGTGCCTTGGTTTACCTAGCTATAATTTTAATTACTTTCATCTACAGTACTATAACAAGATTGAGATTTTGTTAATTAAGTAAGTATGCCAAATACAGTGGTCATCTAAGACTTCATTGCTATGCTGCACAACTCAGAGAACCTCACTCTTACAGCCATACAAAATTTAAATATTGCTAGATACAGGCTCCAAATCTTGTGCATTTTTAGGGTTAGGTCTACAGAGAGATTTGGGAAAAATCAATCCAATTTTTAAGCATTGCAATGATCCTTAACATCTCACTTATCTGCTGCCAAAATCTGAGTCTTTAATTATATATACAGTGTTCAACTTCTTTGCTAGGAGCAATTGAACACTTCATCCAGCATGTAAGATAACCAAGTGATTTGGACAATGTCCTTGGATGAGGAAAAAAAAAAGACAGAAATAAAAAAAAACCAAAAACAACTAAAAAAACCAACAAAACTAAAAAAACTTAGTCTCTGTGCAAGATCAAAAAAGATAAAGATTTCAAAACTGCTCCCTGACAGAGACTTAGATTGAAGGTGTATTTGTTTCTATGCACAACACTTCACAAGGAAAGCCTAACTCAGGACTAGGTGCCCAGATCCCTTGTGATTAGGAATCTCAAGAGACCCCTGGTCCCTAAGAGAAGAAATAAACCTCTTCTTGTCTGATATGCACTTTGTGAGATGCCTAAAGCTTCCTGGTTTTAAAGGGTTCATCCCCAGGTTCTATACTTCTTGCATTTCATGTGTTGCCTGCGACACTGGGGACTGTGAATTTCACTAAGCTGTTAGGCACCTAAAAATTGCATGTTGCATGACCTAGGTCCTTTATGGATCCAGCCCCCAGTTCGCTACATATTCCCATGTTAAGACTAAGCTCATCCTCACGTACCTGGGCTCACTGCTAACAGCCTATGACATACAGCTGAGGTCATTCTAATTCCCTCTAGTACAAGGTAAGGGATACACATGCAGGAGGTAGTTCATTATGGTATTATAATCATGCCCTGCTTATACCCCAAAGTAATTCACTTCCATTAAAGGCCAGGAGAGCGACTGTGAACTGAATCCCGAAATGAGTAAGTAGCACTGTTTGGGAAGAAGGTCGATGAGGTCATGGTGGTATTCATGGTGATGGCAGCCCTCATGAATTCACCTATTATTTTTTATTTCATTGCCTTCCCAGAAATCTTTCTGAGCTTTAAATAATTACAACCTGTGACACTATTTGTTTAGGATTTTGTTTCATTAACCAACAGATATTCCTACTCATTCCTCTTTTTTCCTAAATTTAAACATTTTGAATTATATACAGGTTGAGATGCTGGGCTAAATGAGATTAGCAAAAGGAGTGGTGATAGGAGAATATCAGTTTTTACCATCAATGCAGTAACGACTGTAAGGATTGTCCACTCAAATCATTACCATTTTCTTCTTTAACTCGGGAAAAGACATATACATGAATCCTGAAGGATATTGCCTGGAGACTATGAAAGAAGAAAAGACAATCACCTGCATAAGGAAATATTAGAAGTATTTTGATACTTACCCGGTTTTTGTGTGAGTCATTTGCGCTGCACAAAACTTTTGCAGGATGTGCTGGGCAGAGGCAATCCTAGTGGTTGTGTGCACCAGTGGGTACTCCCAGTTGTTCCTAAGTTGGGAACTATCAGCCACTTCAGGTCATCAAGTGGAGAGATCCACCAAAGAAAGGGCATAGTAAATCCAAACAGCCCTCACTCATCTGCTTAGGTTCAGTTCAGGCTATTTGATCAGGATATAAATTTGGGTAGATCAGAATTCTTTCCCTTGCTTCACAAAGACTAAAGAAGAAAAGCAAACTGACTTTAAAATCAGATTTTCTGGTTCTGTGAAAGAGAAAGATAAGAAGAATTTTCTAAAAGGAGCTATGTTTGGAAAGACTGTCCAACTTTCTACTCTCACTTATTCTTTCTTCATGAGACATTCAGTAAAAGAGAAGAGGAATAAAGCAAATGAGGTCATTGAGAGTTATAGGTGACAATTGAAAATGGGAAAATAAAAATCAAATATGTCACTTCCCTCCTGGAAAAATACATGTTTTTGAGTCACAAATCCATTTCAAATACCTTGATAGCTACAATTCAGTATTTCCCCAAGGAAAGCTAGAAGGCCAGTTCCTAGGTATGGAGGCCATAAGAACATTGTACTGTTTAACTTAACTGTCAGATCTGTAGGTAGGGAGACAACACCATTCACTGTTAAAAAAACCCAGTGACATGCAGGATTTGGTTAGGGGCACTACAGGAAAACATTGTGAAATGATGTAATGTGCAATGTGAAAAGGAACCTTGTCCAGGGACACTGCAGAAGGAGACTTAGCAGAAAGAGTATCAAAGATTGATTTGGCCAATATTGATCAGATTAAGTAACTAACAGTCAGAAGTCTTTTTGCAGATTCTAGCTAGCACTGCAGTCAAGCCTTGTGTTTAGTATATTTATTTTATATGGCATTTATTGTTTATGGCTGTAAGTGGTCAAGACCTTAATTTTATATCTGGTGGTACCTGATACAACACAATGTCCTAACACTACCAGAAATGTTCCCTGACAGCTTGCCATTTAACTATTGGATTAGTCCAGCACTGCTTAACTCATGAGTACTGACAAGATTCACAGTACTAACTTATATCATTAATTTATTATTATTATTATTAATATTATTGGCTTTGCTGTTACTCTACCACCCTGCATTCCCAATAACAGATAGAGCCCCATTGTCTTGTGCACTGTAGAAACATTACATAAAATAACATCCCTAACTCTAGGCCATTACAAATGAAATAAGCAGAAATTAGAAAGGCATTGAAAATACTCTAATTAGTCCCAACAAAAAATGTTGTCACTGAAACACCAGAATTTGCCAACAGTGAACTTACTGTATTGATCAACATGATCCTACACAGTTAAGAGTACGAGATTATCAGGCTTGCTGTAACTGGGGGAAGCAGGTCCTGTTATACCAGCCAACTATTTCTGTTCCCCATGTGTAGCCCCATTCTTTGCTCATTTAGCCCAAGAGATGTGAATTAATGGGCCAAACTCTAGATAGGGCAGGGAAGGAACTCATTAGGGCAAATTCACAAGCTCCCAGGAATGCAACAATATCCAGGCCAATGTGCTCCTTCTCATTTTAAATCAAAACAAACCACAAAATGCTCCAACTTGCTTTTGTGAGAAAATAATTCTGGATCATACACTGATACAAGCCAGAAAGTCCAGAGTGCCACTAGCCTTCCACAGCATAAGGAGTAAGAAGAGCAAGTCATAACAAAAGCAAAAATGGAGCCCTTGTGTATGGTTTGATTCCTTGAGTTATTTTGGGTTTGGTTTAAATCCTTGCTTTGGGACACATACAAACAGTTTAGCATTCTGAAATCTGTTTTGCTGAAAATAGAGACGGGAAAAGGGAAACTTACATCTTTAATTACTATCCTATTGTTGGTAGAATTTATAAATTAGGATATTGTTACCTGAGGGCTTGCTGACAGACTGCATCATTTCTCCTCAGTCTGGCTCTAATCCCAGCTTCTATTTTTTCTTTTAAATCCGGGAATGCAGACAAAAAAAGGGTTTCCTTTCAATAAACCAACTGTCTGAACCCAGATTACTGTGCTGTGTCACTAAAATAAAGGATCTAGCATTAATCTCTTCAGCTTTCAAACAAAATATAAAACATCTACAGTATTTCCTGGTCTCTTCCCCAGGTAATGGAATTTATTTCATACAACGATCCTTATGAAATCAGAGTAGAGCTCAGACTGGGCTTGAAACAATTGATTTGCCTGGATATTGTACCCACCATTGGTTAGCTCTTTAAACCCTAGTCAGTAATTAGCCAAGATTTACTTGCCCAGGACTCAGTTAGATGGAAAATTAAAGACCAGGTTTTTTATTACTTGAGAAATGCATTAAAATACCTACTTGTCATAAGTCACTTCCAGTGCCAGTGTTTTGAGAAAAGCAAAAAGACCTAAACATGAATGAATGGAAATATTATCAGGAAAATAACTGGTTTTCAGTGGCAGGTGGATAAGTAAAAAGAAGCCATTGTTGAGGAAATCTCCTTCCAGTTAATTTTTTGGTGTCCTGTGCAGTCATCCATCTGCATCACGGTGGAATAAATTCCTCTCCAAAATGCAGTTCCACTGCTATGGATAACCTGCAGAAATCACCAGCCAATGACTTTGAAGGAGTGTACAAAGTGTGCAACTGTGCCTCCACTGTCAAAGAAGCAGCCTGAGACTTTCCAGACTCCTACAGGAGATGCTTCATTTCAGCTTGGATGGTGATTGTGCCTATCCACAGAGTAAAAGCAGTGCTGGGTTTGGTTATACAAAATGTATAAACCACACGTGCTTGAAGGTTTTCAAAGCTTTCACTCAGCACACAACTCATTTCACCCGAACTCAGTATAGGGGCAATACAACGTGAGCTAGCAGCTCTGTTGGAGATGTCTTCATTTGGGTGAATCCAAGCCAATGACTCATAATCACTGAAGATGACATTGCTGCAAGCCTAAATGCTCTAATTCCTGGATCCAGGCCAAATTTACTGTTGATTATTTCCACTCCTCTTGGGTGAAATGCCTGCCTGGCTTTCAAATGGAGACCATAAGCTTCATCATCTAGAACTCAGCACTCTCATTCAAGATAATACTGTGGAAAAGCATTCGGACAGCTTATTTATCAGGACAATGAACAACATCATCAAACTTAATTCAGCAAATAGGTACAGCATAAAAAATAAGAGAAATAATTCTTCCAAATACTTGCTGCAATTCTGCTCGGTACGTAGAGTCGAAAATATTACAGTTACAAAGCCCTTTCTTTTACTGGAAAAAATTCTGTGGCACTATAAAAACTACGTAGTATTGCCCAGATTTTTTGCTCTGATCTTTACTTTCCTGTATTCAAATTTTTAACTTGGTTGAAATCAAACTTCTTTGAAAGTACTAAGCAACCAAATCAGTTAGACAGAAACAGAATCTGAACCTCACATTTACAGCATCATTTGAAAATCAATGCGGAGGAAATTAACTCTATGACTTCACAATTAAAAAGACCAAACAGACTACTTCAGAAAAAGTTAGTCCCTCGGGGAAAAATGAATGTAACTGTCTCCAACTATATAGAAGACACCAGACTCAGAAGATGCAAAGCACTGAATGTTTTTTTCTTTTTTATGGTCTTTGCTGCTACAAGCAGAGAGATGGGAATTTGAAATTCCCTAGGCCCCCGTGGAACTCAAATGTATCCATACTCCTGTAATGCAGTTTCTCTGTATAAATGTACTAACCTCCCACTAAGAAAATTAGCTCTTTAATCACTTGAATCCAAATAAAGCATTGTTATATCCTAAAGGCACTAAAGTTCTGCACTTTTAAGATAGTGTCTGAACATTTCCCAAATACACTTAGAGTGGGAGAAGTTCTTTTATTTAATTTTCTGTAATTAAAGAACAAGTCAGGTAGAAACCAAAGCTGTATTTGTGATATTACTTGCTAAAAGCAGAAGGTCTGCCTTCCACAATCCTTATATTGCATAAAAACCAACATCAGAAAAGAGAAAAAAATTATTGAAAACTCCCCATGTTATTCCCCATGAAGGAAACAGTCTAGATTGAGACAGTAAAATATATCTCATATTCTTTCTAAGTGCAGTTATTTATGTAACTTCAGGTTACAAGTTTGGCTTTTCAGGTTTGGAGTGAATGCTTGGATTTTTCACAGAATAACCTGAACGAAATTGCTCCTTTATTCATAATTATAATGTGCTGACCACAGCAATAAATTAGGCATGTAAAAGTGGAATGTAAAGGGAATAGCTTTGGAAGTCCTAACGTGACCTCCTTCAGCACTTACAGGCTTTGGAGATCTTACCATCACACCACCTTCCTAACATCTCTCTTAAAATAAGCACCCTGCTCAGATAAGCATACCATAGAGAGTGTCCATTATCCTGATATATTGATATGACACTAATAATGAAGGAACTGTCTCTTTTGATGGGTCTCTTACAAGTTTGGCTGGTGATGGAATTCTTCACACTCTACTGCTTTCAGCAGTTTTCCACACTCTCAATTTGACTTGATTCCCTTGGACTTCATGCTCAGGAACTCTCTCCTTGCTCCTAAGGAAGAACACTTCATCTTTTGAATCTGCTACATAAAAAACTTCCCCTTCAAGTCAGTGGACACAAAGGATTCATGGAAGTTAGCTGACTTCGAGGCAGGCTGATCTCTGCCTGAATATCTGCACATATACTGCACAGACAACCTTACAAGTTGCCTCAGTTCTGAACAGCTTGACAAGTTTGGTATGATTACAATTGGGATCAACATTTCAATACAGCATAATTAGTCTGTCAGGTGATTAATTCATTGTGCATATTAGACTATCCAAGCTGTCCTCATTAAGGCTGTATTTCACTAACTTGAAGCTTAATTTGTTAGGTATAGGACTAGTACCCTTGAAATCTTGGGGCTCTTCATATACATAATGCTAAACACATGCATAACAGCTGTAATAAATAGAGGGACTGGCCCTTTTATAGTAGTTTTTTTTAAACTCTTTATCATCATTACCTAATATTTATTTGCAGACTTGTTTAAGTCACTTTTTTTTTTTTTTAAGCTACACTATCTTTATGTCCTTGCTCTGCTATTTATAGCCACTCACTCATAGTGCCCTAGTGCTAAGATCCCTAATCAGGGATCAGGGTCTCATCCCATGCTAGGTGTTGTACAAAGAGAACCTCATTGCAGAGGGCTTTAATCTAAAAGCTGCACATGGATATAGTCAGACCATGAGCACAAGGCAACTATGAGAAAATGCACAATAGATATACTAAGAATATCAGCTCTCAGTCAGAGGAGCCAATGGTACATGACAGGGTGGTTTGTTACAAGAGATTGCAAAGTTATGTTTTTCTTACCTGGCACCTGGATTGCTGTGTTAAGAAACATAATTCATAAATATCTCAGGCATCACTTCCAGTGATAAGAATACGAGGGTGGTACTAACCAGACCTGTTCACTTCTTAGTTCAGCTGTATAGCTGATGAATGCCACTGCACCTTTGTGTGATGATACAAACTGGAAGTCTTTGACTTATTTGGAAGTAGAGTGGCACATAACAGGCAATGTTTTTGAGTGAGGTTCTTACAGGCTACAGCAATATAAAATATTTAGTGGGGATAATAATAACAAATGTAAATTGTATGTTCACGTGTCCACACTGCAGTCTATTTAATTGCAGCCTACACCAGTAGATGTATGCATCCCTGACCCATGGGATTTCACCTGATTTCAGAAAGGCTTACATGTCATGTGAGAAAGATCAAAAGAGGTTGGTTAGTCTGGGTGGAGGTGATACCCTATTTCCACATAGAAATAAATCTAGCTTGCTCCCTATGTATATAAAAGTAGAAGTTAAGATCAAATAAAGCAACCAGGAAGACTGTTCCTAGTTTCATTGGGGTCTGGATGGATACCTTGAAGAAGCAGCTGGAAGTCACTGCATGTATTGCTCTCAAATATTACAAAGTCACAAACAGCTGTGTATAAAACACAAAGGAATAAAGGCACAAATATATGTATGCCACGCTCACAAACACACATGCTCAGACGTACCTACTGCAATGTACATCTCCTTCCTTAACTTCCAAAATTGGGGACTAATTTCTTTATGTGGCTTTAGTTAAACTTCCTCTACTGGTTCTGGCACTTATCAAAAATAAAAGAGTTGAATAGAGGGGGTGGAAATTCTAATTAGTCCCTGTCACAATTCATGCTGCTGTTGAAGGAATTCACTGTATGCAAAGCAGGTTTGAGCTGCCCTAAGCAACAAGCTCTGTTATGGCTGAAAGAAATCAACAATTCTTGGGTTAAAAGGCAAGAAAAACACACTATCTTCTCTACTTTACAGATAACATCTTTTTGCTTAGTCAGGCTTAAATTGCCCATTACAACAAGAAAAATAGAAAGGTAAAGGCTTATCTTAATAAGTGACAGTAGTAGTAACAATAACATCATACGTATCTTCTGCTCTATAGCAAAAGTATAGTCTGCTATATTCAGACTTAAAAATAAATAAGCAGCTAAATCAAAGAGAACTGCAATGCAACTTACCATAAATCTACAGAAGTAAAGATAACAGAGAGTTAATTCTATGATAAATGACTGAGCACTCTAGGCATAGCGTCACTTGCTGATGCTGATTGGTTGCTGATATGAATCAAGAGTAGTTCAGGAGTCCAGAGTAGATCAAAAACCAATAAAAATTAGGATTTTTGCAGGATTTTGCCTTTTAGTGATCTCTCTCTTTAGTACACTCCTAACTACAAATAACTTCCCAAAGAACAGCTTGGTGCACATATTATGAAAAAAACAGTCTTTATTATACTCACTCATACATTATCCTTTCACTTAAAATACTGCACAGAGCACACTGGTTTTTGTAAACTTGTGCTAAACTTTTATTGCTTACAACACTCATTGAAAGGGAGAGGGGAAAAAAGGCCTGATGCATTTATTCAATTCTACACGGTCTGAGGGTGAGGAGGAATTAGTACTGGTAAATAAATATTTTCATCTGAGCCAAAGATGTTACATTTTCCTGGGCATTCTTTAATTTCTGGAGTGAAAACTGCAAGTGGCTTGGGAGATGATCCTTAAAAGGAATTGATGTTCACAACTTTGTCACCAGCAGATGTAGTTACTCTATACAAGGTTTTCTGGGATATATGTGTTATAACTGCATCACCACTGAGACTGTACACGATGACATCCTCCATTTTGGAAAGTGAGCATCTGGATTGCTGATTACAGAACAAATTGGTGAGCTGAAAGACACTGCAATCTGTTACTCTTGTATTTATACAAGCATTAAATCAGCTTTTGAATTTGGGCTTAATAATGGCTTCAGAAGAAGACTGAAAAACCATTGATTTTTAAAAGAGGGACTTTTGATGTCTTCCTGTAAGCTTGAGTCTTCTCAAGTTCATGAGCCTGTACTGCCTGTCCTACAAAACTTTCTTTTGGTTGACTCCACTATCAGCATCTTATCTCACTTGATCAGAGCTATAGGGGAGACATACAACAGACTGGGAGATATTACAGTGATCTGAGGTGTATGCTGTGGAAAAAATCAGGACTGACATCCTCCCCCTTTCACAGATTTCTCAATGTTATACTGAAAGGAGAGCAGAATTCTTTGCATTAGATGTTTCTACACGTGCCACCCAGAGCAATGACAGCCCCTGGGTTAATTACAGGGCCACAACTTCTACCATAACTATCTCCACTAGCACTGCTCTCTCTGGTGCACTGCTATCCAAGGCAAATTGGACCATCAATACACTAACCAAAAACGTCTTCATAGCCATTATTGTACAGAGAGCCAAAGTGTTCATAAAAAATCAGGACAGATGAATTTTCTTAGTAAGTGGCTAAAACATACTTGGCATTTCTAGAGCTATTTTGCTGCTCAAGGGTTTTCAATATGATGCTCTGATGATAGAAGAACCACTTTTATCAAATATTAAGCTACTGTAAATTTACTATAATTGAATAATTTGCCTCTTAGCTTTGGTTCACTAAAACTGTAGCAAGGTTCTCATCTCTAAGTGATCGTTCCACCGTCTGTTTCAATATATGTCATGTTAGACAAGGCTCATATATAGTACCATTTGAGATTAGCAATTCCAAAGCCAAGGAACCTTGTAAAAGATGTGGATGATTGACCATAAAGTATGTAAGTATTTAGTCAAATTAAATTGCGATTAGGGCTTTCAGCTCCATATTTAAACACAAAAAGTTGGACAAATCTTTTCTACTTTAGAGAAGTACTATCTATGAATTCAAAAGAGTAAAGCAAATTCCACAGACACTTTTAGGAAAAGGAATTAGGGAAAAATGGTAATTTTCTGTTGCCATTTCTGTATAACAAAAGCATGTACACAGGTTTTTCCAGCCCTTGAAAAGAGAATGGTGACTGCAGAGTAACTATGAGACCTTTTTTCTCCATGAACCCTATCTTAATGTTGAATAGGTTTTTAGCAGCTTAAACTAATGAAAGGGAAGACCTTACACAGTTTGGCAAGACAGAATTGTGCCCAGGTTTTCCACAAATAACTGCCAGTACAAAGTAGAGCTGTCCTCTCTCTCTGTGATGTAAGTTGCTGAAGAACCCAAGCATGCCAAGTAATGGCCTAAAGACTGTCATCTCAGAGACTTTTCAGGTGTGCTGCTGTAATCCTTTTATATCCAGTTTCTGACAGAACCTCAAAGCCAGGCACTAACTAACATTAGGTGTTGTAACTGCTGGACTCTGCCTAGCAGGCTGCTGCTCCCTGAGAGCTCAGTGAGGGTTTCCTGGGGCCATGCCATTAGTCACATCCCGGAGTCCATTTCGGACAGCTCCGGCAGCTAACGGTGTTCCAACACAGTGGATGGGAAAGAAGGGTCTCTCATGAGGGTTTGAGATGACTTTAATCACATCTTGTCCCCGTGATGTTCAGAGGTAGAGAGACCTCGTGGTCTCGGTGCAGGATGGTTTTGTCAGGGGCCCAGGGGTGGTCCCTGGGCGGGGTTGGGGTACAGGAGCAAATAGGGAGAAACCAAGGGAGTATCCAGGGCTGGGGAGGGAACAGGGGGAACATACAAAATCATGGGGTTAACAGGCCACCACAATTAGCCTCCTATCCTGATTTTTTTTCTCAGGAGTGTGGGGTTTTTTTTGTTGATTGTTTGTTTCTTTGTTTGTTGGGGTTTGTTTTTTGGGGTTTTTTGTCCCAATGTCTTTCTGTAAAAGAAATGGCATGTACTTCTGTCAATTCATGTGAAATTCCCATGTCTGTAATAAGTTATTTCTAATTTCAGAGGTAAGTGTAGATATTGTATTGATCCTACATGCTGTCTGCCTTCTGTAAGATATCAGTGAACAGGAAGGACAAACTGTGTCTGTCACAGGTAATCAGGTAATACCAAAACTGAGAGAATTATGAATACAAGATTTGATCCATATCAGAAAAATAACTCATTGAATGCCATTGAACAATTAAATTGAATTTATTGCAAACTTTTTATAACAATCATTGTTTTTGCAATATTTAAGATCTGTCTAGAAAGAGATGTGACAACAATTTAGTGGAAACTTCTTCATCCTAAATGAAAGTATTGGAAATAGTCTGCTAAAGGCCATTTCTGTCCTTCAGTTTTCAAGAACAAAACTATTTGGTGGGTTTTGAGTCACTGTGATACGTGCTTAAATTTGGGGTGCAGTAGTGAATATTTTGTCCAAAGCTACACTAGCAGTAATAATGTGTATCTAATTGTTCTTTAGAGTTTATTTTAACAGGAAGAGTAATAAACAACATTATTGAAGCAAATTTTCTCTCTTCTACTGTTCATTGCTTGCCATTGCTTGGATGAGAAAGTAGAGGACTTTAGAAACCATTAACAAGTAGCTTTTTTTCAGGTGAATTTCTCAGTATATGATGGAAAGAAGGGGGTAAAAATGTCAGAAAGGTTGTGTGATACGTACCTTCATATGTGTATACTGTGTGCTCCCAAGAAAACATTTTAGAAACTGAGGTGTAGGGGCAGGAAAAGATTTCTTTTTTCTCCCAAACATACCCATACAGCACATGGGATTCCTGCAACTGTCCAAAAGAGAGCTGCATCTCTAATATGAGTGGAGGTTATTGCAGAACAGCTCCACAAATATTCTCTTGAGTTTTAAATTAATTCATTCTGAAGGTCTGCATATCCCATATCTGCATATCCACATGCACTGGCAAGAGAATTGACTGAAACCAGCAAATTCATGTAGAATAGTGGGAACATATTTGGAAAAGTGACTGCTGAATTGGTTAATAAGTGAATTAACACCAAAAAAAATTGGAATGAATTTGCTTTTCCAGTTAGAAAAACTGACTGTGTTCAATCAAAGATCACAATTTAAATACTAAAATGAAATCCAGCTGTAATCATGATCATTCTTTCCTGTGCCAGATCCATAAACTTTAAATGTTTTCATACTCTTGGGATGCAAAGTACTTTATTGCTATTCTCCATATCTTTTTATTTATCATAATCAGAATTGCTGTATTTAACTCCTAATCCATCCAGTCCAAGGGTTAAGTGAAGCTTATTCTGTTGCTAACAAATCAGGTTGGACGGAGTACAGTGGAGTAGCAGAGAAAGTTCATTTACCAATTATGCCAACTGCCTTTTTATTAGATTATAATTTTCTGACTGCTGTTCAGTGGTGTTAAGTAGTTATCAGGGTATTTGCTTTGCTTTAGAAAAATATTTTTACATTCATCTGTTAAAACTCTGCTTCTCATTTAGTGCAGTTTCTAGTAGTTCAATCCTTGCTTTTTTTTTTTTTTTTTTTTTTGAGTGTAAGGGGCTGGTTTTAAAGGAGGTTGTGGAGAGCACTGGTGCTGTTTCCATCAGAATCTTTCAGATCCTACAGCGGTGTTAAGTCAATGAAGCAGTCAGTCTTGTCTTAGGCAATTTTGATCTAATCAAGCACTGTGCTCTAACACCCTTGGCTGCACTTGTACTTCTATCATGGCAACATTACGACTTTTTTTTCTTTTGAAATAGCACATATGCTACTATGCACTGAGAAAAGTCTGAAAAAAGCAGCCAAAGGCCAAATTCTACTGCCAGTGATGTTGCTGTAAAGCTGGAATCACAGCCCTTCACTTCAGTAAAGCATCTCCAGATATACACTAAGGTGCCTGAGAGCAGAATTTGGTGATACATCTACAACATTTTCATAAGATGTGAGGTCCTGCAGACAAGGTCTTAGCATTTTTACTGCACAAAGATGGGAATACAGCCTTACTTTGCCAAAAAGGGTAAATCCAGCACATTACTCCTAGACTGCCAAGTTCTCATGCATCTTAGGAAATATCTGAAGCAACTGAAGTGGTTGGATTTTTTTTCTCTGTAATTGGCAGGCCAAAAGGTTAGACACTTCATGCCAAATGTATCATTCCTAGCATGGTAATGGTTGAAAAAGAATCAAAGCTTTTGGATCGTGGCTTCTGGATCTTTCCCTGCACTTCCTTCCTTTTGGAATAAAGCAGGACAGAGCACAGCCTGGGCCTGTGTCTGACAGTGCAGAGCACACACTGCAGAGCTCCCATCAGGTCTGCATGTGTGGACCTTAGAGCTCCTGGTTCAGGTCGTCATCTCTATTCTGAGAAATCTTGTGGTCAAATTCAAAAAGGAACCTTGGGGACTGATACAGGACTCAGATAGCTCTGAATGACTGGACTTGTGCTCCGGAAATTTCCCACTGGGCTAGCACGGATGTGCCTCACTTTGGAGACCTTGAGGCAGCATCTTCCATGTATATATCTATTTATCTATTTATATATCCCTCCAGATATTGTCTAGGGAAGATTGCAGATACCCAGAGACTACGTCTTATGGGTCTGGACTCTTTCCCATCAGCCAAACGCCGACAACTATCTCATTGTCTAGCTTTAGAATTAAACTCTCTTGCTTAACTTTAAACTATTTAAATCTTGAACTCAGATATTTTGTAATGCATATGTTAGAATGCTTGCTGAATAAGGATATACATCTAAAACTTTTCACAAACTTTAACCTATACAAATGACCACTTATGAGAGAAAAAATATCTTTTCATTGAATTATAGTAGATTTGCTATAACTTACCTAGTTTTCTAAACAGTCCAGAGTTGTGAAGCCAAGGTGGCAGAGAGATGTCATAAGAAACTGTTCTAGCCTTTGCTACCCACAGGCTGCAAGCCCTATGTTATATCATTTAGATGCACAATTGTAATTGCCCTTTATCTTCATTACAAAATCTTGAGAAAATGGCTTGATTTCTTTGTGTCTGTTTTTATGCTGATACATGTGCAAAAACAAAATATTTCCCTATTTTAAAAGAGCTTTACATGGTTTGATTTGTGACTGCTCTTCATGTTCTTTGAGATCTTTGGAGAAGGGAAAGATTGTTAAAGTATTATGTGTCTGTGTTATCAGATAACAAAATCTGACAGGAACCATGCAAGTAAATGCAAAGAAATTTCCAGTATGTCTACAAGGAAATGTCTTATATGTAATTGGATTTACATTCTTGGGAAGACTCTCAGATCAGGCCTAGGATTAGCCCCTAAAACGCAGGTTGAAATAATATAATACTGGAGACTTTTATTTTACCTCCTGCTGTTGCTAACTGATTAAATTTAAACTCTGTTTTTTAAAAAATTACTCCTCTCTGCACATTGAGTATCTGCTTCCATTACAATAATAAAATAAATCACAGAATGATTTTGATCAGAAGGGACCTACAGAGTTCACACAGAGTTCACCTGACCCATGCTCAAAGCAAGGCCAACAGATGAGCTTTGAGGCCAGTTTTGTATAAGATCAAAACTATTCCAGGTTTAATTTTATATATCTGGGATCCTCTTTGATTCAATTTAATTTTTTTACTTTGAAATTTTTGAATACTTCTATTTTCATTCCCAGACCAAATTTAAAAAAAAAGTCTTTTGAATAATTTCATGTGACCAGCTGAGTATTATGAGAAGGCAGGAAGGAAAGAACAGATTTTAGGTACATATTAAAAGATTTTAAAGATGCATGGATTTTGCATTTTCTCAAATGACCATCATGTTTAGGTAGAGATCAGTATAAAAATAAAATATCAAAATCTTTAAATCATCCTTATCAAAGATTGCAGATTAAAATTTGATTCTTCGACCTTGTGAAGTTATAATATTCAATTCCATTTTGATGTGGTGCTAAAGGGCCATTGAGAGAGGATACTATTCAGCAGTCTTGAGTATTTCAATTCTTGCACTGAAAAGGGTTAATTGCCTATTATATAAAGTTTTTGAGAGAATGCCATTCTTCTGTGTCAAATCCTATTTTCATTGCATTCAACCTTATTTTAATGACATAGAACTGGACAAATGGGGAAAAACACCCATGGCACAATTTCTACCAATGAATATTTCAGCAGGTGCCTCTTGGCTAAAAGTCTAGATAAAAGCCTTGCTCCAGGCAAATTAAGAGTGGAAGAAAAGACTTCTAAGTACTGAGAGCTTATGAGAAAAGAACGAGCATAGAACCCTAGACATGATCCTTTCAATCAAAAATCTAGAGATCACAGCAAAAGGCAATTACAGTAGCTCCTCCCTTGTGTTGTAGTCTGTGTTTTGCTGCTGTGTACAGCAAAAGTTTCCAACTAGGTGAAATGCTTAGTCTCCTCTTTCATTTTAGATATTTAGTTATGGTAGTTAACATTTTTTCCTATTTTTTAGAGCACAAATGAGACTCTTACAGGACTCCCTGAAAACACTGGGTGCAGGCTTTTACCTTTAAACTCCTCTGAGATGGTTTGTTCAGGAGACTACAGAAAGGATTGTGTTGCTGTAACACATTGACATTATAAAATAAATCCTGATAGGAGCTAAAAACTGGGCTTAAGCTGGCAAATGCGTAGCCCTGGGTAGCCTTTCTTCTCTGGGATTTCCTTTGAACTCTGGCTTTGAGAAGCTTCTGAGTGCTGCCAAAAAGCACAAAGGTGGGATCAGAACTGAGGTAGCAAAGGAGAGCTGCCACAGAGAAGGGAGAGCTGAAAGGGGCATGAGTTACAGCAGTGGGGTTCTCAGGCAAAACAAAAGGAAAAGGCACAGAAGTGTGTAAGCACTATAAATACTGTGTGGCAAAGCATGGTGAAGGTGGAGAAGTTGGGGCATACAGTAACAACTTGTGAGTAAAACAGAAAAGCCTAGTCATAAGCCCTAGGATTTTCCCTAGGCTTACAATGGCTCTGCAATTCTCTTCCTGTGCCTTGTCTTGCAGGGCAGTCCAGAGTTTTGAAGGGCATGATAAAAACCACATGAGGCACGGCTGGGGTGGGCATACACTGCACCACAGCTGTGCCCCAGCTCTACATACAGGATGGCACCTGCTTTCTTCTTGCCATTTGATATACAGGCATTAACTCTTCCTATTGATTTCAAAGATGGCTCCATTAAGAAAAGCACAAACTGAAGCAAACCAATGAACTGATTAGCTGAAACACTCTGAGTTTCTTGGCAGACCTAAAATGTCAAAACTAAAACTTCTACTATCTTTACCAGGAGTCATGAGAAGGATGTGGTTTTGCCCATATGTTTTTGCACCATCTTTTTTCCATTTATTTGCTTTTCTTGACTTCTTGTTATTTGTTCACACTGATCACTTTCCTGTCTGTTAAAATTCTCCCAGACATATACCGTGCCACTTCTTTTTTTCATATTTTACTTCCCAGCTCTGTTCTTTTTGTTTGTCTTTTTAGAACCCTTCCCCTTCCTGTCTTCAGCTTAATATTGTAGAAATTGTTTTGAAGGGAATGGTCCTTTATTTCCTTAAAAAGGACCCAATTACTATGTTGTCTCCTTAAAACTTCCTGCCAGGAAAAAAATATTTGCTCAAATTTTCATCTCTCAAAGTTTTTGTATTTTGTTCTGCTGAAATATATCAGCAATGTAAAATGTTCCCCCAAATGACAAATCTTCTCACAAAAATTGTTGTTCTGTCAAAACCACCGTTGTCTTAGGAAAAAAGTATTTGAGCATGAGATCTTTGGTCAGCTTTACAGAATACTCTTTCCACATCTCCATACCTCAGGGTTCTTTCCCTTGCTTTCAACTTCTACAACACTCTTGATATTCTCTGCATTATGTTACATTCTTCCACAATTGCATCATTCCTGTATCCAATACTTTTCTTTGCTGTCCTCTCTGCAGTGGAGCTGGGTAGGAATGGTTGTCTGAAAAGAAAGATCATGCAGTTTTTTTTTGATGCCAGTGAGTATATGCCTATTTTTCTCTATACTCTATTTATGTGTTATCAAAGTCAAAAGTTGTACACAATGCCCACTGAAACCTGTCAGCAGTGTTTCAATTCCTAAAGAAAAATGTCGAATTACAGAGGTGTTAAGATAGAGGGAGGAAGCTTTGGAGGAAAGCTAATATTTTTTTGAGCTAATGAAGCCAGATTCATTTAGATGGACATTTGATATTACATAACTGTAAGAGATTAAATACTCATTAATATTTTACTTTTAACAAAAGTCAAGATTATAACATCATTTTCAATCAAACATAACTAGGAGTTAACCCACTGAGAGACTGTAGAGTAGCTGTTCTTAAATTTTAATTTGTTGAAAATTGTATTCTTGCTATTGTTATTATTCCACAAAAGAATCACTGAAGCTTCAACTCATCAAACCAAGCTAAGGAGTGTCTATTTTGCCTTCCTTAGCAGTGCCCTTCAATTAAGTCTTTATGAAAGTGAACCACAAAGTCTCCAGCAGCATGGAAAGCAGCTGATGTTTGTATGTTAGCATTATGAATAGCTTCTGTAATTACTTCCACAATAAATGGCCCCCAGATGCAGAGCATGAGGGAAATATGGTAAGGAATAAAATAAACATTGCTAAAATTTGACTGATTTGAAGAATATTTATTTTTATAAGTTTTTTTGTGTATTTTTAATAAATAGTACTTAGAAGCTTCACCTTTAGCAGGAAGACTAATCTTGTTAAGTTGCTAGTACAGATACTAGCACAAGAATGGAGTTAAACATTTCTGTGTTTGACAGGTATCATTTGACATCTAGCCATTTCACTGACAAACTCTAGACTGTAGTGCTATAACAAAAACTCCAGTCACTCCTCTTGACCACTCAGTCTACAGATCCACTTTTATGTCATCAGCAATCATGGATTTCATTGACTATTATTGTTAATATGTCCAAACAGAAACACACAGGTTATGACCTGAAAAGCAAGCCATGTGATGTACAGTATTCCCCTTAGAGTGGTTTTGTTGCCATGGCCCCATCCTGGGTATATGCTTTGATCCAACTAAAATTTGCTGCCCACTGGCTATGAAACACTTCTCAGGTCTGCATCATCAACATCAAATCCTTTATGGTCCTTTACTGAGGCAAGCCAAAAGTCATATATCAAATTAACAGAGAGCAATCAGCACAGAGACAACACAGTGTGTGCAAACTTGGGAGGATAAATAGGATGCTGGCTGCATGGAGAACAGCTGTAATCAGAATTAAGACTTTAGCCTGTGAGACCTTATTCAAGGCAAAGGCAGCAAATTATTTGTGATAGAACTGAATGTGTGACATATCCAAGATAGTATTATGGTTCACTTGTACTGCAGCTGTAATCACACAGAGCTTCCATTCCAGGACCAGAAAGGGAAGCAGTATAATATACAGCTAATCATCTATTTCACCTTTTTGCCATTACTGCTTCTGTTTAAAATGGCATTCCTTAAACAACAAGAGATGGTTCTTGGGACAGAAAAAGGATCCCAGATTTGTGTAGTTTTCTGGGTGCAATAGAAGCTTTTGATTCATGACTGAAGGACCTTATTTGTAATAAAGAAGAATATATCTCTTTTTCAGAAATAAATGTAACTGGTCTTTCAGGTACAGCAACTGAACATAGATTATGAGTATTCAGTTGCACAGAAAGCATTCTGGGCTAAATTTTCCACATATGTAAGTAGCTAAATTTGTAATTAGATGCTTAAGCTTCTTAGGTATTTAACATCCATTGAATACCAAGCACTTTATTATAATAGACTTTGAACAGGCACTTTTGTGACACCTACAAGGTACTTAGCTGGAACTTTAATTCCTTTAAAAACAAACAAACAAACAAAAATAACAATAAAAACACTCCAAACCACACATACACAAATATATTATAAATATATATATTTTAAAAATATTACTATTTTTAATTATAAATTGAGCTGGTTTTTGTCCAGTTTGCCTTGACAGTTCAGGGGTTAAAAGCTCTACCCTTAGCTGCCAGGTGTCCTCGCAGATGCTGTCGGGACTAAATACAGGGAACAGCCACATTATCTTCTGGCTGCCTGGAAGGGGACAGACAGCCTAATTGAAGAACAAGCCTTCTGAAAGGAAAGTGTTAACAAGCCTAATTGTCAGCACCAGCCTGATTAACTACAAGGTGAAGTGATATAATCCAGAAGCAGAGAGAGAAGTAGAAGGTGCGAAGAAAGGTTTAAATAAGGCAGGTAGGCTTGTTTCTCAAGTTTTTTTTGCTACTATTTCTTCTACCAGGGCTACAGACTGAGAAAAGAATTGTATTGTTGGGGAGTGGAGAGCATTAGCTGAGAAACCAAGCTTTATCTTAAGATGTTTGCTGTTTGAATAAAACCTGATCTTTACCTTGTCAGGCAGCTGGCAAGTACTTGACCTGAAACCCTATTGTTCCCCTTGCATTCCTAACGTGATTCAGCAACAGAAACTGAGCCTGGCAACTAGTAATAATGGCATTGGAAAAACTGACTGAGAAGAATTTTCATTAATACTTTCTCATTATGTTTTCCCCTACCATCCTGGTTGCACAAATCAGCCCTCACTCAACCCTGAGATTGGTGAAATGCATGACATGAATGTTTTCCATCTTACTGCCTCTAACCCAACTGCAGAAACAGAACATCACAGCTCATATAGCTAGAAAATCTTCTCCTTAAATGAAGTAAGGTGAAACTGATGGCTGTTTACTAAATCTTTTAAATGACAAACGGGTTCCCCACTCTAGCATAATTGCTCAGTAGGTAAGCAGTACAGAAGCCATTCCATTTATGGGGATAGAATAGATATTTGATATTATGCCTCTGGCCCATATGAGAGAGTTCCAGCTCCTTCTGTGGCAGAGGAGCCCGCAGCTGTGTGGAGTCCATTTTACTACTTAATGTTCCTTAGTGACTTAAATGAAGACTCTGGGTTCTTGACCAACCAATGAGCCTTGTTCTGCCCCGCAGTATGCAACAGTAGCCAACATTAGCTATGTCCAGCCATCTCCATTTACCTACCTTGAAACCCCAAGCTGCTGCTTTTGCTTATCCCATTTCATATATCCCTTTAGCTCTAATCGGATTGCTCCAGCTCTCACGGATGAGTAAGCTGGATTCAGAACTGGGGCTTCCCCAGTTGTAGTGAGCTGGTGCAATGGCAGCAGTTGGGACCATGCAGAGACAAGTGCTTCACCTGCAGGAGAAACTCCTCCACACCTCATCAGCCCCCTCACAGCACTGTACCATGCTGTAATGGCCAATTCTAGGCCACTCATATACAGAAGGAGGGAAATGGTTGTCCAGGCAGGACGTTTTCCACATAGAGCTCTTCCTTACTTCCTCAATGGAAAAATCAGCTGGCTGGTTTTGGCACAAAAGCTGCTATTTGGACCTCATTGCTTTAGAGATTTTAATCTCTAGTACTAATCCCAGCAACATGTATTTTCAGACAGTTATTCTATCTTTTTTGGTACTTTCTCGACTATGCTAAACAACTTTTTTCTTTTTACTTTTTTTTTTTTTCCTCAATGCACTGCCATATGATTATCTACTGAATAGCTCTCTTCCACATCTGTTCCCACTGATATTGAACAAGGATGTTCCAGTGTTCCTGGGAAAAAAAAAAGAATTTAACACAGTAAGTTAGACTGGTGTTTCTCAAAGCCAGTGAGAGGTGATGAAAGACTTAATATTTTCTTGGTTCTATTGGTTATACTTTTACTGGTATATAATAGAACTGTACAAATGGCCCTCTTGGAGAGATTCAAGCCTGCATCTGTCCATTCTTTCCTGAGTCATTGTCAGCAAAGGCAGAGCTGTTTTGGTCAACTGCTCAGTGTCTGATGTGATGAGTGAGGACTGACTGACACATGCAGACTATAAACTTCTTTTGAATTAGAGCAGTTGGAGAACAAGAAAGCAAGCAAAACTGTTGAAAAATGACAGTTATTAGAGCTGGACAAATTTCTGCTATTAGATAATGTAATTATTCCCCAAACTGTACTTAATTATCAGGTACACAGATAAATTGGCATTTTTATTCCTTTTTTAAATATTGAAAATTAATTGAAAAAGGCTTTTAAGAAAGATAATTAAACAAATATGCTATGAAACAAGGCCATGTGCAATTTCATTTTATGTGTAAATTACATGTAGGCCCAAAGGGGATGCAGTCTTATTATACAGTTTGTTCCTCTATTAGCATTTCAATGGAAAGACTTTTCCTCCTGGTTCAGAGGAAAACAAGGAAAGCAAGAGATATATGCTTGAGCTACATATATATAGAGGGCCCAGAAAAGCTCCGTTATTCCTCCTCTCAACCCCCGAAAAAGGAATGAAAGAGGATAAGGTTGTGATCTCTACAGATGAGAGGAGATTGCAGAAGTGTGAAGTGCAGCTGATTTCATTCTGTAGTAGACTGGACTGCAACTTGAATCAGGTCCTAAGTCTTGATACTGTAATGTTAGTTCCCTGCTGGAATCTGTTCGTGGCAGGACCTCAGTACAGAGTACAAAACCCAGCAGAAACAGTTACATTGAACCTCTCTGCTTTTCCGGCACCTACCTTCTTCAGACAAATAAATGCAGAATTCAGAGAACTCTAGCTACTAATCCAAAGTGTTTAAACACAGTACAGAGCAGCTGTATTTATAGAAAATCTGAGAAAATCAGCTTCTGAGGTTTTCAGCTTCAGCTCTTCCCCTCTCACTAAGGAGTTCCTGACATCTCCCCCAGCCAAATGTGGTGTGTTTAGCCACATAATCATCATCCCCTTGTGGTTTTGTGCACTTTAGCTTCAAATATATAGACTTTTGTCTAAAGAAACAAGCTGTGTTATTCATTTTAAGTTCACACTGTCAGAAAGGACATATTGTGTGTGTACCATCGTGGACACCTTAATTTGATCCAGAGAGGCTGTGGAGTCGCATCTCTGGAGATATTCACAATCTATCTAGACATGATCCTGTACAGCCTGCTCTAGGGGAACCTGCTCTAGTAAGGAGGTTGGACTAGATGATCTCCAGAGGTCCCTTCCAATCTCAAACATTCTGTGATTCTGTGAAAAATAGTTACTACTGAGAAAAGTGGCAACATTTGCCATAACAGCAAGGAGAGGACAAAGCAAGGTGGGTTCATTCAAGTGCTGTATAATTTAACATAGCAAAGCATGCTGTAATCTAGAACAAGCAACATCATACTGAGAAATGGACAGTGTATACTGACTCTAGTTTTTCAGGAAGAGATTTAAGAGTGGGAGTGGAAAAAAAAAGAAAGAAAATTTAGTCTGAAGATGAGAAAAGTGTTTTGAGCTGAGATACTTTATTTATTTAAAAGCTGGTTGAGAATTGTCCTGAATTACCTTCCTGGAAGATGAGTCCAGCTGCCAATGAACATTTAAATCTAACAGAGTAGATCAGAACTGCAACAAATGACGGCGAGTGAAGCCAGAAAACTTAAACTAGGAAGATATCAAAATATTTAACAGTCAGGGTAGTTAGCCAGAATAACAAATTAGCAAAAGCAAATGAAGGATACTTCATGTACCAATTTGTCTGCATCAAGGCAGGACAACTCTCTGCATTATTTCAAATATATTATTTTGATTAATAAAGAAATAATTAAGAGAAAATAGATTGCCCAAGATGTTTGAGAGGTCAGGCTAGATGATCTGCTTGGTCCTTTCAGGCCCTAATATTTGAAATATGTGAATTACTTCCATTTTTTTCCATACAGACAAAATAGGAAGCTTTCTATGTTTCTCCACTGGGGAAAGTCATTTTCCAAGTAGCTGTTAAGAATACTGCTACATTATGGGAACTAGAGACAAATCTAAAGGTAATGATTAGCAGCCTTCCAGATGTACTATTTTTTGCATAGAAGGCTAAACAATGACTGTGTAACTGTTGACTACTGTTTACTGCAATAATCATCACTGTCACCCTCCTTTTCCTCCTCCCGCATTGCATCTACCTGTTGTCTTTCACTTTGTATTTGGATTGAGACAAGAAGTTTTTGTTTTGGGCTTTTTTTATCATTAAAATGCAGACTTGATCTCTGCCAGGAACCTCCTGCTATATCTAACAGATAAATATACAATAATACGTAAGTACATAAGTACTTTCACCTCTAATGAAAGGTGTCCCTGCCCATGGCAGAGGGTTTGGAACTAGATGATCTTTAAGATCCCTTCCAACCCAAACCATTCTATGATTAATAGAGGGGAAAATTGGGTGAAGTCTCTTTTTTACATTATCTAAGACATTACCTTCTTTCCAGTGCTCAATGCTGTAGCCAGCAAATGAATGATCCAAAAGTACCAGTATGTGTTTGTGCTGTAAAAAATGACTCAACTAACAATTCTTTTCAAGTCCTCCGATTATCCTAATATGATTTGTGGTTTGCTTGGCACTTTCTAGGATTACCTGTGTTCTCCAAACTTTGTCATTGGCATCATTTACGCAATAATATAAACTGCAATAAAGTGAGGTTGTACATCACCATGTCCTGTCAAAAGAGAAAAGTGGCAGTAATGGCACTTATAATAACAGTAATGATGCCATCAGTTTCCCCCTTCCCAAAGCATGTAAGAAAGAGCTTTATGAGAAAGCAGAACTTGTGTGATATCTTCCAGCTTTTTATGGTGCTGGAACTCAGTAACTTTTTTTACTATATAAAAATGCAGCATATCTTTGACATGGTTGAAGTAGACTTCCCCATAGTTCTCTGCAACTAATTTGTGTCTATAAAGGTGGTTTTATTGGGTGTATATCAGCTTGCATATGTTGTATTTTTCATTCTCCAGGGACTGAATTTTACCCTTTATTTCAAAGGCTTTGTGATTTCAAAAGTATAGATTAAGGTTCCAGTATTTTTATCTGTGAACTCACAGTTTGTTATCAACATTTCTTCTCAGCACTGGGGTAATTTAAACATCTAATTTTTTTACATCTAATGAATTACTGAATGAAGTCACACACTTTTAACTGAATGGTCAAGCAGCCTGGTATTCCACTTGCTTTGTAGATGTTTTTTTCATGAAACATTTCATTGATCCAGACACTCTCATTTGTCTCCTTTCTGGAGAAGGGTCAGCTGTTAAGATCTTAGATCTCCTGTTTTCCCACAGATGCCTTTCTGTGGGCTTCTGAAAGAGGGCAATGATAGCAAATGTGCTCCTTTTCCTGTATCACAGAAATGTCCAAAATTATTTCCTTCATTTTCTCTATTTTAAAATGGTTGGGGAGATGATTAGAGTTTCAGTCATAAGCTATAGGTATGATTTCTGACTATTTCTGCTTAGACCTTAGAATCTGTTCTGTAGATTTCCAGTCTCTTGCATGCTCCAAAGACATTTTCATCAACAATTGCTAGCAATAGCTTTTTAATTTTTTTACACAATCACTGAACATTGAAAGAAGTCAGAAATTGACATTAAAAATACCATTTTGAATACACAATCAATTAGTTTATTAATAAAAGACAAACAGCACTTGCACTCAAAGGCATGTTTTGTTTAGAGATATATGGCTATCTCACAAATGAGAGCTTTCCTGTAATGTGCACTCAAAGACTTATACCCTAGTTGGTTAAAAGAAAAGATCTAGCAGAGTCTTAAGACCTTTTCAATTCTGATTTTGTGGTACACCTATGTGCTTCCTCTGCAGGGAAGGTGAGGAAGAAGGTTGGTCCTGCTGAGTACTTCCCAAGGTGGAGCCCCAGGGACACACCCCAGAAGAGAGAACTGGGCAATATGCCCAGACATAGTGGTGGTGACAGAGCCTCTTGTGGCATTCAGTTGTATATCAATGGACAAGAATAGAGTGTATTGTTGACTCCAGCATTTTCTTTCAGGTCTGGAGCTTAACTCTTCCCAACTGTTCTTGTTTAAGTTTGATGCCTAGTGTATATAAATCACTGAATTGCAACATTAGAGTTAAGAAAGAAAAAGACCCCAAAACTTCTGAAGAGTCAACGAGTGATTTAATTTCAGTGATTTTCAACATTTTGGATATGTGTTGGTTTTGGCTGTAGTAGAGTTAACTTTCTTCCCAGTGGGTGGTATGGGTGGGACTATGTTTTGGACTTGTGCTGAACACAGTGGCGAAAGTGTAGAGATGATTTTGTTATTGCTGAGCAGCGTTTACACAGAGCCAAGCCCTTTGCTTTCTCTTACTGCCATGCTGATGAGGAGACTGAGGGTACATGGGAGGCTGGGACAAGACACAGCTGGGACAGGTGACCCAAACTGACCAAAGGGATCTTTCAGACTGTATGGCATCATTCTCAGTATACAAAGATGCAGAGAGAAGAAGGAGAAAGAAGCAGGACATTGGGAGTTATAGTCTTTGTCTTCCCAATTAACCATTACATGTGATGGGGCCCTGCACTTCTGGAGGTGGCTGAACACCTGCCTGCCCTTGGGAAGCAGTGAATTAATGCCTTATTTTGTTTTGCTTGTGTGTGTGGCTTTTACTTTCCTTATTAACTGTCTTAATTTCAGCCCAAGAGCTGTCTACCTTTTACCCTTCCGATTCTCTCCCTGACCCCACTGGTGGGACACTGAATAAGCAGCTGCCTGGGGCTCTGCTGCTGGCTGGGGTTAAACCACAGCAGGGTAATATGAAAAAAACAGGGACAGGGTACTGAAAGCTACAGGATTATCTTCATGATCAGGCTGCTAAAGAGTGAGAATGTGACTTTGAGGCCAGTTCCTGTCAACATGCAAAATTCATCTATTTATTATAAAATAAAAATTCAGAGCAAAACATAATTTAAAAACGAATATGATATATGATGGTATTAAAACTGAAAAGAGGAATAGAGCATGTCTGCAGATATATATGTATACATATATACATAGAGTTTATGTCTATAGTCTTTCCAGTGAAGAATCTGCCAGTCCATGCCACCCTATTAATTATAAATAGATCTTAACCAAAGGATGTATGTTGTGTCTAGATTTAAAAGCATATGAGGTTCAGATATTTATGGGCAGAAGTTTTCACAGTCTGCATGAGCAAGACAAAGCACTTTCAGACTGGAACTTGACACTTGTGATATGCATGCATGTCTCAGTTACACAGTAGTCAGAGGGATAGGCATGCAGAGAAAGAATATTTTATAAGTCGATATCAGTAAACTTCAAAAGCAGGCCCAATGATGGAAAGGAAAGCTGTTCATAAGGTACAGTGAGCAAGAGCACACCTTTAAAAGCTTGGCAAGCAAAAGCCAGAATGTGATAGATGCTGTAATTCAGAACCAGAGGCCAATGCAGCAGAGATACAGCTGGAGTGATGTACTGCCTGTTTGTGCTGCCAAGGTCTCTGTGTGAATAAGATGAAGTTTGAAGATCACATTTCTAGGAGATAGTTCAGCAATCAGTTCTGGATCCTAGGCCAGATTAAACTGCCAAATAAGTAAGTGATCTCTATGACTATTTTAATTTGAGTTTATTCTGTGCAGGACCCTAATGGTATTTAATTTTTATTCTTATTTTATGTTTTTAGGACACACAAGCTCTCTTTTTCTCCTTGAAACACTTACTGTGAAATATTTTTTTAATGACTGTTCCCCAAGGGAAGTTACAAGTTGATTTAAAGGTATATGATTAAGAAGAACAAAGTCCAGAAGAAAGGCTGGTTATGTGCAGTACAGGGAGTGAATCAGGTAATTGTCCCTCTACGTGACATTACCAATAGCAGAAAGTCACCAAACAGCAAGGTTTCCTAAAGTTTCTAACAAAAATTAGTATACTCCAGTTGGAAATTTAGCTACAAATGTTAGAGGAAACATCAAAATATGTCAGACATTTTCAAAGGTGTAATCACTGCAGTCCAGTGGAAATCTTGGTAGCAATCATCCCCAAGAGAATGGATTCAAATAATTCAAATGCAGGTAGATTGAAATTGCTTGCCTGCCAAAAGTTTCATAGTACAAAAACTTCATTTTGTTCAGGTCAGGACATTCTGTAAACCACTGAATATGATCAAAATGTCACCATTTTTAAGGACAATATCCTTGTTATGTTAAAAAAAGAAAATGGATGAATTGCATTAATTTTCATAACACCTCATTTCATATGGCATTACTGGAAAGATTTTGTTGATTCATTTAGTGGGTTTTCTGTGCTTTTTAGTTTTCTTTGATTTTTAAAATTTTTATCCAGCTTCTCTTTTGTACTCAGGGCAAAAGTCATTTCACCTAATTGTGTTTGGTGACGTCATGGTATAAGTGGAGCAAACTACCAAGAGATTCATCCCCTTCTAAGATTCGTGGGATGAATCATGCTCTGGAGGTGTCTGTCTCTCTTCACTGAGTACAGAGGCAGCTGAGATAATTGGCTTAGACTAGGTGCCTAATTTTTAAATGATTAATGTTAGATGAGGTGGATCTTACCTTAAGAGGGTATTTTTAAGGGCAGTCAGTGTGTATACAAATGTAATTAGTAATGCCATTATGAAAGTCCTCCATTTAATCAGAGGGATTCAAATGTGATGCTTCTCAATGATAATCAGTATTCAAAATCAAATACCTTCTTAGTATGCCAAAGAGTCATTGCAGGAAACTATAGACTAGGACCCAGTGGCTTTTCTTTCAATATCTTACTTACAGATGAAAAAAATGTGTTCTGCTGTGCCTCAACTGTGCCTCAACTGTAGCCATCAGCTGGCCTTCCATGCTGCAGTGTGATATCCACTACTAATTTACAGTCCCAAAAATGCAGCCTTGAGAAAAGTAAATTGCTGTATTCTGCACCTATGTTAGGAAAAGGTGTTCCAGTGAAATGGCACTTTCATTCTCTGTTCAAGCTAATGTGCTGAAGTAGTTGCTGTAAGTAAGGTATAGTCCAAGGGCATTTTGAGGAAAATAGATAACTGAGTAACTCTGACAGAAAACAACCTAAAATTTGTAAGAGTGCCAAATTCTTCCAAACATTAGGCCAGGACCCAAAACAATTCCAGTTTGCCCATATTCCATGATGCAAACTGTAGATCAACTCAGAATCAGAATGCTTCTACTAAGCTTTCTATCCATTTATTTTTACTGAGGGCAAATCAAGTACACACATACTTAAGAATTAAGAAGGCTTTCATTTTTCTTTTGATTCAATTTATTTAATTTATTCTATTACTGAATAGTGCCAAAGGTAATTTTGAAGCGATCAGGTTAAAATTTATGTGAGCTAAAACAAAGAGGTGGCTTAATTGAATAAGCACACTTAACTCATTAACCCTGTGCCACTGGGACTAATCAGTAAGAACCCAGGGCCACTAATAATCATAAAGGTAGCAAAGTTCTGCTTCTTGCTCTTGCACAGAAATGAAGAGGGGTAGAAACAGGCAAAGGGAAAACAGAGGTGGTCTGTAGGTATTCCTGAAGTAAGGGGAGGCGAGAGCACAACATAAAGCAATTAGTGCTTGGTTCTCCAACAGAAAATCCTGCATTTAAAATAAAGCTGTTTTTCCCTCCCACTCTGAACAGAAGTTATTAGATAGAAAGTGGAGTAGACAGCTGCTGCTTTCATTGTCATGAGTTATGGGAATGTGAGAAAGGTTGGGTAGTTTAAAACAAGAATGAAGAAATACTGTAGATCAAAGACCAGTGACCCCGTCTGACCTGTCTTAATATAAAGAGGCATTGGAAAGGGCTGGTGTGACAGTAGTCTCAATTTCCACCATTGCTCAGGCTGAAGGAAGGTAGGGACTGAGGGGAGCTGTGGGTCATCTGTAACTATTTGGAATTGTCAATGGAGTGTTTAGTGAGCTGGGAATAGGTCATAACTGCTCCTTTAAATGCCAGTGGGACCATATCAATTCTTAAATGTTGAAATATAGAGAAGGCCTTACAACAACCCCTCTGTTAAAGATGGAAATAACATTTCGTGAAACATTTCATAGTTCTCCAAAGCTGAAAAAGGGGTTTCATCTCATGATGTCCATAGTTTGCATAGTAGTTTGAGGGCACTGGGAGGAAAGGTATTATTTAAAGGATACATTTGAATATCTGCTACAGTCAGAGGAGTATTTGGTTCATGTAAAAATGCTTCTTACAATAACATCATTATCTCCTCACTGTCCCAGGCCACTGGATGAGACCCATGCTCATGAACAGATTTAGCTCAAGCTCAATCTAGGCAAGGTGTTAGCAATACCACTGGAAAAAGTAGATACTTGCCAAAACCACAATACTCCAGTCAGGTTGAATGTTTTACTTCAAATTCTTGGAGGCCTCAGTCATCCATGATCTCAGGACCTCCACGCGTGTACTGTGCATAGGAGCAGGTCGTATGAATACTAGAAGAAGAAACTGGTTAGTCACAGAATCCACTGAAATTCTAAATTCTGTGATGATTAGCATTGATTGTTAACTTATTAATTACATACTTTAGCCAAGAACATATTGCTTTTGGGAAAGAAACAGTTTTAATAAACAATTTGACTTGAAAATATTTTGGGAAAAGAATTTTAGGTTAATTATGTTTCATATTTTCTAAAAGAGAAATTGTAGCGTCCCTGAGCATGTGCTTAGAGAAATAATAAGAATTACAGAATTATTTTACAAGGTTAACTGAATATTTTTTGATTTAAAAAACAAAGCACTTATAATAAATCCTTTTTTTCCCTGAGCTTTTTTTTTTTTTTTTTTTTTTTTTTTTTTTTTTTTTTTTTACAAAAAATAATAATGATTTTCAGTATTCTTCTGCAGTCAGGGCTGTAAAATCACCACTGAAATCCAGAGTTTCATCACTTGTGAGTCACAAGAGATTTCCCTGTCCAAGATCGTGGCTGATGCATACTCAGCTGTGCCCATGCTATCCCTAATTGGGATTTAGCCTGAAAGAGTGCCAGGAAGGAAGCTTGTAAACCATGAGCATGTGACCTATTCCTGCACACCATTGGATTGAAGTTTGCTGGGTTTGGGGGCTTTGTCCTAATATTCAAGTCCCATCTCCACTGCTGCAAAAGGAGCTGCCTACTGCTTTCCAATCTCTGGTCAAATTATCAGCAAGGATGCTGCTGCCATTGCTGCTGCTGAAGCTCAGGAAAAGGACAGTCTGGCAGCTAGTGTTTCCAGATGCTTTAGGTGGGACAAGCCCTATAAATCACAATGCCTTGTGATTGATTTAAACTAGGAAAAAAAGATAAACTGAATTAAGGAATAGAACAAATGTATTTGTTCCCTGTCTGCCTGGTCTTACCTTAACAAACTTGTTTCCTTCCAACATTCTTCATGGGCAAAAATCTCTTCAGTTTGCCTGTGAGTTTCTGAAGACTACATACTTCAGAGTACTCCCAAAGCTTGAGAAGTGTAATCAAAGAATTATCTCCTGTAACTTATGCAGGGTAGACCCCCCAGAAAACTGTCACTTTGCAATGGCAGCAAATTAATTTTGTTTAGATAACAATTATTAATGTAATACAAATATTCAGGAATGAAAAATATTTTCCTATCCAACTCAAAGCTGATCACTCAAAGCTTATAGCTTGCTGAACGTGAGCTTGATTAAATGCAGCTTTTTCTGCACTGAGCATGACTCTCCATGAGAGAATGGCATCCTTGGAATAGTGGGTGAGGAATAGCAGAGGTAAGACTGATCAGGTCAGGAAACAAAGATCACTTGTTCCCATCTTTTCATCAGAGATTGGTCACAAAAGCTTCTTCTTCAAACTGAGAGTCTGTTCTGTTCCCAGCGACTTACTGGAACAGGCAGTTAAATGGCAGTATTTTTAGTTAATTCTTGAGATAACACAGCACCATGAAAGGCACATAGATTACAGTGCAGACTCTGTAAAGTCATCAGGTTGCATTCCTTAAAATGACTAAATTTATATATATTTTGCCTGAGTAGAAGTGGAACGGCGTGTCTTGGACACCTCAGAACTCCTTATTCTGAAGAATAAATGACAAGGTAGAAATAAGCTTAAGTTGAGGAGGAAAAAGTCCACCTGTTTTTACATTTTATATAGAATATGTATTTATAGTGCCTTTAAGGGTCATTAGCAACTGAAAATATGGAATGTTAAAATTCATTAAGAGGTGCTCATTACTGACGTGTTCAGAGATTTTCAGATGCTGTATCTAAATGAATTAATTCAAAGTGAGCCCAGGTAGATACAGTTACATTTTAAATTTTTAACAGAAAACATGCCATTATTTATTTATTATTTTAATATTGAAAAATGCCAAGTACATCCTTCAATAAAACTATTTTTTATTTTAAGACTGTGGCCAGTGTCAGTGAGTGTGCTAATAGGATGGTTGACAGCTCCTGTGGAACATTTTCAACGCAGATGCATTATTGGTTCATGAAGCATTCCCTCAAATATTATGAGTGACAACAAACCTGGAAATGGTGCAAGACAGGCACTTCCAATCTTTAAAGACAGCTCACGTTTGAATTCTTCAACACCAGACCATTATGCAGTCAACCAGCACTCCATCTGTACTGTAACCTCATGTCACAGAACTGCATTGTCTTCCTGGGAAGTGAGACACATAACATGCTTCCTAGGACCAAAATAAACTGCCTTAGAACTGCAGGATGTTTGTTTTGTACCTGTCATATGTTAAGACAGCAGCTAGTGGGTTAATAATTTTCATTAGTTTATTTGCCTTTGGGCTACACTGGACTTATTGAGCAGAATACCCAGAGGTCAAATCTGAGTTGGTTTCTCTATTTTCTTCATTTAATTCTAATATTAAAGAGGTAACAGGCTATACTGAGCTTTCGAGGGAACTGCAGGCATACTGCTCCACTGTTGTTCTTAGTGTTGACTAAATCTCTGGCATCTGGTCTTTGCTAAGGAAACCCTGGTGGGTGCTTTATGCTTCTTCAGTACTTGTTTTGCATCTCCCATCCTTCTGCTTTCCTTGCAGAAAAAAATTTAATGTTAGGTTAGCCCACCTGGTTTGTGAGTGTGTAATGGTAATTCTGTTTTCCTCAAATGGGAGGCCAGACTTGCAGCATTAAAGTGAGCCTTGAACTGGTGTGGTGTGGCAGTCGAGCACCTTAAGGCAGCTTTTGGAGGATTTGTGCCTCCTACCAGTCCACATTACGTAAGTGCCTTCAGGCTCTTCAGTAAGGCAACTGGCTTAGGGATTGAATTCATTTACCTTAGATCCCCTTTGGAGTTGCAGAGAGAGCAAGGCATCTTAGGAAATGGTCAGCCTCAGGATGTTGTTACAGTGCTCAACAATTTGCAGTGCCCCACCGCTTCAGGTGTGCACCAAACAGGTGGAATCACAGCTTCCTTCCACGCTGCAGTGTAGATCTCAAAACCAGACATGAGCTGGTAATACTCTGGAGCCAAAAGGACTCTGCACCATTGCAGTTCATGTGCACCCTTACATTTCCCTACTTTCTTCAACCTCCATCTGCACTTTCAGCATCCAGCATCAAGGATCTTTAAAGAAACACCTCTGTTTTCTTTGTCTTGCTCTGATTCATTTTGACCACCACAGTAACAGTGGGAGACAGAGACTGCATGTATATAGTCCTACAGTCTGACCTCATGGCAGGTGTATTTGCCCTTGAGAAAGTACTAAAGCACAAAGGTCACCCACAAAACCAAAAATAACAGTGGCTAAGGTTGGAAAGGATCTTTAGAGACCAGATAGACCAAACTCCATCTCAGAGCAGCATCAACTAGAACAGGTTTCCCAGAACCATGTCCATTTGGGGCTTGAATATCTCCCAGGATGGAGACTACACCACCCCTCTGGGTAACAGGTTCCAGTGTCTGATCACCCTAGAGGAAGAAAAGCTGCTTCTTACACTTAAATGTTATTTGCTGTATCATAATTAGTGCCTGGGATTTTCACCATATAATTCCAACTCAGTTTCCTAGAAAATGTTTCTACACGCAATAACGCACATGAAGAATTTAGCCCCATGTTTGTCCATAAACCTATGTTCATACAGCTTTATAAACACAATTTTTTTGACTGGGACTGGTTGATTGTTCTGGGTCTGGTTGGATGGTGCCCCACGATCCCATTTAAGCTACTGATGTGGACAGATGGAGTACATGCATTGTGCACAGAGTAGAAGAGGGGCAGATGATTACCGTAGGTTTGCTAAACTAAGTCACAGCTATTACCTTGCTGCTATATTTTTATAACAGGCCAAAATTTTCAGGTTTGGAGCTTAGTCATCCCTTTAACGATCTATCTGCTGGCAAGAAAATCCTTTACCTTATAGCTACAAACATAAGGCAGAGGAGAGACAAGCTTTGGTAGGGTAGTTTTCTTTGTTCCTTACAGGAGCAAAGGCTAGCTAGGATCTTCAGTTCTTTCTTCCTATTCCTTTTCCTATTTTATTTTCAATTCTAATTGCAAACAGGATCATGGACTGACAGCAGATGAATTCTTCTAAATTCAGTAAGGACTGTCTCATAAAAGAAGAAGCCATCTGATTCTGAGGGTTGGTTATTTGTATTAGAGGACGGTGTGCTCCTGTTGGAGACAGAGAAGGTGGTTTCTGTGCCGGCCCAGAGCCAAGGGTGTGGTGCTGAGCTCCAGAAAGGTTAAATGAGGAGAGAAGTGGTTCTCAGCCTAGAGGATAGGTGTGTGCCTGAGGTTTCTGAGAAGCTGTTTGGCATAACTTGGAGGAAGGTTTTGAACCATTTCAGGTTGGCAGTTTTAATTCAGGATAGGAAGGGAGACAACTGGTAAATGAGTTTGTGGGCAAATGGATGATATACTGGTAGTAAAAGGACAATGGTAGACAGATTGGAAGAAGATTGATAGACTAGGCCTTCTTAGAAAAAAAAATTGTTAGAGCCATGGCAGATTAATTACTGTTTTCTCACCCTCTCTTAATATTCAAGAAACCATTTGTTCCCCTGCCATTTTCATATCCACTTCCTGTCTTTCTTTGGGTTAAGAAAAAACAGAAAAAAAAAGGAAGGAACTCATAAGATCTGTTCAAAAAATAAGCATGTGTGTGATTTAATAACCTACTTTCATGTCATAGATGTACCATAGACAGGGAGAAATAGCACAGTCCATGGAATCAAATATGATTTACAGCCAACTTAGGGCCATGTCTCCTGAGGGTTCTATTACACTCAGAGAACAATTAAGATGCTTTAAAGATTGCCTGGCTCTTTATTCTTCCAGTAAATTGCAGAAAGGTTCATATAAGGCTGAAGGTGGTTGAATAGGCATTTTAAGATTTCTAAGGGTTTTTTTTATTTTTATTTTCCCTTAGTGGAGGACTGAGGACAGGAAAAGCCACGAGTCTAAAATAAAATGACAGAAGAAAAGAGAGAAAGTGTTTATAAATACCATTGAGGTGGTGGATAACATCAATGTATTTTAAATAGATAATGCATGTTTTGAGAGATGGCCTTTACAATTTCAAGGCAAGTTATATCTCTCAGCTTGATTCTTTACATATTTTCCTTTTGATACTTTTTATTGGAAGGAATGTGGTTGATGCTTTGCAGCAAATATTCAGATTTTCCTTCACTGTCTTCTCCTTTTTGTGCCCAGAAACTCATACGTTTCTAAAATAACTCTAACTTATTGTTTCCCTTTCACATACTTATTCAAGAGACTTTAAAATATCTGGGTGTGTGTATTCTGTTATTTACTGTATTTGTCTACCATTGGCAGTTTGCATTCTTGTCCCTTATTTCTCTTTATTGACAAGAATTCAGCATTGACTTTGCATATGAATTGAACCTTGGCTGAGTTTTCTTTTGAGATTTTCCTACTTGAGAAATGTTCAGGTTTTTATGTTAGATATTGTATATGTTTTTTTGTTTTATGCTAATGCTTACCCAAATTTTAAACATCACTGTAAAATTCCAGGACATACTTGTATATAAATTTTCCTTGTTAAAAACAGAGGTGAATTTTAGATAACTCTTCTTGTGTTTGTGAAAGATCTGGAACATGATTGTGTATAGTCTTTTTATTCTGTGGTCTACTGTCCAAACCCTAATCCAAACAAATTATTAGGTGTTCAGGCTAATTTTAAATGCAGCACACTGCTCTACAAAATCAAACTAGCGTGGCGGAGAACTGTTCTGCAATAAAAAATGTCTAAAATTTCTTAGAATGCACATAGTCATCTCATCTTTATGGTGGCCTTCTACATTATATCACAGAGACACAAGAGAGGAGAGTCTGGAGCCAAATAGGATGAGAAATAATTTTCCTGATCAAGGTAAAATTAAATAAGGAACAAGAACAGAAATATAAAAAGTGTTCTCAAATAATTTTGATAGTGAAAAGTGTGCATGTTAGTCATCACTTTTTCTTCAACAATTCCAGATTTTTTTAATTTTATCTCTTAAATTCTTTATTTTTCTAATATTATTAAGATCCCAAAGGAGAAAATTATTACTAAATAGGAAATTTCATTTTTCACTTAGAAGATATAGAAATGGAACAGTATGGAACACAACAATGCTTGCACTTTTTTCTAATTCCAATTTGAAATATTTCAAGACTTATTTCTCATAAATCCCTTAAGTTTTCACAAATTTTTATGGAGACCATACAGAGGACTCCTCTGAGGTACTCTTAGGCCAGCATGCAGGTAAAAATTACCATGCCAAAAAGATGACACAGAGCATTTTCAGGCTGTCTTCTGAAAATCTGGGGCATGACCTTCAAGTTTTCACCGTTTTACTGCTATGCTTTGCAGCCCCAAACAAGTTCTAATGTTGTCCACATCACTGTAGTAGCTGGAAGTCCCAGAGCAGTCCATTAAGCAACATGACTGACATTGTCACATGTGTTTTGTTCTTCCACTCTCTCCCCTAGGGAAGAAACGGGGCGTGCTGTTTTGTTTTGGTGTGTCATTTTCACACATCCATCATCATGTAATACTCCTCCTTCTACAAACTTCCCATGAAACTGGTACAGCTCCTGAAAGGAGCCTGTAAAACAGAGCATCTTCCTTAACCCTCACTTTCCAGTCATGCTTGTCTCAGCAGCAGCCCTCTTTCAGCAGACAATAATACTGAAGTCATGCCAGAAATTGGCACATTCAGGCAACCTGGCTCTGCAGTGATGAAAGCCACCAGACTGATCCAATACTTCCTTATAAGAATTCAACACAGAAGTGGCCATGCAAGGTGTTCACCAGTTGCACTGTGCCTTGATTGTTAATGAATTGTCTAAATAATGAGAAGAGCAGCCCTTTTACCCCCCACAGCTGCAGTAGTGGCATCAGCATTATGGCATCTGTCTCATGTCAGAGACTTTCAATGCTGCATCTCATTTGAGGTTACAGCATTACTACCATTATACATCCAGGTCACAGGTGCATGCACCTTTTTCAGTACAAACAGATGCTGAAATGGCCTCTGAAGTAACCATTGACCCTTGGGGGACAAAAGAGAGGAAGAGGCCTTGGTGGGGTGTTTGTATTTCTTCATGATATGTTAAATATTACCAGTGATTTCCTTCCTCTACAAAAGAACCTAATGAAATTCCTGACTGAATTTTCCACACTGCAATAACAGTATATCTAGGTTTTAAAATTTTCTTGAAGTTTCATGTACACAAACTAGACGAGAAAGCTGAAAATGTTCCCTCCTCATTAGAATACTGATACAAATGAAGCACTGACTTACTTAATATTCCCCCAACATTAATGGCACTGCATGGATTAGGGGTGTTATGATAATTTATTGAGACTATAGAGCAGCTGTTTTACTTTCTCCACCGCCATCCCATTTGGATGCATCAGGCAAACACAGAGTGAAAGATGTTGTCTTGTCTGTGTTTGCAAGTACGAATTGAGACTAGAAGCAGAAGGGCAGAGAGGTAAAGTGATTTCCTAAGGACACCAAGAAGGACAATGAAAAGTTGGAACTAGAGTCCAGGTTTTCTCCTGACCAGGTTAACAAACTGTGTCAGAAGGGTCAGACCTGGACCTTGGAGAGAGGCAGGAAATGAGAACAGAAGGGTGGAAAAGAAAACATCATGCATGGTGCTTTCAAATTCAAATAAGAATATGTAACTCTGCTTCTGGTTTCTTTAGAAGGTGATGCAGGTAAACAGGACAGTTTGAGCTAGACAAAATGTCCATACTGACACTCTCAAACTGCACAAACCTGCTCTCACTTCAGGTTTAATCATTTCAGAATCACTGAAATGATGGATCATTGGTGAGTTCTTAAAATTTTTTGCCTTAGATTTATCCAGGGCAAAATTTCTAAGAAAACTGGACACAGCCTGCTTAATTTTAATAGAAAAAAATCATGTTAACTTTGTTCTGAGAAAGTGACTGTCAATTATAAGTTTTCTTTATTTAGAGATGACAAAGTTGAGTTGAAATGAAGCAGAGAGGTGGTTAATACAGTAAATGACTAGAGGCTACACAGGGCAAATAGATAAGGCAGTAACAAATAGATCCAGCTTTTCCCTAAAAAATTAGGCTACCTGATATTAGAGGGATGACAGCATTGTCAGAGATGTTATGACCAAGTATCTGATCTGTCATGTGAGGAGCAAAGAATGTTGGAGCCAGGCTTGGCAGATTATGTATCAGGCTTCCTGTGCTTGTTGCTGCTTGCACCTGGGACTTTGCCAGGGAAGGTAGGAATGAAAACATCTTTACTAGTTATGGGCATTTCATAAATGAGGGAACCTTGCTCTGGGTGTGGGTGGGAGAAGACTTGCAGTTGTCCTTTGTGAAACAGTGTTTGGATTAGGAAAATTTCCTCTTCGTTTCGGCATTCTGTGGCTCATGGCTGAAAAGAATTCTTAGGAAGTTTATCTGGCAGTATTACTAGCTCCTGGATGGAAGAGGGATGGGATGTTATTTCTGCTTGTTAGTGGAAAACGGGCTAAATTTTAAATGCACAGTTGCTGCAATGATTAGTTTGCACGCTCCTGCTCCTACGTTTTGGCAATGAGTTACAGGCATCAGTCAGTGGTGTCTGGATGGTAGCATAGGCGTGTGCTCAGCTTCAGTTTTATAAGATATCTGGAACTGGCAGCTGAGGGATCTGTAAGAAACTTTTCTAGTAGAGAAAAGGCTGAGGAAAGCCGAACTAAGCTTGTCCTGACAGATTTTCTTGAACCACACTAAATTTAATGACCACAGATGTGTTTGTGGTAAAGGGTAGTGCTCCCTTCTCTGCACCCCCAAGCCCTGTTTTTAGTGGCCAACTCTGCTCCTCCACACTTCTAAACTCAGATTAAAGGAAGAGCATGAAGCAGGGCTAGGGCAGAAGAAAGGGCAGAAACCTAAATAAAAGTTTCCAGTGCAATCTTTTGACCAAAAGGTCTGTGATCTATAAACAAGGGACTATTGAGAGAGAAATTTTGGCCTCTCTGAAGTCAGAGACAAAATTCACAATGACTGCAACAGCATTTGGGATTTTTTTGTCTCTCAGCCTTCAGTGTACCGATCCTATCTTCAAGATAGAATAGAGGGGAAATATGAAATCAGATATTCCTTGTTATGCTGAAATTAAGGCACACTAAGTAAATCCTTTGCATTATTTCTGACTGGAACAAATCAAAAAGAAACCCAACAACAACAACAAAACTCCATATAAATTCAAAATTATATGCTTATTACAGGAAAGTCCCTGAATTTTTTTTCCTGATTTTTAGTGTGTTAGGGATGAGAGGATTTTTGTGGAAGGATGGGGCAGGGGGGTACTTGCTTGCATCAATAAGCAAGCTTCTGGTGTCCATTTTATTTGTTTAATAATTTCTTGATGTAAGGCTAATTAAGGTAGTACTGAATGGAGTTTTATTATTGTGACTTTTGTGGGACTAAGTGTAGTTTTTGAGTTTGTCAAAGCTGCTTTGAGGAAAAGTTGCTTTCCTAACCCCTGGACTGCCACTTCTTATTGCATGGAATGCACAAAATGGTGCATTAGTAAAGGTTTAGAACCTTTACTGAAGGAATAATTGTAGTGTATATTGGAACATTTTACAGCTGCTGAAATAATCACTTTATTTACAACTGTAATAAATTTGCTTGCTAAAATGGGGTTGTTTAGCACTATTTTGCTGACAGAAATGAGGACAATATGAATATATGCAAACAATTAAAAAACATGATTCTTTTAAATAACAAACCAGGAAAAAGTTAATATTTAAATTATTTTACTTTGACAAGCAAGTGTATAGGATTTTTTTTGTCTTTAAGATGCAAGACAGCTGCAAAGTCTGACAGTAAACCAGATATCATTTTTCATATATTTTAATTGGATTCAGTGCTGTTGATTTAAAGTAGTATATTTTTTGTGTCTCATTAAAAGATGAAAGAGACTATGAAAGCTGCCTCTTTACTTGAAAATAAATACTTCCTGGACATGCTTTTTTAGGTGGAGCAGCAAAGGGAAATAAACATGATTGAAACATGTTTTTCACAGCCAAAAGAAATCTTTCCAACAAATTTAGCATAGCATTGCAGTGTGTGAGCCCAACCATGAAAATTTTGGGGACAGGTAACGGTTGCACTTGTAATTGCACACTTTGTCAGATCACAAATCTGACCTCTCCAGTGCAACTGGACCAAGCAATGCCTGGTAATGGGCTCCCAGGAATGTTCTCTGTGCTGTGCTCCCTTCTGAGTACTGCCATCACAGGGTCTGGCGTATAAGCTGCTTCCGGACTGGGATGTAAGGAGGGAGGACTGGACTAAACAGACGATGTGCCAAGCATGTCCCTCAGCCACTTCTGTAAGTAAAAGAGACCAAGAAGGACTGGTTGGTGGCTGAGCCAAAGCAGAGCATGTCTGAACCAGATTCACAGTGGCACAAAGACTTATTTTTTGCTTTGTTTTCTCCCTTCTTTCATTTTCAGTGCCAGAAATGGGGAAGACTGAAGCACTGAGTTGTGCTTGGGCACTGGAAGTTTACATTTCACTTACAGATTTCTGACCATGTCTTACACCCAGACACACACTCTGCCAATTTTCCTAGTGTCATAGGTACACCCAGCTCTGAAACAAATGTTATGTGCTTTAAGTTTTACAGGTCATGCTTAACCAAATGATCTCTGCAGGGAAAGATATTGAGAGGCACCATTGTGCTACATTATCCAGTTTCAGTTTTGGGGAATATCTTGTGCCTAGACAGTTCAAAACATCTGCAGAGTAACCTCTCTCCCATCTGCCCACAAAAGAACAGTCCAAGGCTGGGTCTACACAGTCTAACTTCACTCTGGGTAGTATGTAAGTAGGGGAGGTTGGTGGTAGGGATAAACACAAGCCATCATTCGTGTTTCTCTTCCCCTTACAGCTGCCCCAAGGCTCAGTGGAGCTGATGGAAATACTCACACCAAAGTTTGTGCACAAACTCTGGTTTAGGTCTTTCTATATCCAGAGAGGCACAACTCATTCTGGAAAGGTCAAAATCACACCCATCTACCCCATCTTTTTTAACAGCTTGCTGCATGGATCTGATGCAGCAAAAGCTGTACAGAGAAACCTCTTTTAGCACTGATGACAGCAAAGTCTGTAAATTTAGCAAAGTTTCCAGCAGTGACATGGAAATAGAGTAGATGATTTAAACAGGATTTTCCATTCTTGCTTCTCATTTGTCCATTTTTCTGCTGAAATCTCTGAATACAATTGTTAATAGCCAGAGGACTGGTAACTTGGCAGGTCTGAAAAAGGCTGGCGTGGGGAAGCCTGCATGGGCAGAGGGCAGATTTGACATCCAGGTTTTGATCAGATCTGAACAAGAATTTTAATGAATCAGCACAGGTATTTACCTCTGTTGGACAGTTATAGTAAACATGCTTGGGGCTGGTTAGTATCAAGATAGGTACCTTCCAGAGGAAAATAAGGAAGAAAGAGAGTGAGAGGGAAGAAAAGAGGCACCACTCCTTCTTTTGAATGTCTGATAAACTGAAGCCCAGACTTCATTAAAAAATGCATCTCTGTTAAAATGCCTTCTTCCAGATAAGATACATGTAACTGAGATACAAGATCACTTGTATTAATTGCATTGAAACTTGCTTATTTAATACTGATACAACTGACACATGAAGATATTAACAATATGGTTTCGCTATCAAAGAAATCTGTTTCAAAACTTAGCTAATAATGAGAAACAGTATTATTAGTACTATAGTTAGGAGATGTTTTTTCTGTGTCTGTCCCTGTGAAATGTTCTTGAGCTTCTGTCATGTGGAAGTTTGGTGAAAATATGGGGTTAATATTCTAAGCAGATTCTTTAATCACCTTTTTTGTATTTTTTTTTCTTTTTAAAATTTCTTTTTCACTTCAGCATAAATACTACTTGTAGAATCTGCCCCTAAGAAGCATGTCTCATTACTAGCAGCAGTAAAGTGTTAAGAGGATCAATTATGTTTACCTGTAGTCATTTTGGTTTTTTTAATTTTTATTCACTCACTTGGATGCTGGTACCCCAAAGCAAGAGAGAGGTCTTATTTTGCTAATCATTTTACAAACACTAAAAAGATGCCCCACACAATGATTTAACAGCCTTAACATGTCTTCCTTCACAACCTTATGGTGTGAAGGTTAGTAGTGGCCCAGTCCACCTCCAATTAAAATTGCCAATGAAATGCTTCCTAGTAACTGAGGCTCTGAATACCTGGCAAGATGTGGGGATGCTTCCTTTCCCTTTGGCTGCCCTTGGAACATCAAAGCATTTTGCAAGAATATTATGGTGGATATAAGGAGTGAAGAAAAGGCCCAAAGAGGTCAAAATTGAGCATTTCCCCTACATACTGAGGAGGGAACTAGCTCAAGTAGACTGCTTCTGCACAGCCCAAGAGCTAACCCACTTTTTAGAGCCCATTCCTATTTCCATTTGTAAGAGGTGCTTCCTATACAGTCAGCTCTTTGTTGCAGAGCATAGTCCATACTAAGGGAGAAATAAAGCTTCGGGGGACACAAACTCAGAGCAGATTGACTGGTAATGGTCGTAGATCTTGTGGGCTGAAATGTTCACCAAGGACCTGCCCTGGGTGCACAAGGAGACAAAAGTACTGGGTCACTCTGTGCCTCCCAGTTTGTGGTGAAATACACAGGAGAACAATCAAGGGAAGTAAAATATGGCTGAATTTAACTTATACAGGAGAAAAAAATGAGGATGACATGAACAATTTTCCAGATATCCAGGATGAAGGGACCGTGGTTTGCACATTCAGAGTTAACTGGCAGTTTGTGGCTAACACAGTTTGGAATAAATGGGCAATGTAAAATATACATGATCTGTTGGTTTCTCTGCACAGAAATTTCTTTGATGTTTGCTATAGTGCCTATTTATAAAACTTGTGCTTCCAGGTGGGACAACATGTGATTCTTTTTTCGCCCTACAGCATTTCAAGTACTTTGTTTCATTATTAGATTTTCTTTAAAATTAGGAGAAATACAAGGAGAAATTCCTAGCCCTTCCAGGCCAGTTGAAAAGATCCTTAGTTCATGTTTTTACACTGCAGGTTGATGATAGAGCTACAATTTTTATTTTGAATAAAATGTTAAGACTTTCCAACAAAAGAGACAAGAGACAATACTTTGAGTGTCACAGCTCTTGGACATAAGAAGAGATCTTTCAACCCTATGCATTGGATTGTCTTATATGACGATGTCACTTGCCAATATAAAATGTATTTGATATCTATCTTTATTACTGTTGATCTCAACAGTGTCAGATAAAAAAAAGTGATGAGTGGCAGGGGAATTGTCCTGTGTAATAATGTAAAAAATAAAGGAATTAAATTAAACAACCAATCAAATATCATCATTATTTTGAAGGAAGGAGTTTAACAGGAAAGTCAGGAAGAAAGAAAGATTAGGAAGAACTGAACTTGGAAAATATTTTTGCACAGAAATTAATTAAAAAATAAATGAAAGAGTTTTTAGTATTTCGAGTTGTTTTTAGAAATTAGTAACAACAGTGCAAACGACAAAAAACCCAAACAAATAATTTTAACAACAACATCATAGCAAGAAACACACTTAAGAATACTTAGAGCTTGAACGTATAGCTCTTCTGGGAAATTACACACTGGAGTTGCTGCCAATAATGCCCTCTTCTGGCGATGCTATTGCAGCTAAGGCGACGTGTCAGTCATCTCAGGACCCTGCATCTTCAGTGTGCAGGGTGAATTCGACTGTAGGCAGAGAGAGACTTTTATCTGAGTTAAAAGTCACAAGCCCTTTTTTTCCCCCCCTCGGTTCCAAAGACTAGCTGTAGGTAAATTATTTTAATAAGGTAAGAGATACCACAGTACAGTTTTCTTTTCTTCCTTTTTTTTTTTCCCTTACCCCAAATAATGCTCTCTATGTCATCTGTATATTTATGATAGCTCAAAGACATGGGTGTGTGGATCTAATTAAAAATGTGAAAGGGTTTAGCAGCCTGCTGCTTCCCTGTGAGTCTCTTGTTGCCAACTCTTGGCAGCTCTGCTGTCACTGAGCCAAATGTTTAGTCTTCAGCTGAACTACTGCCAGTGAGCTGCGCTGCATTCTGGGACCACAGAGCCTCGAGGTACCGTGTTAAACTATCTCACATAAGGATGTGCAGTGAGCTGGACTTCATATTCAATCACCCAAAAGAAAAGTGAAGGAGAAGCCTACTTTTGCCTGGTGAGCCTTAACAGTGTATAAGACACAATGACCAAATCCTCCAGGATTTTGCATCAGGGAAAACAAATAGTTTCTTGAGGTGGATCAACCCATGCATATGTTTAATGTGCCTATGCAGCAATGGCAGTAGTTACTTTTAGCAAATTTTGTTTAAATCAGTCTACTCTGGATAGGAAATTAATAAAAAAAAGTAACAAAACTCTGCCTTTCTGCAATGGGTCTCTGGCCTTCAAGTAAAAGACTCATGTGAAACAAATATGTTCCAACTCAACTCCAGGTATCCTTAGCAAGTATAGGGCAGTTTGGTCCAGAGTAAAAAAATAAAAAAATTTGGCATATGTGCATTCCAGCCCACAGCAGGAAAGCTATGTTGATAGAAACATGCTTAGCACAGTTGCACTGGTTAATAAATTCAGGTATAATGTGGAGATAGATGGGGTTATAGGCTAAGCTGGCCTGTAGGCTTTGATCAGTGCTCCAACTCACTTAGGGCTTAAAGTGGACTGGAAGAATTGCCAGGTCTCATGAGTCAATGATGGATTTCCAGCAGATCAGAATTAAATTCTCCTTTTAGCTGTTCTCTCTGCACTCTTTTCTGCAAGGGAAATTACTTCTGCTAACAGCAAAGTAGTGTGTGTGCCTTCATGACATTTCTTTCTCTTTTCTATTTCTCTGTTGTCCCATTTCTATCCTTTGTTATCAAGCTTTTCTCACTTTCACACCAATTTTATTCCCTTCCCTTCCCTTCCCTTCCCTTCCCTTCCCTTCCCTTCCCTTCCCTTCCCTTCCCTTCCCTTCCCTTCCCTTCCCTTCCCTTCCCTTCCCTTCCCTTCCCTTCCCTTCCCTTCCCTTCCCTTCCCTTCCCTTCCCTTCCCTTCCCTTCCCTTCCCTTCCCTTCCCTTCCCTTCCCTTCCCTTCCCTTCCCTTCCCTTCCCTTCCCTTCCCTTCCCTTCCCTTCCCTTCCCCTTTCTTTTATTTTCACTCCTCTCTTAAGGTTTTTTGCTTCATCTGCCTGGATTTCACATCACCCTTTTTTTTTCCCCCTGATTTTTGCTATCCTTCTCTACAGTTTCCCTTCAGTATCGTAATGTTCTACCTGAGAGAATGAATGAGCCACCACTAATGTTAGTTCAGGGACTTAGCAGACACTTTATTCCTGAAAATATTTTCTTTGTATGTTTTTGAAACCAGCACAATGGCAAAACAACAACAAGGTGCTGCTGATTGCACTGTTGCTCCAACTCTTAATGCTGGGTATTTAAGAATAAAACTGCAGTAAAAAAATGTTGGCTTAATATCAAAAACTTGTCTGCATTCATTCATAATGCTAAGTATAGATTAGACACACAGCACTAAAGGGGCAGAGAAAGAGGTAAAAAATAAACATTTACACTAATGATCATGCATTTTTTTTAAAAAGGTGTTTAAAGAAATAGGAGCAGGCACAAGTGTGTGACACACCTAAACTCTACCTCTTTGATCTTTCCTCCAGGGTCCTTTTTGTTGCAGTGGGCCAGCTCTGGGAAGGAGGCAGGACTCAGAAGCCGCTTGGCATCCAGCCCAGGCTTTGTGGGCCACTGGAGAGATGGATAGCTAGGTGCAGAAGTGCCCTGAGGCAGGTGTTAAAATGTTGTTCTTAGTTCCTTGGTGGTAATCATTGCAAAACAATCCTGTCTGCTCTATTCGTATCAACAAGCTGCTTTCCATGGCTCGTTGCTAAGAGACAGGACTGTTGCTTACAAGTTGCTTAGTGCTTTAGACTTTCATAATTTATAATTTATTATCTTAGAATAAAAATTTGTGGGGGTTTTTATTTTATTTTTCCACCAACCAAGTTACTTAAACAAAGGTCATGTATCTACCAGAGTAGTAGTTGCTCTTATAATATACTTTGCCTTTGTATGGTTTTGGTTCTGTGAAAAGAAAATGCTATTATAAACTGAAGATGAATATCATTTTTGTCCATTAACTTCTTGCATTATAAGACTGGTTAGGTCAATGGATTCCCTCAAGATTTCTTTACTATTGAAAACATGTTTCTGTCCAACCAAGAAGGAAATGAATTGAAATGATTTGAATTATCACACGAAAGACGTCGGCTATTGCTTTACACTTCAGCACCTAATAGTTCAACTCAACAATCCTACTTTCACAAAGTTAGTTGTAGAGATGTTTAACCAATTCCAGAAATTACTTTTGTGCATTTCTCCAGCTTTGTGAGTATACAAACCTTACCTTGCTGAAGTGTTTTTACTAAACACTAGTTATATCAGCTCAGTGAGGAGTAATGCCAAAAAGGAAATGAGAATAATTTGCAGACTTGTTAAGTTGCAAAATAACTTTGTCACAGTTCACCAGTTTAAGAGAGAAAAAAAAAAAAAATATTCCCCCTGGTGGAAATTAAGGATACTGGCCTAGGGTTAGGTTTTACTTTACTGTTTAACAGAAGAGATATATATACAGCTGATGCTGTGGTATTTAACTAAAACATATCTAAGAGCTCCACTGGTACAAAACATTGCTACAGTTAATGCTTTAGAAAAATGAAGGCAAAGTTACTTTTCCCCCATCATTTCAGTGAACTGTTTATGCTAGTTAGAACCAAGAACTGCACCAAAGAGAGCTGTAGAAATGGCTCTGGAAATGGTTGCTCCCACTGCAAAGCTTTTGAGGGAGTGCCTACCCAGCAAAATGAAGACATGTTTTCCAGCATACCTGACCTTTTTCCATCCAGCAACAACACTGAAGTTGGGCTTGCAAGCACAGGGCAGTGCAGCCAGGGCTAAGGCATGTATCACCACACCTTGCTGTCCTAGCTAACTAACATAAACAAAATTATGTGAACATGTCCTATGCTGACACCTACATTTTGTGTTGTAGGAGTATTCTTGAGTGCTTCAGCAGCTTAATTCCTGTTTAGCTATGCAAGCCAAGTGTGTTTTAGTCAGTCTAAATGCATTCTGGAGTTGGTTCTCTAACCAGTGAAGGTTACTCAAGGGGTAGCCATGCTGATCAATGCCTAAGATCACTAAAAGCCCATCCAATCTACAGTCAGAAATTTTCCATGACTTCCAACAGTCCATAAGAAATTTAGTTCTCCTCAATAGTGTGATGAAAGATACTGCCTTCAGTTTAGGAAGAAAATGCAGGTACAGCTTGAATAAATGTGATGCTAAGAAATTGTGCGTTCCTATAATCCTCTGAAATCCTGCTCACTAATTCTGATATAAATATCTCCCCCTGCTTAAGTAAGTATAGTTACTTAAGCAAAATGGGATCCAAAACAACATAAAAGAAGCCATAGAGAGCTGTTATTCTGTTACTTGTAGAGTTTGAGTGCTGTGGAGTTAACTTGAGGAATCTGGGTGAGGAGAACATCCTCCTCTTATTTTCCTTGTTTATGAGTATCTTTGGCAACAATACCTCATTTCCCGTAAAAAAGGGGTACTTTATATGTGTGCAAGTGTAATGACATGATCCATACCTCCTTTATATAAGTCCATGTTACTTAATTATTACTGCTGCAACCATTCACTCAAACATCAGAAGAGATGAATAAGGAGGAGGAATATAATTTATGCATTAACCTTCCTAGAAGGGCACTCCTGTTGACTCTATACATGCGTCACAATTCTCCACAGAACCAGCTGGAGCATATTTAGTGAAAGGAAAAGGTGGACTCACATGCTAAGGAGCTGATCTGTTACAGGAAATTATGACCAAAATTATCCTTCAAATCCAATATATATATATCCTGCTTTATTGAGGGGGCTGGTGGGGGAGGATATAATCAAATGGCGATAACTGCTCACTGTTTCTTAGATAACATGAACTGGAAAATGCATCAACAGTAATATGTCTACAGACGGTGACTTGACCTTCTGAAAGAATCCTTAAAATCTGTGAAGGAGGATTTTTGGATTTTAAACTCTTATGGTTGTTGGGAAAAGAAACAGATTTATGGTTGGCTGCTATGTTAAGGTTCTTGGGTGAGAAATAGGCACCAAATGCTTGGAAATCATTGTGCAAGCACAAAAGGAAGAAGCTGCAAAAGGTGTTGTTAAGTGACAAATCTACAATTTTAGTCCTTAGGTGAAGTTTGGTGGGAGAAAGAATCAGAGATTTGATCTTATGATTAATTGTACTGGAACCCACAACTGAAAACATCCAAATATTCTTGAGGGGCAGTTGTCAGTTGCTCCCTCAGGTATGTCAAATCTGTAGTTTAATCTGGAGGTTCTTGTCTGGGGCTCTGTCAGAAATCTGAGGAATTATTGTATCATAAGAAAATCAATGCATGTTCAACAGGCCAGATCCTGGGATTCTGGAAGAGTTGAAAAAAAAAAAAAAGGAAGGGTTGATGGATCATTATCTGGGTACAGTTCTTGCATTAATAGGTTTGTTTATACTTTATCAGGACAGTAATAACTGATCAGGACAGTAATAACTGATCAAACAAGTCATGTGAATTTGTTAGATTACATAATCACAAGAAAGTGAAAACACCCTGAGTTTTCAGCAAATCAGTTAGATGATATTAATGCTTTTTAAAGGTGTGGGGTGGGGTTTCTGTGGCATTTCTTTTGGGGTTTTTCCCCCCAGTCTAAGTTAAATCTTTCTCTATTTGGACAAAAAACTCATTATAATCTGGGGAGCAGATGTTGGTCTGAAGGACTATAGCACAAACATGCTGCTGTGTCAAGAAAGCCCTCCTGGCAGCTTACAACTTTTGGGTGAACAGAGGAAATGTTTTTCTCTTGTTTTTGGATGCTCTGTTTTTACAAGAAACTAGTATTATTTAACTAAAGTAAATAAAAACTTGTTATTTCAAAAGAGTTTATAAATAAAATCATTTGATTGAAGGTTTGCTTTAATGGATTAACAAAACAAAACTGAAAAGACAAAGCTCATCAGAAATCACAGTTTCTTAATCACCTGATTAATTTGTCCTAGGGGTTACTGAAGCTCTCCTGAGAAGATACATGGTCCTGGGCCACCCAGCAGCAAATCAACATCTTGAATGCTCAGGCCCCTCTTCAGGGAAAAGCCTGAAAAAATAAGAAGGAGGGCTCTTCTCTGCTCCCCTGTCAGGCAAAATGCCCACTGAATTCAATAGGATTTTTGCATGAGTAAGTCAAGCAGGATTTGGCTCTGGAAGGACATAACAAGATTGAGCAGACTTGGTTCCCAGTAATGGTGTCCCATTGTGCTGTGGTATGGTAGAACACGCAGTGCTGGAGTGCATTCTGTCAGTGCCTCCGTCTTCCAGAGGATATTGTAATATCTCATTATTGTGAACTAGAAGAAAGGGATCTGGTAGAATTAGGACTGGAGATTATTGTAGGGTTTTCAGAAGTACAAAAAAAAAAAAAAAAAGCAAAGAAATGTAGCATTATGAATACAGGATATTAATAGCTTACTTTTGCTCTGTGAACTGTCTTTAATTCCAAGTGTATTGAGGCAGATGACATGATTCTCAACGATGCCTAGTGGCTCCATTCTAACTTATGGATACATTACAAAAACTCTGTCTAAAAAGCCCAGCTTGTGAGTTGCTGATTGTCTCCTGAGAAGATCTAAGTGATTTACCTCTCCTTGATCTCGTTGACTCTACAGAGCTGGCGTGTTGTGTTGGATTTGAGAAGTGAGGCATCTGAAGGAGGTCTTACAAAGCATCCTGAGAACACAGCTTCAGCAGCAGTGTGAAGTCTGGTATTTTCCCTGGCTCAAATCTGTGCATTCCTATTGGTAGACACTGGACACTTGATCACAACATGGTACAGTCACACTTTTATCAGGTGGTCCAAGCTCAGGTCACCCATAAATTCCACATGCCTTGCAACGTGCAACCTCCAAGCCATTTCTGGAAGGGCACCAGAGCTGAGATAGGTGACATGAACCACAGGTTTTGTATGTCATGAGAGCATGCCCTGCCCATCCATGGAGTGGGCTGTGGTGTGCTTTGGGCACATGCCAGGGAGTAGCTCAGGGCATGCTTACTCCTGTGTGACTCAAACCTTATACCTACTCAAAGACTTTTGTCCGTGTGATAGAATTAGAAGTTGACTGTGAACATAGGCTGGAACTTGAGTGAAAAATATTTGCTCAGAATATGGTTTAGACATGTCCAGTTTGCACCTACCAACACACCAGTGTTACTAGATGTACAAATTCCAGACCAAATCTTTCACAAATCCTGGGTATTATGGTGTTTGCTCTAGACTTTTAAAAGATACTTGCTGAAGAATATGTCTGATTTTGCCAGGTCACCCTTGTACAAATGGGAACAGGTACCAGATTAAGGGGTATTTCTGGAAGGTATCAGGTGTGTCCATGACCTCACCTCAACTGTGGCCATTGTCACCTGGTGTTCCCACTATTTGAAGGAAGTCCCAACAGGCACAAGAGTTGCACAAGCCCACAGGAAGCCGGAACTTGCCTGTAAGAAATATCTCTGAATGCTGTAGTCAGAGAAATGGAGTAGGGTTTTTTATGTCACCCTGATACAAACAAAAATCAATGGTTGTCCTGTTTGGGGTGTTTTTCAATTGATACAATGCCTGCCATTCTCTGCACAAAAAGAATTGCATGTGTAGGTCCTTTGACACACACAAAGAACTTTTTTCAAAAACACTTGGAAAGATAATAAATAACTTATAAAGAGTTTATAAGGGATGTGTGCACATGTGTGTACACATACACAAATAAAATATTGGTGAGCTGAAAAGTGGAAAGTATCAAACACACAGTGAAAACCACAAGGGCCAGTATGACTTAGTGATATTATCTAAAAAAATGCAACTATTTCTGCATTTACAGAGTCTCTGAGACTTTCAGTGGTACCTGGAAGGCATAGCATGAGCTTTTATTTAATACAGACCTGCCTCTGATGTGCATTATTAATTGATATTTATAGAGAAGTGCATTAAGAGTTATCTGAGTATAGGCACTACTCTAAAGCTATAAATATATTTAGCTAGATTTTATAGTTCCTTAAGATCAGTCACCAGAGACAGAGAATTATATATATTTGATATGAATAACATCTGTATTTGTGTCTAAATAGAGGAGGAAATGCATCTGTCTTTAGTAGATCTCTTTTTAATGTTTCAGCCTACAAGAAATGCACATTAATAGCAGCTTCTTCCCTGAGGAAAGTTTTGAACTGGAGTACTTGAGAAGAAACTTACAACAGAGCAGCCTAAAGTGCCACCCAGTCCCTTTTAATTAGCACATATAAGTCCCCCAACATCCAAGATCTGATTGAGACTTTCTGCCATTTCATTTTAATATCAGTGTTATATGCTAACGTTTGTCAGACTAAGCTAAAAAACCACTTCTTTTTATGTTGTTTCCCACATGCAGAGCAGACCTCTTACATTTTTGTTGGCTGCTAACGTACTAAGCGTTTTTTGGCAGCATGCGGTTCTGGATTGAAGCCATGCATGCAAGTCTTCCACAGTAAGTATGGCCCAAAGGATTAGAGATCAATGGATTTAGTTATCTGGTGAAGTTCCCCTGCCTCTCTGGTGCTATTAAAAGGTTTTGCTATTGTAACGAGCACCAGAACTTTTCATTTTAAAGTTGCCCAACTGAGGCTTCCACTTAGGCTGCAAAGTGTAAGAAACTTACTGGACTTCTGCAGGCAGATTTACAGTCATGCCACTGAAATCAAGTCCAAGAAAAACCCCAAACAGATATTTCATACCTTGGAAGAAAAAAAATGTTCATAAAGGAGGAAAAACCCAACACTGTAGTGTGTTTTCTCAACGTAATCAAAGGATGCTGTCTTAGAGAAAAGTGCCTTCTAATTAGTTCATAATCAAATCCTGAGAAATGGGGTAGAGAGTGTTAGAAAAAGTCTGATGCCTGAAGCACTGCCAGCCCGAGGAAAAGGAATCCTCAGTCCCAAGAGCTCAGGGGCCTCCAAACCACAGACCTGGCCCACGGCTGGGCTGCTGCTGGCTGTTGGCTGAGGACTAGTGGACACTGCTCATTGCTCCCCACTCTGACACTGACTCTGAAGCTTTTGTGTGTTGTCCAAAGCTACCGATTAGGGCCCCAAAGCACCTACTTCCTCCCCCTTCCCTCCACGAGGAAATGTGAACAGCTGCCACAGAGATTTTCTCTGCTGTGCATGTGTAGAAATTCCTCCTGTGTTTGGCGTCCCTGCACAAGAGAAATGTATCATAAAGCCCTTCAGAATCTGGCCTATGCTGTGTGGGAATATCTCGACTTTCAAGTTTGAGGGACTAAGCAGTTTTTTCCTTTTCTTATTTTTCAACATGGGACTTCCTGAACAGAGAAAAATTCATAACCCGGCTGATTTAACACTGGTCTTTTTAAACTGAACAGAATAAGCTACTCCAGGCATTTGCTTTCATAGTGGACATAGTAGGTAAAAATGCAGCTCAATTTTGGGTCCACTCTGTGTGTGCAGGGAGTGGAAGGTAAGCAGGAATTGTTCTGCACTCTCCGACTATCTTTGCCCAGGCCTCAGTACACATTCAGGCTCCGTTTCTGCTGTTACCAAACTATGTATGGCACTGTCACGAGTGGATGGGAAAAGCTGATAAAAACTCATAGAGAGTCAACAGGACAGATTCCAGCTTGAGCCATAGGTTGAGACTATTAATTTTCTGTGTCCAGAGCTGTATCTTACATGGCACTGTACAGTTACGAAATTCTTTGCAGCTGAAGCGACCCACACACATCCGGACAACCCCAAATCACACCAAGATGGCCCTCCTACTCCATAATTAAAGCAAGAATCACCAAGAGCAAAGAATCCACAGCTGTTAACTCAAAGTCTTACCAGGGTGACAGCCACCCTAGCTCAAACACTAGCATCTTTGCCACCTCAAAGTAGAGCAGAAACCTGCCAAACAAAAGACAGGACAACATATGGTGGAAGAGGGCACCATCCTGAAGAGGTGGTCTAGTTCTGATAAAAAGCTCTCTGCTGATTTCAGGATTTTGCTGTCCATGAAAAATGCCATCAATTGCCAACTGTCCCAAAAAGCTCTTCAAACTAGTAAGTGTGCCCAGAGACAGACTATCAGGCCACCAGGCTCCCTAGGGAAGCCACATTGTTCTATATTGCAGGGAACAAAATGTAAATGTACTCTTCATAAGGGCAGCCAGATAAAATAAGAGATAATCCAAACACCAAACCAAGTTCAAAACCTTTGTGAGAGCGCAGATAAACACTCTCTAAGTTATCCATGCAGAGTATTGTTCAGGCATAAAAAGCTTATCTAACTTTACTGCTGACCTAAAGTCCTAAAAGAATCCTATCCTGCCAGCATCTACCATTTCAAAATGATACAGATACTTTGGGGCTCCCATTCACACGAGATGAATTTTTGGAGCCTTATCCAAAGTGAATTTCTGAAACTTCTGCAGTTTTAGAGGCTCGCCCTTCAATGTTTATTTTATGTGCTTCTAGTTCTACTCATTTATCAATAACTCCCACCCACACCCAAAGGTTTCATATTCATTTCCATTTTCAGATCTTTGGAAGCTCTGAAAATTGTTGCACAAGTAACTCTCTTTCCCATAGCTAGAGTGCACTAAAAGTTTTCCTTGTTACAGTGTCTGCTACTGAAGATGGTTTGAAGCTGGGAAGCAAATGGGGATCAGAACTTTCTCAAAATTGGAGCTGGTGTGTGTCTGAGCTTTACCCCAGTGCAGTAGATGTAGGAGCCAGACAAATGCATCAGATCTGAATGCTGCCTGCTTTGGGGGAGAAACTGTGTCTTGAAGTCTCTTTTCCCAGCCATGACCCTTTCCCATTTGTGATTCCATTCCTAAGGCAGCACCCAGACCATTACACTGTTCTCGGTGTCAGCATCTGCAGGTGTCTCCAGGTAGAGCTTGTTTTGATATTTCTGGTGTTCTCCTCTACTTGTTTTCTATTTTAAAACCAAAAATACCCTTTATTTTATAATCTTTCCAACAATCTTGTTGAGTACCTAGCTTTAGTGTTCCCTAACTGAGCTTGCATACACCTATGTTTACATTTTTTGTGGCTTTTCTATGTGTTTGCCTATTTCCTCTTGCTTTTATTTGCTTTTAGTGGTCTCAAAGTCTTAAACCATGCAAACAGACTTAAGAGATGTGCAGCACTGTCGGGGACTGCAGAGGAAGAGGAAACCCAACCAATTTCAGCCTCTCTGCCACAATCGTGGCTAGAGGAAGAAGTGTAGACTTAGGGCCATGATGTACGTGGTGGCTAAAAGTGAGGTTATTACATCATGTGTACCATCATAAAGGATTCCTCCCATTCCCTCAGAAGAGTGGGAAAATGTATCTAAAAAAATAAAATATAGTGTTCTCTAGGAGGCATTGATTTAATAAAAAAAGGGTTGTCTGGTCTGGTCTTTACTAAATTACATTAAAAATTTTCAGTTTTCTTTGTTTCTTGCTTACCAGTGGGGGAATTGTGTTTAATTTAAAATATTTCTCAACAGCTTACAAAGGAAACAAGTCTAGAAGCAAGTGTCCAAAGTTGTTTTCTTCTATTAAGTGACTCATACTGATATTACTCTCAGTCTGTTTATATGTTAATGCAATCATACCTATGTCCTTCCCCTGATTTCCTAGTATGTTTTCTTTCACTACTCTTCTTGTAGCAATCCCCAATGATTTGCCTGTATCAGTCCACTGTGACTGATTTACACACCAGAAAGTCTCTGAAAGCATAAAGATGCATCATGCATAGTACTGCCTCAGTTTAAAGCAGGGACAAGCACAAATTAATTCCCATGATATTTATGGGAACTTAAACATAGAAGGGCAGAGAATTAAAAACAGAGATGCTCCCTAGCAGGCAGGGAGACTGCTGGCTAAAATACTCCCTTGGATGAAATCTCACCAGGAAAGTGTTTGGAGCCTAACCCTAGACTTTACACGCCAAGCTCTTCAGTCTGGTGCTATTCTAGATGTACCAGTTCAATCTGTGGCAGTGCGTGACTCAGCCAGACCTCACACAGCTGAACTGAGCTTGGAAGCCTCAGCCTATGAATTCCTGGGTTAGACTTCACTTTCTCTGCCTGTTTTCTATTAGCTCTGTGGGTTTTCAGGCTTTTATGGCAATCCTCTGACTGAAAATTACTGCTGCCCAAGACAGCCTGACTGCCAACAAGGTTGCAAACACAGAAGATCTTTTTCAGTAATTCTTTGGGCCATGAAAGGTCGGGTATTTCCAAACTTTTCATTAAATTACATTTCTGAAAGCTGAAACGTTAATTTCCATATGCTACTCTCTCTCTTTTTCTCTCTCCCTCTCACTCTCCATTTTGAGCTGACATCAAGAATTCAGGCACAGAGACAGAGAGAGAGAGGGAGGGAGTAAAATTATATTTTTCATGTAACTCTACTGAAGTCAAGGAACTTACACTAAGGAAAATCTGGGGCTGCTCTGTTTATTTTCTTACTCTTGGTTTGCTTAATTTCATGCCACTTAAAATTACATTTAATTGCAGCAGTTCTCTATTTCATTTTCAGTTGCGCTGCTTTCCCAGCATGTTCCCCAGGACATTGGAAGAAGAGAAAAGCTGAATCAGTTTGGAAAAACGTGAATATTTCTGAATGTGTGGACACTTCTCACTTCTCAAGTGTGGGAGGAATATTTCACTGCCCACCTAACCATCACTCAAATGTTCCGATCAGGTTATTGAAATAAATTAACCTTAAGAATAATTATCTGAGAAGAATTCTCTTCCTGTCTCAAAAAGCACATCTACTACCATATAAACTTTTTTACCTAGGTAGCTTAGACTCAGGCTGATTTCAATAAATGAACTGAGTGATGCCTAAATCCTCTGAGGCACTCACTCCTCAGTACTCAATAGATCTGAAATTGTGTTACTGGCAAATAAAAGTGTTCCCTTAAAACTCTCACTCTGCTCTAGTTGCATTTTTGAAACAACAGCTTGTACTAAACAAGACATTTTTACTCTGGAAACCGAGGCCTTGACATGTGGCCAGCTCCACCTGGGCTGGGGGAAACACAGATCGAGGATTTTGCTAGAAAGCCTCTTGCTGAGGTTCCTTGGCACTCATCAGCACAACCTCTTGGACCACATTTGCTCTTACTTTCATTTCCAAATTCAGTAAGTACTCACATGGTGGAGCTTAATTCGCTTGAAATTCATGGCCAGTGAATTTCAAAGTCACACACAGGAATTCACATGCATGAGTAGTCACATAGGAGATTGCTCATACACCAAAGAGTGAAACCATGCCACGTGACTTAGGGAAGCGCTCATAACTCAGTTACACATCTTGAATACTGTGTGTGGAATATTTGGAGACAGCTGTTCATGATTAACCCAGAAAGGTTTTAAAATATTTACATTCTTCCTTGTGGCCCTCATTCAGCAAGGTACTCAGGTATATGTGCAAACTAAGCAAATAAATAGCAGAGCATGGCAGGAAAGTACAGTGTAACGAATAACTGAGATGCTTTACTCCTTCTGTCAAAGGATATCACCTCTCAATTCATAGATGGAAAGAAATTTGGGTGTAAAAAAAACATACAGGTAGGAAGAGGACAGTGGTCTGGAAGTGGAGTGTTGTGACCTGTTCACATACCAGTGCTGGTCCTTAGAAATGTGGAAAAAGTCACACAAGAGAATAGAAAGCACATGGGGTAATTTTGAAAGGAGTCCCAGCTTAATATATTTTTAATGTCAAAACCCTTTGTTGCAAGTAAGTTTTGCCTCTGGATTTTTCATGAGCAGGAAAAAATGATACATTCATTGGATGATTCATGTATTTCAAATTATTTGCTCAGCTCCCTACAGAATGAATTGATACACTGCAGAAATCCATATTACATCTATTTCACCTTCTTTCAGCTTTGAGGATACATGGTAAAACAGCTTTGCTTAATGCTATATTCATGTGTCCTATGGGAAAATAACTATTTTTTTTGTACTTTTTCTGCATCTGTGTATTCATTAAAGACATACACAAACACACAGAGGCACTGAAATATGAAGAGAACCCCAAAAGCAAAGCAATCTGAGTTGGAACATATTTCTGAAGTTGTTTGCAAACCTGAGACAGTGAACAAGTCTCAAAAAATAATACTGCTGGGTGAGACTGCAAAGTTTTGGGGAAGTTCTTTGAACACATGTAAACATGATGTGTGTAGGCAAATGTTTAACTTGCCTTTTTTACTTCTACAAATTATATTATGAAATCAGACATCTCTGACTTCTTAGGAATGTCAAATCAATGTATTCCTTCAAAACAGATAATTGCAGGGAACTGCTCTGCTTCTCAGCTTCTATAGTTTTGATTGTTCCACTTTCAGACTGAGAATGATCAGACACTTCAGTTGTTTTAGCAGTTCATTTACATAATACAGGTAGTTTGGGAAACATCACCTGCAGCCCCAAATGTAGTGTGTTAGACACTGCAGACTCTGAACAAAAATGAAGCAAACACATTGACTTTATGCAACTGGAGGACAGAGACAAATCTTGTGCTTTCATTCACTGCCCTTTGATCACAGGGACCTACATTTTAATCCATCCCAGGCAGAATCATGGAAAATGTATTTGATCTGATAGCTGTATCAGCACTACTTTAATACGCTTCTTTCTCAGATTCAGGATTGAAGCATCTAGATTTAAAATGTCCTTCTGCTGCCAAAAGAGACTGAATTTGACAGATGAGGATTTATGAGTGCTGCTCACATGTAGCAGAGGTCACCTCCTATGGTCACTCCTATATTGTTCCTACGAGGGAATGCACTGTAGTGGTTTGGAAGTAGTAATATGAAAGATATAGTGTGTGTCTTGTTACCACACACATAATTAGGATCTTAATGAGAAGCTTTCTATTAACACTGTATTAAGGCTAGTGACCTAGAGTGATACAAAGTCAATGGACCCATTACATTTCGTGCCATACTGTACAAAGTCCCACTGAGAGACACAGAATATTGAAGGACCATCCATATGATGCCCTCAGGGTCTATTCTCCCTTTGATGCATATGTATAACTCTCATTAATGTTAATAGAAGTTACTTCTGAACAGTTAGGCGAGGACAGACCCTCTGTTTAATATGAAAGTGTACTTGGAGGAGATTCCACAGGAGCTTTGGGATCCCAAACAATGTCAACGAAGTTATGACAAATCAATAGTTGAGCAGCAAGTGAAATCAACTGGACATAATGCACAGTCCATATTATACATTTGTCCAAAATACATTGGACAAAAAATGCTCCTCTCTTCCAAACCTCCCCCAGAAAGACATGTGATATATTCTATAATGGAGGCCACCTAAGCCAAAACTGTCCTATTCTTTATTCATCCCTTCCTCTTATGTAATATGGTCAGGAAATTACCCTCATTTTACAGACAAGAAACCACCTCATGTAACTTTCATAGTCTAAATATCAGTTTAATCTACTTTTCTAGACTATGATTCACAGGGACCATAAGCCACCTAAAATAAGTAATAGGTTCTGGTTGTGTTGAGACAAGATGATTCAGCTTCTAGGGGTGCAAATTTCCCCCTGCTGGCTGCATAGGAAATGTACACTCAGCCATACTAATACTACATGACGTGTCTGCAACCACTTTGTGGTCCTACAATACATATGTAGCTGCATGAGGTCCTCAGTCTTGGTTTTCAAGAGTCACTCTAACTGCAGTAGTCACCTTAGTGCTTTCCTTTCTTGACAATGACTCTAGGTGCCTGGAAGCCTTCCTATCTTTGAAAATGTAGTGTTTGCATGAAAGTAACTTCTGTGATGCTCAGCAAGTTTTCTCTGAAGAGCAGCATATTCTCTGTGCAACAGTAAAGCATTGCTGCAGAGGCACTGCCTGGCACACGTACAATTATAATCATGCTCTATATGGATGCTGTGAAGCAATGGTTTATATTATTTTAATTAAAGCCCATAACCCTGAATGTTCTCAGCATCTACCTAAAGTCTCCTGAACCCCCTGGGCAGACCCTCTATGACTGCCAAGGACCAGGTAGAACAGGGAAGCTGGGGCAAGGCAAGTGGGGCAGTGTGGGGTGAGCTGTCCCACCGCATCCAAGCAAGAAGAAAAGAGCAGATCCAGTGATGGTTACTGGTTCAACCAATGTCCAGTGGTCATCCTTAAATCCACATAGGTGAGGCAGGTCCAAATTCAAGCCAGAAAGCCAAGTCAGCGTAGCTCAGGAAGAGGCCAAAGGTGAGGGCCTGAGCTTAAAGGTGGCTCTCAATCAAGGAGGAACAGGCCTCCACTATAAGTGCAGTTCAGACACCTGCACCATACCTATGGTGGTCTTGTGTCCAGGAAGACAAACTCCAGGAAGGAGTGGAGCAATGAACTCAGGTTCTTAGCAGCATTGCTTCACAGTGGAAAATTCAAACTTAAATTTCTAAAATGCTTATGCTGTTACACTTTGTCCATGCAATAAAAGTGATCAAAGTTACTCTGAATTTTTAAAGAAAATATGGATGATGTGTCCAACTGTGTGGCTAGAGGAGGGCCCTATCAAGGCATGCATCAACCAAGGCACTTTTAAGTCATCGTGAGAATGAGTCAAGGAGTCCTCGAGGCTTTATGCTACAGTTCTCTTCTGCAAACACCTATGCTGGCAGTGAACCACTGTGTGTTGTGTCATTAGACCACCTTGGAGCTAGGACAGGCACAAGAATAAATCTGAATTAGTGAAGGATGACAGAATGGGAAGATACTCTACTGTCAGGTCTTCTCTAGACCTCACCAATATATCTGGCTATCACTTTGTTTAAGTATCTTCCCATCCCTTGGGCAATGACTTATCTGTGATTACTCTATGACCATATTATCTTTTATCAGGCCCCTCTCTGACTCACCCTGCCCTGTTCTGTACCTAGGAGCATGTTCCCAGGAAGTGGGGACTAGTCATCAGTTTCAGCACACCAAGGTTCAAAGGCATTGTTAACATCCCTGGGTGAGATCCTCTTGCTGCCTGGTTTAGACCTGTGCGGGAGAGCAACCACAAAGTCTGCTACCATTGTCAGTCTGAACTCCTACACCTTAAAATAGTCCCTATAATCTCGAACATGGCTATGAGGTCTACATAAGTTTCTACCTCATTGTCACACTATACCTTATTTTTCTCATGTAAATACACAGATTTGTGAAAACACACAGCAGTGACTGTAATGAAATATTAAAACTGTAGAAACAAGAGTTTCCACTACAGTTAAAAAAAAGAAGTCTATGTTTTGGAGTTTTTCAGTGTTTCAGGTAATCACAGTCCTAGTTCTCATGCTGAAAAATATATGCAAGACTGAAATATTTTTGAACAAAACCAAGCTGGAAAGTAAAATGACTATGTACGTGTAGGTATCTGCATACAGACATGCCTAAATTTGGCAGTGTGTGTTTGCACATATGACGTTCTCTCCCTTTTTATGACTATACATTGAGATACATGCAGTCAGTGTGTGTATATACTACATTTTGTTAAAAAATAAAGACTTCTATTCATATCTGCCTTGATAAATGCATAAATGTACAGACAGTTTCTTGGCCACAGCTACTGCATGCTTGACAGATATGGTCACCTCATACCAGACCTCACCTAGACCTGGGGCAAAGACAAATCCAGTTTGATTGATTGGGATATTGTGTATTCATTCATTAGTCCAGGCTTTGGCAGACAAGACCTGGCAGGTATCTTCTTGTAAGCAGACGGCTTTCCTGGTGTGGTCTTGGCTTTTCTGGCAGCTTAGCTGTGAAATTTTATACACTTCTGTGGCAGGGATTAAGGCTATCAGGACTCCAAGATTTCTCATATATGAGACAGCATATGCAGATCAAACTCTGTGCTGTATTCCCTGTCCCTAAGAAAGTGAAGTCTGAATTGGTGCTTTTGGGCTGTCCTATGTAGGGTGGACCTGGGCCCATTTCTCAAAGTTTCTTTTTACAAAGAAAGCACCTAGGATCTGCAGTGAGTCTGCAGAGGTATAATAAGTATCTCTTCCAATTGATTTAAACACTGTCCTCCAAGCCTGGGCTGGGTTTTAATATGCCCTCCAGGGAGAATTAAAATGAAAAAGAGAAACAAAATTGAGGACCAGAAACCAACCCAAAACTTTCAGTAGTAATGTCTGTTTTATAAATCAATTGCAAGTCAGAACTACAGGTTTCCAGTTTTTGGACATAACTCATCATCAAGGTTGGTGTTAAAATCTGTAGGCTGAAAAACTTTGGTTACTGAAGAAGACAGAAGAGGAAAACAACTCATACTGGCCATTTAAATTCTTTTTTTCATTCATTATTTTCACTAGATCATAAATCCACCATTTTGTAAACTCACCAAGAAAAATGGAAATTGGATCACTCTGCAGAGGACGGAATTTGTTCAAAGTGAGGAAAGTTCATCAGTTAAAAAATACCAATGAGACCAAATTAAAATAAATGTTTTCAAGCCTTATTTTCAGAAAACCTATTTTATAGTATTTAGATGGTAAAAAAATGCATTAAAATCCACTAGAAATCTCGTTATGTACTACCAGAGTGGAATAAAATGCCTTATTATTAAATAAAAACCAGGACTAGAACTTTGAGGTGGTTTTCTGTAGTTGTAGATTGCTGGTGTATGAAGGGCAAAACAAGAATTTGATAAATTTGGTCTTTCCTTTTAAAGAAAGAGTTAATACAAATTATGCACTTACACTTTTAAAGTGTCCAAATATATTAGGCTGTGAGAATGAAAGCAAAACATATAAATATTGCTGGTCTGCTTCTTTTTTTTTTTTTTTTTTTTTTTTTTTTTTAATAATTCAGTCAACATGTAGTCTTTGTTTTTAATTAAATAAAGCTGACAGTATTATAGTCTCTGCACTCCCATTCTTCCAATGCCAGATCAGAACTAAGCTCAATTTTAGACTCTGAACCTGGAACAGCTTAGATTAATGCTTGACTTGATGGGTATGATTTGTCTATTCAGTGGGTTGTCTTCAATACAGCTTCTCATTCTTCAAGGAGTTAAGCAGGCCTGTAAGTAATTACAAGCTCAGAAAATGAATACATTTATTGAGGTCACTATGACACGGCAGAGGAGGGAGATCAATATTCTTTTGAGGGGACACAAAGTAGTTGTATTATTATTGAATAATTAAAAATTACTAAATGATTCATGCTTTGTTTTGATTTATTTATTCAGTGTTTAACAGGTAGGATTTTCTGCTACTTGATTAAAGACAACTACATTTCCTGTGAGAGCATAGCTAAAATTATTGTGTAGTATTATCAAATAAAAGATTTGATAAAACAGACCTTTTGCAACTGCTTATTGAATATACCTAATTTCTGCTAGTGAGATCTTTACTCACTATGTTTCCTCTAGTATCTGGGGTGAATAATCTTCCCACTGTACTAGGAATGGATGTTCTATAACTACTTACCTTTTGGGTTTAGTAACTTTTGGGGTGTGACTGGTCACATGCTATTCTTTTTTTTCAGTGGATGCCTAAATCCAATGAAAGACTAAGCTTTCCCATTTGCTGTAGCTGGCTCTGGATCCCACTTCTGGAGGAAACTTAATGGAGTGCAATATAATTCATACACAAATATGTCCGCTGAAAATTCTTCCCATTGCCAACAACAGCACCATCCAAGGCAGCAGGTATCATAACAAAGCTCCTAAAATTCAGTAGTCTCACAAACACAATATAAAAAAACCTACCAGTAATCTCAGAGAACTAATCTCCAACCCTAGGGGAACTTGGAATTTTTTAATTTAGTAGTAGTAATAGTAGTAGTAGTAGTAGTAGTAGTAGTAGTAGAAGTAGAAGTAGTAGAAGTAGTAATAGTAATATATATTTAGATAGCCAAGAAAATGGTGAAAACTATTACCTCAGATAGCAGCAAATTAAAAAATGAGTGTGGTTCATTATTTATTATAACTACCTCAATTTAAGGGAATCCACCTATATTTTGTAGTTGTGTTGAGATAATTGCATGTGCAATTGATTACTCAGATATAAAAGACATATTTTCAAAAATTGCTAGAACAGTTGTTATGTAGGTAATCAGATATTTGTGCATCAAAGGACAGACAAGGCCACAAATAAAATGTAGTTGTGTAGATTGGAATAGAGATAAGTATAACATGCCCTGCTTATTAAATACGTTTGATAGATAAATGCTGCATCCTCAAGTGAGATTTATGAAAATCCCATGGAAGAATATTTTTAAAAACCAGATGAAAGTACTGTAGTCTGCTTGTTTAATGCATAAGCTTTTCTCTTTTTTAGGATGACTAGCACAAAAGCCTTGTTTTTAGTGCTGCACCAGAGTATGTGTAGCTAGCATGGAAAATTCTATGTAAATAATGCTATAACAAGGATGTGCTCCCACAGTAAAATTGGCCTCCCTGCTACATGTTTGTATTTAACTTTTTTCACTTGGGGCAAATGTTTTTAAAAAAGCAACTATTCCAGGGAATTGATGCTTGATAGGCAGGGCTGTCCCCAGAATTGGCTATCCCTTGGAGTACTGAAATGAGAGAGCTTCGGTTAGTGAATGTCATTGCATTGCCAGTTTATCACCTGTTATTATGTGAGCAACTTATCAAAGCAGGGCTGCATAGCCCCCATAGAGAAAAATAACATCCTGACAGGAGCAGACTGGTTTATGTTGTACCCAATCTAAATACACAAAGTCGAAGAGAACTTAGAAATCTACTGCCCTTCCTACCACCAACTACAAAATATATAAAGCCAGTGATGACAACTTTTCCCTCTTCATTGCTTTTCTAAAGAGCAGAGGCTTGTCTGAAAGACAGTAGGGCAAGGAGAAACATAGGTCCTTTTCACCTTGTGAGCACAGATGAGAACCAGACAGGCCAGTTTGATGGGACATGATAATCTGTTGTTTTTGACTGACTGCCAGTGCTAGCCCGTTCTGGAAATAGGAATGGGCCCTGATCAGCAGAGCTGGCACAAGCACAATGCTGTTTGCAATGGTGGCATGGCTGCTGTGCCCTTGCAAAGTGTTGGTGCATCCTGCCTGCCACAAACACCAAGGCTGCAGGAGGTCCTGCTACTCTACCACTTCTCTTCCTTTCTCATCTCTCTTCAGTTCCCAGTTATGTGGACTATGAGTTAATGCCATAATTGACCCCACCTCATTAATCCTCTAAACTCTTCTGTCTTAAGTGCATTAGTAGCCCTATTCTGCAAATGGTGAAAATGAAATAGATCAAGTGGTTTGTCTATGGCCACTGAAGAGCTCTCTACTGGTTGGGCTCAGTCCCAAACAGACATGCAGGACTGACTCCAAACATGCAGTACACTATTCACTCAAACAGTTCTATAAACATCAGTTGCAGTGTAACTTTGTTCTGGTACCTGGTTTTTGGTGTCTCTTCCTCAGCTAAAATTTCCTTTATAATTGATAGTGGGGAAGAAACTGTGAAAACTTCACGCAGGAACGTAATACGAGAGAGACCTGTGAAAAGAATTTTAGGGCACCTTTACTTGGGAAAGATAGTAGTAACTTCCAAGGTCAAAGGCTAATTCTGGACTGAGAACTGAGACACAAAGATTTTGAGCTGCTTACCCCCAGGGAGGCTGTGGCATTGCTGGGAATTGAGCCCAGAATTTCTGAATTCCAGTCAAGTTCCATAGCCACAGGATGACTCCAAGACTAGCTGTAACCTACAACTACCCCTGCCCAAGAATTCAGTCAGGTGCCTTTTGATCAACGAGAAGAAGTTTATTCCTTTGATGAAGTACAGATAAATTTGTAAATAAGTGTCTTAGTCAGTAGGAACCAAGTAGTTTTCCTTCAATGAGACATAACCTGACATACTGTTGTCTTCTCTTCCAGAGCACTTTGCTTCTTCTTCTGGAGCTCTGTGTTTTTGAGGTTCCATCTAGTCTTGAAGGCATATGACAAAACTTCCAAGACAGAGATGAACCTTCTTTAGGGAATGACTTATGTTCTCTTCTCTTATGTTATGACAGAGTTCGTTTTCCAGGATTTATAATATGTCAAGATATTTTTAGGAAATAGCAGCACATGCCAAATGTTTGCCAGAGTGTTTTATGACCCTTATGGTGAGGCCTTCTTAAGGGGAAGAACATTAGCAAAAAATGGTGTAGAATTCCAATAGAGAAGTATTAAAAAATAAAAAAAGTACATATATGAGATTAAGTATTATGTCAGAAGAAGCCAATCAACACTTTTTGATAAAACTGGTATTCCTGGGGAAAAAAAAAAAAACAAACAACAAAACAATACACACACAAAGAAGCCTAATAATTTTCCAACAACAGATTTTATTGGAGGGCTCTCCACTACAGAAAATTTCTTAATCTTTAACTTTGCCTAATACAGTGCCTGGCTTCCCTACAACAGACTAAGGTGATCAAACCCCACTGGAACCAACTACTTCAGCAGATTCCTGGCCTTGAACTCACAAATCCTCTCACCAGCTAAATATAACATTAAATTATTAAATATCATGCTAAATTAACAAGCAACAATCAGAAGCAAAAAGAGGCAGAGCAAGGAAACAAACTGAAAAAAACATACCTGTTTTTAATATATAGCTTTAAAGCTGGCCATGTTGAATGGAACTTTGAGCAACCTGGTCTAGCAAAAGACATTCCTGCCCACATTGGAGGGGTTGGAACTAGATAATCTTTAAGGTTCCTTCCAATCGAAGATATTCTGTAATTTTTTGATTCTAGGAATTTTCATTAAGAATACTTTTAATATCATGGATAAAATCTTATGGAATCAAATTACTTTCCCCTTCACTTTTATGAGCACTAATGCTTCCATGCATAGAGGATAGAATTTGCATAAGGCACCTCTTTGAATACACACCATAAGGTCAAGCTTAACAAAAAGAGGTTATAAGTACCAATTCTATCAGTTAAGTGGTATAGGACAGTACCAGACAAAACCCAGGGCACTAGAGCTTAGTATTGTGGCTGAAATCTGAATTAAACACTAGGCTCTATTTTCCATAAATTTCTTTCCATGCTTCATATAGTGAAGATTCCATCAATACTGCTAGTTCTGATCTTCTTAAAATTACTATGACAAGCTTCATGGAAAAGTTACTGAAAGAAAGGTGTTGGGGTCCCTCCCCCGCCATGTAGCCCTGGGAGCCCTGAGGGAGGCACGGGGTTTCCCTGCCCCTGCTCAGCCTCGTTCCCCATGGGTTGGTTTGTGTTCCCCTGCGCGGGCAAAGCAGCTCGGGCCCTGTGACTGTGGCAGAGTCCCTCAGCAGAGCCCGGCCATGCGGCTGGGGAAATAAACATCTCTGAAACATCTAGCAAGAATCCGTCCATATATATTTCTTTTCCACGGGACTCCTGGTTTGATATAGGCGTGTTGCAGTATCCCCACTGCAACAGAAAGAGAGGAAAGAAAAAGGGAAGGAAGAAAGAACGAAAGAAAATTATTCTGTTCCCCAGTCTAGAAGCAGTGCTTCAGTGAGAAACTTAAGCACTTGTTTAACTTTCACTGCATATGTGTTTCTATTAAATTCAATACACTCTGCTGAATAAGACAGCTCGTTTCCAAAACTTCAATTTGTGATGCACTGTAAGAAGGAAAAATATTGAAATTCAGGTTTGCCTGGCACACAAGGCTGTCATTAATCCCACACGGCAAGGCCACAGTGTCTTTAATTAATAGAATATCACGTTACTAAAACTAAGAATAAAAATTATAGCTTTTTTTTCTTAACTTTCATATGACACCTGACCACTTCTACAGGGAATATTTAACTGGAAATGAGTTCGTATAATAGTCATGTATTCAAGAGATAAAACAAATATTTGTACAGAAGAGTAGGAAATATGCTTACCAAAACATATTTACAATATTTTTAATAACACTAAGTTTTCATGAATAATCAATTGACATTAAAGATGACAGGATAGATTCAGTACATACTCATTCTACAAAATAGTGTACTTGAGTGGCTAGAAGCAATTGAATTTTCACCAGTGCTTTGCATAAGAAACTGTACTGTCATATATTCAAGGTTACTTAATGTCAGGGCTCTGGTATTTCCTCTGTTTAGGGTACGTTCTCTGTACATCCATATGGGGCTCATCAAAATCTACCGTGGAGTGACTGATCCACATTTTGGCTGAATACAAGAGCAACTGAACTTTTTCTGTGATGCTGCAAAATGAAATGAGTAATGTTACAGTCAAAAGTAATTTACAGTCTGTAGATTTAAGCCTTGTTTATATACATAGTTGCTGCAGTTTAATTAAACTGGTGCCAACCTCCATTTGGACATCCTTCTGTTTTAGTTGGTTTAGTTTAAGCTTATTTTAAGTGACTTACAAATAACCCAAAATATGAGGGTCCTCACAAAACCTTCTGTACTATCTTAACCAAATGAATTTAAAGTCAGATTTTTAATTGACATCAGTACAGCTCAGCAAACAGCCAAGTCTCAGATACAAAAGGGATTATATGAAGTGATGCAAAGGATGAAGGTCCACCTGATATCTATTAGTGGTAAGTGCAATGCAATAATTTAGAAGCAAGTGCTAAAGGAATACAGATGGAAGACATTAAGCGAAACTAACAATAATTACAAAGATTAATAACCAGAACAGAAAAACTCAAATGAGGTTGAACCAGATTCATGGCCTCATGTGCCTTCTGTGTGCTGGCCACTTTCAGCCAAATCCCAAGTAACTATAGGTGGGTATGTAAGGCTGTCTTCTCGAGATTCATATCACTGCCCTTTGTGATGATAAAAGAAAATCTGGAAGGTGGAGGAGACTGTGGTTGAAGCAGCAGGCATTGGGATGGGATTTCATTAGGCTCCCTGGTCTGTTATCTCTGCTTAGCACATCAACAGCACCTGCTGGTAAGAGACACAGCTTTTTCAGATGGAAGACTTCAGTTTCTTGCTAACTCACAGTTCCCCTGGGGCAGAATGGAAGACATATATTTATAGCAGGCAATAAAGACTATGCATAAAGTCTCTTTGGGTCAGCCAAATACATTTTATTGAATCAAATTACTTTGGATTTCCCTGAAAAATCTGTAACTCTGGCCTTCCTAAGTATATTGGCAAAAGTTCTTCATCCTGATGGCAATAAGGTTGTTCCATGTACATCTGCACAAGAAGCTACTAAAGAGTTCCTACAGCCTATTGCTTTTACTTCTTGTGAGCTCATTCACTTCCCTCATCCCATCATCACTAACTGTGGAAGCAGGATGCCAGAACATCATGTCAGAATTTTCCAGAAATATAAGGACTGGTACATACTTTAATCCCATCTAATTCAACAGTGGTGGTTTTCACTCACTGCCAGATGGCAAATACTCAAATTCCACTGATGTTAGGGGGAAGTTGTGTAGGCTCATAATGTAGGAGAGAAGGGCTACTGAGGCATGGACTGAGATGTAGTCTAGCAGGGCCATTCGGAAGCTGATCAAATCAAGACAAGATCTTTTCAAACCATTAGAAAAGAGAATCAAACCAGTTGGACTTTCTTGATAATTTAGGATATTACATGTATCCCATGGACATGTACATTTTAAGTGGTAGCATTTAAGAAGTTGAAGAGTTGTAATATGGATACTTCATAATATCATTTATGCACTGTAGGGTCCCCAGCATCCCTTGTTTCAAAAAGGCCATACAAAACATGAAAGCATCAGACTGTATCAAGAAGGCATATACACATCAACTCACAATTATCCATATTGATGTAAAAAATTAAACATTTTCATAAGTTAAAATATTCACTTAAGAATGATTCTCAGGTGTTTTCCTAGCAAATAGCCTATAAGTCTGGAACAGAATATCTATATTATATAAATGTTTCTAAAGACACCAAAACCATCTCACAGGTTATCACAGAATGGTAGCTGAAAGGGTACACTGGTTAATTACATTTGAAAGCTGCATGTTAGGCAAGCATTTCTGTGGTAAAGATTGTGGAAAATGATTAGCTTTACAAATTGACAATCATGTTGAGATCTGTATGAAATCAGACCCTGATACTGTCTTCCTTGCCCTAATGTAATTTATGTATTTGATGGCCTTGGCCACTAGAGAATACCTACTTAAAGCATAGCCTACTAGAGTCAGTGCAAAGAAAAACAATTAACACAGACTTCATAAGAATTTTATTTTCTTTCCTAAGCAACAAAGAAAAAGGGATCAAATCCTATCATTGTGTTGACCTTAGCAATAAATATGCCAATGTATTCATGTACTGTTGGAGTGCAATGAATAACAGACTACCCTGCTTTAAATAGATAAACATGTAATGGTTAGGACTGTCTCCTATGCAAAGTCATATGTTATACAAACACTGTCATAAAACAATATTGCAAGCTTTGTTTTAATCAAGACTAACGTTAGGACATATACCTTCCTTTGTCAAGATTGCCTCTGTCTTCAGGCAATTGCATTTTTACACTTGAAAGAAAAGGAACAAAAAGACATTGAGTTGTCTAAAGTTTTTTGCCTATATTATTCTTTCCGACATATTCAGTATGGGCAATTCACTGTGCTGCAAAGCTAAAAGTTATCATATGTTGAGGCAGGACTGAACCAAAACCCAATTAATATATGCCAATAAACAGAAATCTGGAAAAACCTTAGTTCTAGATGTTCATGCCCATTTCTACAAATTGATTATGTAATCTAAAAAAGGATGTGGTTGTGAGCGTCCAGACTTGAGAGAGGTCATTTTATTGCATTGGCAAAAGAGATGATCTATTTTGTGTCTGGCTTAAACTCTGTTGTGCATGTGTCCACTTTTCAAACTAATATGTCAGCCTTTAGGGAGGAGAAGGCAGTGGTGCACATCTTCTTGGTCATGTGGATGCTTGCTTGAATCCTAATCAGAATTCCTTAGGATTATACTATATTTTCTCTTTGGCCACAACAGCAGTTAAACTGCTGATTCCTTCCAAATCTGGCAACAGAGAAGTGTGAGCCCAGAGGCAATAATAGAGGAATGCAAGGTGATTTTTTTACTTTTTTTCTAGAGAGGAATATTGAAAGGTAGATGGAAATCATTTTACCGCAGAGGATTTGCATTCATGGTTCTGGGCTTGTCCTGAAACAACCAGCAACATCCAGGAATAATAGGTGGGCATACTGTCAGTCATGCTGACTCACTCTGGGCTGTTGTTTTTCACACTTCCCTCTATCAGTCTGTCTTACGGTGTTTTACATTTGGACTGCAAGCTTTGGGGGAAGAGGTGGGGTTGGAGAATCTGATCCATGTTTGCACATTGCCTAGGATAAGGACAGTGGGCTACAACGTTAGGCCTGCTGGGGGGCTACTACAGTATTATCTCTGCTGACACCAAGGCTGACAACAGTGACACTATATGCAGGTAATTAAAACACAGAAAGATCCAAAACCATGTGGCACTGAGTCATTTTCCTTCCTCTTGATTTGAATGAGAATGCTACTACCAAACACAGGAAACTCTTAAGCCTGCAGGCTTAAAATGCACAAAAAAAGAAAGTTTGTTTTCATACAGCAAAAAATTAAATTGTGAAACTCATTGTCATGTCATGTAAAGACATCTAAAAGTAAAAAGACAGCTAAGAATGGATTAGATAAATTTATGGATGAGAGGACCATTGCTGTCTATTAAGCTCAGTGGGGTAGATGCAAGTCCAGGCTCATGAAATTCTTCAGATTATGTCAGCGAGAAGCTGGGCAGTAATACCTTGGGAGGATCTCTTTGTGTAAACCCTGTGCTTTTTAATTTCCTATTTATCATCTACTCACCACTGTTATAGAATCATAGAATCATAGAATGGGCTGAGTTGGAAGGTACCCACACGGATCATTGAGCCCAACGCCTGACTCCTGACTCTGCATCCCAAGAATCACATTATTTGCCTATTTCAGTCACAGTCTTGGTACTTCTTTTCATCCATATGATTATTGTACCATGAGTGTCACAGAATCACAGTACAGCAGAACACTTGAGGTTGGAAAGGACCTCTAGAGGTCACCTTGACCAACCCTCCTGCTGAAATAGGGCCAGCTAGAGCCAGTTGCACAGGATTATATCCAGACAGCTTTTCAATACCTCCAAGGATGGAAACTCCACAAATTCTCTGTACAACTTTTGCCAGTGCTTGCTCACTCTCACCGTGCAAAAAACCTGTATCCTGATGTTCAGACAGAAACTATTTTCTTTCCGTTTGCCCACTGTGCCTGGTCCTGTCACTGGAAACCACTGATAAGAGCCTGACTCCATCTTCCTTACACACTCTCTTCAGATATCTGTACACATTGGTAAGATCCCCCCCTGAGCCCCCTTTGGTCCAGGCTGAATAGTCCCAGCTCTCTCAGTGTTTTCTTATGAGAAATTCTCTAGTCCCTTAACCATCTTCATGACACTTACTGGACTGTTTCAAATAGCTCCATGTCTCTCTTTTACTGGGGATATTTTTCAGCTACTGGGCAGACCAGAACTGGACACAGTGTTACAGGAGTGGCCTCACCAGCACTGAGTAGAGGAGAAGATTCACCCCTCCTTGGAAGTACTTTGTCTAATGCAGCTCAGGATACCTGTAGCCACCTTTGGGGAGAGGTGACATTGCTGGCTCATGTAAAATGATGTAGATAGCATGTAGGAGAGAACACATTGTCATAAGCATTCTAGTAGGCTTTTACTTTCCATGTATGGTCAATAGTGTTTTTGCAATGATAATGTAAATGTGCTGTGCTATGCTAAGTAGCCAGCTCAACTACAGGATGCATGTAGAAGGGTCAAATATTGCCCAATGCCAGCATCATTTTTGAGGTAAAGTGAGCTGCTCTATCTTTACATAGGTTTACTCCTTGGTTTCTGTGAGGAGACTGCCAGCAAGGCTGACAATTAGTGCCAGTTGTGATGGACTTCTGAAGTTGGCCAGTAATTGGTGGCTAGCAGGTGCCACTTGGAAGTCTGGGAAATTTGTGGTCTCATAACTCTCCCTTTCATCCCCATTCTAGCCCTGCCATTTCACTGAGTTGTTTCATCAAGGAAAGCAATTACAAAAGCTGATAGCAGTTTTCTCTAAATTGTTGGCAGGGAGCCAGCATTATGCTGCAGAGGTGCGGTGCACTGCATCAAGTGGTTGCACTGAGTGACGCTCTGTAATGATGTGATGTGGCTATGTGATTAAATACTGGCTTCCTGCCGAAACATTCTCCCTGGGAAACAATTGTCACTGCACTTAGCATCTCTCCCCATTTGAGTGAAATGTGCCCTGCTTTTACAACAAGGAAAAGGCTTTTATTGCTGAGGGTGAAAACCTGATGTCTTTGACTGGTGCCCTCTTTAGCTAAGCTCTTCCTGAGGCCAAGGACATGAAGGTTTGGTCTCAGAAAGGTTTTGTCAGATACCATTAAAAATAGTGAAGAAAATCTACAGGAGGGAAAACTCAATTTATGCTGTTGTCTGTCTAGTCCTTCCACTTGTTTTCATCTTCCATCCTCCATATACTTTCCACCGCCCTTAACCCAGGGCCTTAGTCCAAACACTTTCTGAGTAAAAGATAATTTTTTAGGGTCTGCTTCTATATTTGCTAGGACTCAAAGGGACCATTCAAACAGGCTCTATTACCCCACAAAAAATATGGGCAAAGCTCATTTCTCTGAGATGCACCACTCCCCTTTCTACCTCTCCAACAGCCATTCACTCTCAGATGCTCCCAGTCCTCTATCAGGCTGGCTTTTGAATTATAGGAGATTCCTGTATTTTGTGAGAAAGAAGCTTACTTTCTAGAAGACTTGATAAAGGACAAACCTCCTTCTGGTCAAAGATGAGACAATACCAGAATAAAACTAGTGGTCCTCTACTTATCTTAAGTTCCCTTGAAAATGCTGGCAGAACAACAAATCTCCTTAGTGTTCATAAGCAACCCACATGCAAGGTAAATCCAAACTTCTGGCAATTCCCTAATTAATCCCTATTGACCTATTAGCTGTTAGGGACAAAGCAGCTACTCTGGATTCCCAGGACTCAGTGGAAATACATCTCTTGCACTGAGCCAAAGCACTCAGGGTCCTTGAGAGAGCAAGGTCTGAAAACGGAGAAGGAAAAGAGGGGACACCTCTTTTATACAGCTAGCACCATCTAGTGACAGCTGCTAAAGGGACCTCCAGTAGGCGGGAACACGGGAACTTAGGTTCTATGAAACAAACAGAAACGCACAAGTCTGCAAAAAGGAAAAAAGTATTACCTGCCTGCATGTCCTACCTTTATCAAAACAAGTTCCACATGTACAGCTTCATGTACGTCTTCCGCAGACATAAGGTTGTGATCATGTGTGATCTACGAAGTCTCTCCACAATCACACAGCTGACGCGTGCTTCCAATATTAGCAGGCAGGTCAAGCTTGCCATGCACACTGCTCACATGTTGAGCAGTGCAATCAGTCCAGGAGGTGCTGATAGGTATGTGCAAATGTACAATACAAAGACAAGATCTGAAGCAGAGCCAGAAGGAAACCTCCGAGGCACGGACGCCATTGGCAGGCAAATCTGCTGTTCACACATGTACAGAAATGTGAGCAAACCCCTACTCCATCAGTGGGACACAACTGTGTTCTTATAGGATTCTGTACTTTCTTAGATAATTAAAAAGTATGATTGTATGAACACACATGATTCCTGATTCTCAGTGAAGAGTGTCTCTTTTATCGAGGGGGAATTGTGAAATGTGATGGCACATAACAATCCACCAGGGTCATGTTGCTAACTGTTGCCTTTGGAAATTACGGGTAGAGTAGATGTTAATATTTTGCTTGGCAATTCATTTATTTTCTCCTTGCAGTATTCTCTTGAATATTCTTTACAAAACGCGCCTTGATATCAATAAAGAGGATGCTTATCATGCAGTGAAATAGGCAATGGTTTCCTAAGACTTCCTTCAGAAATAAACCTAACTTCTCCTCCAGGTTACAATTTTTGTGCCATTTTGAGTTAAATTTGAAAAATATCCTTATACTATTTTAGAATTCTGTTCTTTCTCTCATATTATTTCAGGAACTAAAAGGCGCAGTGTCCCTACTCATTAGGAAAAAATTGGAACATCATAGTTGCCTCTGCATCAGTGGCTAAATAAGTGAAATATATTATTGTAATTTTCATATTGATATTATATGAAAGAAAACTTCATAAACAGAAAATACTTGCATTACATAAATTAATTTTCATTTCAACTTACTCTACCACCTTTTGGACACAGTACTTGCTTATTACAAAATGAGCCTAGCCAGACAAAAGAGATTTCCCACATATTTAAAATGGATCATATTCTTAGATAGGCATAATATGCCCCATATGAGAATCTGACCTCTAGAGTTGAGAATAAAACATCCACTATGAAGAGATCATCACTTTCTCCATTAGATTTTTTTTTTTTTTTTATATAGAGGTTCTAAATAAATGATTCTGTGATTTATTTAAATATTCTCTTTTTAGATTGTTGTGCAGATTTTATATGGAAAAAATGTGACAAATATATAACATCATAATGGGAGAATGCCTTTACACACCTCCGGGCATATATGTCCACAACAGCCCAAGGAAGTTTTATATTAGCTTTACAGCCCAAAGTAGGTCTGCTGACAACTTATGATGCATGAGGGATTTAGCCCAGATCTCCCCAGTACACTCCTTGGAGAGACATGTTCACTCATTTCTAATGCAGACTTCTGTACACGTCATCTAAACTTTGATCACAATCTTTTCTGTTGAATATTCATCCAGAACAGGAACTTCAAGACAGAAATGAACCAAAAATAACCCTTTATTCTAAAATAACACATTGTGGATTGCTATATTTTTTTCTGTCTTAAAAAGACCTTTGGAGAAAGGGATTACCTTCATTTTTTTCAACTTTACTGCGTAATTCCGAATTAGAGACCTTGCCAGATTGAGTACTATAACTCAGCTTCTATCAAGAATTTGTAAGTACATGCATGGATGATTATGAAGGCAAAAAAAAATGGGGAGGTGAGCCTCCATCTCTAACACTCTCTCATGTCATGGCTGCTGCTTGTCATGCAACTGCGTCACTGCCTGCACTGTGCATGAACGGGACTGTTGTTCCCTTCATGGCAGAAAAATTACCCCTTGATGCCAAGCATTTAAACCAGGTGTCAAAAAAAAAAAAAAAAGAAAAGAAAAGAAAATTATATCCTACTTGACACCGGACCAGAATAAATTCATTTACTATTGATTTCCTTATTCAGTAGCTTGATCTTCCTTACTCATTTCTCATACACAAATGGGAACCAATATGCCTCTTCTGCATAAAAAAAAGAAATTACAGTATTAATCAAAATCAGATAAATGAGGCAAAAAGCTCAACCCTGCCCTTGTGCCTAACTAATTATTTTGAACAGCTCTGGTCTGTTCACCTCTGTGCTGAGTTGGTAATGTATCCCCCTTTGGTCGATTCAAGATCTCTAGCAACACCTATGGGAGAGTCTTTAATTAATCCTCTGTTACTGTTGTAATTGCATTATCCTGAGGGAAAGCCTGACTAGCCAGGAATATTATTTTAAACGTATACTGTAAACAACATATGTCCTCAGGAGAGTTCAGTTAATACAACCATTTTGACCCTTTCACTGCTGGGTGCTTAACAGTTTATTTTCATAACCACTAAAAAGGACGTTTTCCTTTTCATGTGGGGCTATTTTGTCTTCATGCTTAAAAACTATATAGTGCAATTACATATCTACCCACTAAATAAAATAATTGCTTGCAGGCTGCTCAAAGTATTTCCTACTAAATGATGGAGGCACTGACATTTTTCTCTGTTCCAGTTTACTGTCTCATTATGAAACACAGCCCTTTGTGAAAACAGGTTTCTCTAGCAGTGGCATAACCTCTGCCTCTGTTGTACCTTCCATACACACTGCAAAGCAGTATGATATAGCCCAGCAGGATTACCTTGCTCTCCTCATTTCACTCACACATTTGATATAAAGGCAGGATTACACATCTTTTGGAGCAAGAGAGCAGGAGCCTGGAGTGCTGCTCCCAGACACGCAGTTCTTCCATGAATTTTATCAATTGTAATAAGTTAAGATATTTTGATTTCTAAAAATATGAGGACTTTTTAAATATCCCAAACTTTGACCAAAAATTGGAAAGTAATTAATTTTCAGTGGTGTTCTCCAGGCTTCATTTCACAAGCTTTCTGTTGTCAAAAAAGACATGCAACTTCCTTTGCTTTCTCAAGGCAGAGATGGGCAAAGTATCACCTGTTATTTCACCAGCACTCTGGGAAGCTGTGCAGTGTCAGAGATTCTCCCATGGAAAGTGTTATGCAAGTGCTTTTAGCAAGGACATGAATAGGACTTTAAGGCTGGTTTTTATTAGATGCCTTGACCATTTTTTACTTCCCTGATCTACAGATACCAGGTGTGACAGGTGCAGTGTAATGAGATCAACAGATTAAATGTAGAAGATTAAGGAAGGTCAGTCTCTCAAACAATTTTTAAAGCTTTCACTTATTTTAGGCACAAATATTGCCTCTAAAATATGGATGGATATACCTTGCTTTCTGATTTCAAGTAATTACATGACAGCCACAGCTGGTCACTGATTTGTGCCCATTTCTCCTCCTAAATATTTTTCTTTCTTGCTTGTGAGACAACCTCTCTATAAACAACATCTATCTCAGTGAATACTCTCAGTGAACATTGTTCTGCTCTTTGAATCTCAGCCTATCCCAGGATCTCAAAATGTTCTTAACATGCATATTCAAATGAATGCTCAAGCATACCTCTTCCCTTGTCTTGCTCATTTTCTTTTTCTGAAGTGTGTTGATAGTCCTTCCTGAGACTTCTGAATGCATATTGTTTTCAGGACAGACATGATGAAATAAATCTCAGTGGGTCAGTTTCAGAAATTAAACATTGATTGGACTGCACCCAGAAAAGTGTGAGGAAAACATACAACTACAGACAAACAAAACACGAGTGGCACAGACTCATTGCCTAGCATGGGTGGATTTAAAGGCTCCTAGGCTGAATAGGACTAAGCTGAGCCCTTCCTCACAACTCTTCCCCTTTCCTCATGACTCTTCCCCCACAAGTATTATCTTTCCAATAAAAACAAGAAAGAAAACTACTTCAATGACTTGTATAATTCCAAAAAGGCACTGGATATCAGGGGGAAAGAAAAGTTTTGTAGTGAAATCATATTTTCCACAGTGTGAGACAAAGATCATGACCAGAGTTAAATCATACAGGATTAGGCCATAATGTATGAAAAACCTTTTTACAAACAGAAATATTTTCTCTGGATTTAGGAGAAGGTTCAACTGTGTCTTGGGGTGACGTTATGATGTGTATCCCATATCGCTGCCTATGCCCAGGAATTAATTTTTGTGCCTTTCTGTGCCTCTAAACTGAGCCTGAGAGGGAGAAGAAAAAAACTGAGCAAAACTTTCTCAAAGCAGTTTGCAGCTTGTTCAAGGTCACTTAAAGATAGGAGGTTTTTTTCTTCCCAGCCGCGGCAGGGGAGTGAGGAAGCACCCGACTTGCTGTGTTCCAGTCAGCTTTTGGCCAGTTGTTTCAGTTTCTGGTTCTCCGGAGAGAGACTGAGAGCTGGACTTTGCTTTTCCTTCTCTGGAATTCCGGATTTTTCTCCCTTTGCTACTGGACTGCTTTTCAGCCTCAGAGCACATCGGGAGGACTTTTCGTCGGGCACAGAGGGCCTGGCCCTGGGCCAAGCCCCGGCTCCGAGGAGACCAAAGGAAGGACTCTAACGCTTTCCCAGGTTTTTTCCTCCACAGCAAAAGATTTTACCATTTAACCTCATTTTCCTTTCCCGTGTGTTTGTTAAACAAATAGTTTTATCTTCTTCACTTTCCTTCGAGGAAAATTTATTTTTTTTCCCGAACCTGGTGGGGGAGGGGTGGTTGTGCCTTCTCTCAGAGTATATATTTCTAAATTTGGCCAAACCGGTACAAATTTAGTGGCGCCCAACGTGGGGCTCGAAGGAAAGTGAAAAACCTGTGCTAATTACATTTTGGTTTGTTTTTACTTATTCTGTGCTGGAGTAAAATAGTCATCATGTTGGTTGAGTTCATAACATTTCTCTGGCTTGATATATTCATGTATTTCTGGTCCGTAGGCTTGTTTAAGGTGCTAGTGCCTTTCTGGTCCCTAGGCTTATTTGCCTATCCACAACTTGGTCCGATCTTATCCTTGATAAGGAATTTTTGCAGAGCAGGGACACGAATTCGGATTTCTATTTTGCTGTGCTCGGTGATAATGATTTATAAGAAGTTGACAGAGGTACAGGCATCTGTTCAAAGTGTGTATGATAAATGGTTTCTCCCTCCTAACCCCAGTCCTAGCTTCAGTAGCCTGTTTTGGGAATTTATTAGTAACTGCACCCAGATTGTTAGAGGAGGAGGAGTCGGGGTTTCCCTTCCCTTTAAATTTGATAGGTTTTCTTTTGAGAGTGTTCAGTTTCCCCTGGATGTTCAAGAGACCACCCTCCTGGTATTTAATCTGGTAAGCTTCCTCTATGTGGTTTGCAGCTTGTCTAGAATAAGAGCTCAGATTTCCAGGGTGACTGATGAGACACCTGACCCAGAGGTGGAGCATCCTGAGTGGTGTGGGGAATGGGAGGATATAGGCCTAATCCTGAAGAAATTCTCTGACCCAATGGTTTGCAATTTCTCCCCTGAACAAGTTCAGAAACCAGCTGAGGTGGCGAAATATCTGAAAGAGAAATACAATGACAATTCTAATACGAACAAGCTCCTTGCAATATGTTGGGTTTTGGCATATGCCTATCGCACACTGCAGCCGGTAAGGGTAGAGAGGCAGGAAGATCAATCAGCAAAGCCTGCAGATACCCCAGTCACTCAGGCTGCAGATAAACCAGACAGCAAGCCCAAACCAGATGGAGAGTCTAAGCCACTGACAGTGGCTCCTGTTACAAGGAAAAAGCACATAACCAAAACTGATCGCCCAGTGAAAGATGAGGATAATGGAGGGGAAGGAACCTCAAAAGATGCAGGGGAAGGAACCTCAAAACCACCATCTGACTCAGGCACAGAAACCATTACTGAGTCCATGTCCATAAAGGACCTTCACAGCCTAAGAAAGGATTACACCCGACGGTCTGATGAATCCATAATAAGTTGGATGGTCCGTATTTGGGATGCGGCAGGTGATGATGTGATGCTGGATGGTGCTGAAGCGAGGCATTTGGGATCCCTGTCACATGATCCAGTGATTGACCAAGCGATGAAAAGGGGGACTGACTCTACCAGTGTCTGGAGACGAGTTTTGACAGGCGTGATTGAAAGATATATGTGTGGAGATGATCTCTACATGCAGCAAACCCCGTGGAAGACCATAGAGCAAGGGATCCAACGCCTGAGAGAACTAGGGGTGGTAGAGGTTGTCTTCGCAAATGACCCAGGATTGAGGAGTCCAGACCGGGCCAGAGTTATTCCATACATGTGGCGAAAACTCATACAACTTGGGCCACCAGAATACGCTTCTGCTTTAGCAATAATGAAACCGGACTACGGTGCAAATGAGACTGTGAAGGATATGGCAGTGAAGCTCCGAGCATATGCAGACTCTGTGCATGGCCCAACACATGCAAGGATCGCAGCTGTGGAAACACATGTGAAGAGAATGGAAGATAAGATGGAGAAGAGTCTCCAGGAGATTAAAGAGTGCCTTCTCCGCGGACGTTCCCCAGAGAGAAGGCACATCCCACGAAGTGAGCTGTGGGATTTCCTGTGTGACAGTGGGGAAAACATGAGGAAGTGGGGTGGACAACCCACTTCTGCTCTGGCAGCACGAGTGCGTGAATTGAAGGAGCGCAAGTCTCAGAAAGGAGGATCTACCAAAAAGGAAGTAGCACCAGTTGCCTGTAGCCAAACTGCCGGAAATGATGGAAAAGACGATGGCATGTCCAATTCCCATGAAGGAACCTCTAAGATACAGGCCCAGGGAAAGAAGGATAACCAGGCATAGAGGGGCCCTGCCTCTAGCCAGGTAGAGGTCAGGGAAAACCGTGTTTTTTGGACTGTGTGGATTCGTTGGCCTGGTACATCAGAACCACAAAAATATGATGCCTTGGTTGACACTGGTGCGCAGTGTACAATAATTCCATCGCAGCATGTGGGGGTAGAATCTGTTTCTATTTCTGGTGTAACGGGTGGATCACAAAATTTGACCTTGGTGGAAGCTGAGGTGAGCCTGACTGGAACTGAGTGGAAGAAGCACCTCATTGTGACTGGCCCACAGGCCCCGTGCATTTTGGGCATAGACTTCCTCCGGAACGGGTATTTTAGAGACCCAAAGGGACTCAAGTGGGCTTTTGAGAGGGCAGTAAGCAATTGAACACTTTGCCTGGGCTATCAGAGAACCCGTCTGCAGTCGGCCTTCTGAAGGTGGAAGAACAAAAAGTACCAATTGCCACCTCGACAGTGCATCGCCGACAGTACCGGACAACTCGAGATGCTGTGATCCCCATCCACAAGATGATCCGTGAGCTGGAGAGCCAAGGGGTGGTCAGCAAGACCCACTCACCCTTCAACAGCCCCATTTGGCCTGTGCGCAAATCTGAAGGAGAATGGAGATTGACTGTGGACTATCGTGCCTTGAATGAAGTGACTCCACCACTGAGTGCTGCTGTGCCGGACATGTTGGAGCTCCAGTATGAGCTGGAGTCCAAAGCAGCGAAGTGGTATGCCACTATTGACATTGCCAATGCATTTTTCTCCATCCCTCTGGCAGCAGAGTGCAGGCCTCAGTTTGCTTTCTCGCTGATGAAGAAGAACAAGTGACACGTGCTGAAGAAGCTCCACCGTACAACCAACTGCCATCAGAAGACACACGCTACGCTCTTTTCACCGACGGTTCTTGTCGCATCGTAGGGATGAAACGAAAGTGGAAAGCAGCCGTATGGAGTCCCACACGACGGGTTGCAGAAGCTACTGAGGGAGAAGGTGGATCAAGCCAACTCGCTGAACTCAAAGCTGTTCAACTAGCCCTGGACATTGCTGAAAGAGAGAAGTGGCCAAAGCTCTACCTCTACACTGATTCATGGATGGTAGCCAATGCTCTGTGGGGATGGTTAGAGAAGTGGGAAAAAGCTAATTGGCAGCGTAGGGGAAAACCAATCTGGGCTGCTGAAGAGTGGAAAAACATTGCTGCCCGAGTAAGAAAGCTGGTTGTGAAAGTCCGCCATGTAGATGCTCATGTCCCCAAGAGTAGGGCTAATGAAGAACACCAAAACAACAAGCAGGTAGATCAGGCTGCAAAGATAGAAGTGTCACAGGTAGACTTGGACTGGAAACACAAGGGAGAGTTGTTCCTAGCTCGATGGGCCCATGATGCCTCAGGCCATCAGGGCAGAGATGCCACCTATAAGTGGGCACGAGACCGAGGGGTGGATCTAACCATGGACAGTATCTCCCAGGTCATCCATGACTGTGAGACATGCGCTGCGATCAAGCAGGCCAAGCGGGTGAAGCCCCTGTGGTATGGTGGGCGGTGGTCCAAATACAAGTATGGGGAGGCCTGGCAGGTTGATTACATCACACTGCCTCAAACCCGCCAAGGCAAGCGCCATGTGCTCACAATGGTAGAAGCCACCACTGGATGGCTGGAGACCTACCCTATGCCTCATGCTACAGCCCGGAACACCATCCTGGGCCTCGAAAAGCAAGTCCTTTGGAGGCATGGTACCCCTGAGAGAATTGAATCTGATAATGGGACTCATTTTAAGAACAGCCTTATTAACACCTGGGCTAGAGAACATGGCATTGAGTGGGTGTACCACATCCCTTACCATGCACCAGCTGCAGGCAAAGTGGAACGGTGTAATGGATTGTTGAAAACCACTTTGAAGGCACTAGGTGGGGGAACTTTCAAAAATTGGGAACAGCATCTAGCAAAGGCCACCTGGTTAGTTAACACCCGAGGTTCCACCAATAGAGCTGGTCCAGCCCAATCTGAATCCCTGCATACAACAGATGGAGATAAGGTCCCAGTAGTGCATGTCAGAGGTCTGTTAGGAAAGACTGTGTGGGTAAAATCTGCCTCGAGTACAGACAAACCCACCCGTGGGGTTGTCTTCGCCCAGGGACCTGGTTGCACATGGTGGGTAATGAAGAAAGATGGAACAACACGTTGTGTACCACAGGGAGATCTGATTGTAGTGTGAAATGCTTGTATACCCCTGCTTGCTGATTGTCACTGTCACTGTTCATATATAGCTGTGTATATATATATATGTATTAATGTGTGTGTAGAATTAGAATATCTTAGTTTGGGCATTGAGCCAACAATATGGGATAAGGGGTGGAATGTCTTGGGGTGACGTTATGATGTGTATCCCATATCGCTGCCTATGCCCAGGAATTAATTTTTGTGCCTTTCTGTGCCTCTAAACTGAGCCTGAGAGGGAGAAGAAAAAAACTGAGCAAAACTTTCTCAAAGCAGTTTGCAGCTTGTTCAAGGTCACTTAAAGATAGGAGGTTTTTTTCTTCCCAGCCGCGGCAGGGGAGTGAGGAAGCACCCGACTTGCTGTGTTCCAGTCAGCTTTTGGCCAGTTGTTTCAGTTTCTGGTTCTCCGGAGAGAGACTGAGAGCTGGACTTTGCTTTTCCTTCTCTGGAATTCCGGATTTTTCTCCCTTTGCTACTGGACTGCTTTTCAGCCTCAGAGCACATCGGGAGGACTTTTCGTCGGGCACAGAGGGCCTGGCCCTGGGCCAAGCCCCGGCTCCGAGGAGACCAAAGGAAGGACTCTAACGCTTTCCCAGGTTTTTTCCTCCACAGCAAAAGATTTTACCATTTAACCTCATTTTCCTTTCCCGTGTGTTTGTTAAATAAATAGTTTTATCTTCTTCACTTTCCTTCGAGGAAAATTTATTTTTTTTCCCGAACCTGGTGGGGGAGGGGTGGTTGTGCCTTCTCTCAGAGTATATATTTCTAAATTTGGCCAAACCGGTACAAACTGCAATTAATTTATAAAAGAAAAAGGCAAACAGTACATTTCTTAAACTAACAGTCCTGAAAAGATAGTATGTGTATCTCTCTTCTGGAAAATTTATTAAGCACTAGGAAACAGGGGAGAGAGAGAAAAAGAGAGAGACCAAATTGAATCTCTGTGTTCTTGCCAGTTTTTGCTGCTGTGGTGAATTATCACAAACTTCATAAATGTAAGTGAAATGGGACCCTTGAAGTCTCAGTCACTTTATTTCAACAGAATGTAACCATATTCCAATTTGCACTTGAATTAATGGGAGACTACATAGCTTTGAAAGTCTTAAAGTGCATGTCACACCTATTATAACACATTTTATTAATCAGTGACTTACATTAAGAAAGACCATCCAGCCCAGCATTCTGCAACTCTTTCAGGAGAATTAAAAAAAAAAAAAAAAAAAAGGAAAACAACCCCCAAAACAAACAGCCTCATTTGTTCTTTGCGTACAGTAGCTCAATGATATCACAAACTGGCTCTGTTAAGCAGACACATTAGGAATGTGCTAGGCTGAACATTTCAGCTTTACTTAAATCAACTTCACTAATAGTTAATGTTAGATATTTTAAGAACATTGAATGTTAGTCTTTTAATATCAAGGGCTTATTTTCTTCCACTCCTTCTTTCTACACTTCATCCCTCATGTCCAAGCTCCATCAGAGCAAATGCATCCTATCTCCCTTTGATGTTGTCAAATATTAGGATTGGATTTTGACAATGTTGATATAGTGCTGTTAGTCAATATTCATTCATAGGTGTAACATGAAATGTTCAAGAAGCCCTTGATGCATGTTGGGAACACTAGTGATACACAGTGTGTTCCAATGGAGAAAAAAAGATTTTCTACATACAATTCAGAGCAATCCAGGCATCATCACTTTGGATGCCCTGCTGCTGGTATATTTTCATGAAGTAGAGAAATATAAACATTTTTTTCCTATTCTTTACATCTGGATGCCTGGGAGAGCAGGACTATGCAATTGCTATGCATGTAATAGCAGTAGTATTAATAACTTCTGTGAGCATATATTATCCATATTCATTATAACAACTATAGACTAGAGGAACTATAAATAGAAATTGCTGTTTTGCTGAAATGCAGTGGGAATATTAGATCTACATAAGGAAAAGAGCAATATAAAAGGATTTGAATTGGCAACGAATCCAAGTCTGGGAATGTTTATCCACATGAGCTTTGTCTGATAATATTTATGTACAGGAGGCACAGCAGCCCACAGAACTCTTCAGAAACTTTAGTGAGCCATTTGACACTACTTCCAAATGAAAAATAAATAATGTCTTGTAACCTGGATTCTTTTTATAGGTTTCTCTTTTTCTAGGACACACCAGTATCATTCCTGGCAAAACAATTCAATGGGTTTCGTTATAAATGTTTGCATACAACTGTCAGGTTAAACTCTACTCTCTCAAACATGAGTGGCAAGGACTCATAAATGATAGCCTATGGCAAGTAGAGCTGGAAAAGATCCAACAGCACAAAATGTTCCAGTTCTATCTATACATTGAAGTGCTTTGTCCACTTCAAGTTTAACTTGAATCAAGCAACCAGATTTCTGTCTCCTCCTTTGGGAGCTGATCAGACTTTTCTACCAAAAAAAAAAGCTTTCTGATACAAATTCTAAACCTTCTTATCCTTAGGTTCATCTCTTGTCTCCCCACTACATCAATAAACAAAACAACATGCAAAGAACCTGACCTACCCAAACTGTAATTTATAGCACTTTCCACAATACACTGTGCCAAAAAAACAGGCAGACTATAAAGACAGTCATAGATGCTTTTAATTTTGTTTATTATTCATTTTTTTCATTCCATGAGGCCTCAAGTAACATCTGTGGCTGACCTCGAATTAAATTACATTCTCACTCTGCTTATATATCCTTGATACCCCAAACAAACAGGAGAACACAGAGCATGGCATTTCAGCATCTTTATCACCTCTACATACAGCATCAACTGAAAAATTTCTTCTTGCTTCTTGTGGAACATTGACACGCTGTTGAAATTTCTTACATCAGAAAAATGGGCTTTATTATACAAAAGACCGCTTCATAAGTGCAAACCTTTTGGGATGACAAAAAACCCACTGAATTCTCCACTTTCCACCAAAGCTGCCAGCAATTTCCTGGTTTTGGCAGACTTACTAACAAAATTCTGTTAGTGAAGGCAGAAATTCTAAGCCCAGGTCCAGTTACTGCCAGTCTGCCACACAGAGAAAACAGATCTCAACTTTCCACATCTGATCATTGTTTGAAGGGGCATTTAAAAGCTTACATTTGGGGGAATTTCTTTCTATAGTCGGAACATTTAATCCTACTGATATCCAACCCATTTTGAAAGAGAAATAAGTTTATGGCAAAGTCATTTCAAATTAAACTGTTGTATTATTTAATTTATTAGGTGAAAAATAAGGGCCTGATCCTAGGAACCGTCAATCATCCTCAGAATGGAGGGCTCAAAACAGATTGTTGAAAATACCTAGCACCTTCCAGGTTAGAGCCCTTAATGCTATTAAAAATGTTTTCACTTGCCACACACAGAGGAATATGTGTGCTTTAACTAGTCTTAGACTTTCCAGGAATATATTCAGTACAGATTTACCGTGCTTTATAATGAATAAATTATCCTGTTCAGCTTGCATTGCAAAACTGCTCTCAGTGACTGAGGTTGGAGATGGAGATTATGGCAAAACAGAACAGATCTCTATACTCAATTTCCCGCCCTGAGCTCTCATCTTTAGCATGTAAATGGTGTTGTTTGAATGGTCAGATAGCTCTGATACACTCAGAGATATCCATGGATTTTTTAATGAAGCCATGAAGACAAGAGGGGAGTATTAATTTCCAAGAAGAAAGGTACAAATAATTTAGAAAGAAAAGGTCCATATTTTCTTGACCTACAAAACCGCTCAATAGGTTGATTTTGTTTTCTCCCCTGAGAGAAGCTATAGTATATCCATTTCCTTTATGAAAAACATATCTTTGCTTTGCAAGGAAGTGGTACAAGTCTCTGGGAATGTTCTCTTTGTGTAGAGGTCAGGGAACATGGCTGCAAGTCTAGACCTAACCTACTGGTTTTACAGACAGCCCATGGCTTTTCTCTCTGAAGAAGGCATGCTGAATTTCATTCCTTGTTCATGGCACTACAAAGGAGGCATGTATCTGCCCCCACAGTTGATGCACTGCTACTGATTGCACCGTGCAGAGATACAAGCTGTGATGCGAATCAGTTGTGGTACTCACTGGGTTTAAAATCATTCTCATATCAAAAACTACACAGCACCTCAAAAGATTGATAGCTAAAGACAGAAGAGGACAGAAGGAGTTCCAGAATTAAAAATAAATTCTGAGTCTTCTCTGACAACAGGAAATTTGTGCAGAGCAGGCTAAAGAGACATACAGTGTCTGGAGAAGAAGAGTGGCCTGGAATAAAAATGCAAGATAAATATTTATAATATCATGGAAAACCTAATTGTAAGGGAATCTAGTTAGTACCTTAAAAAATCTGCCAAGGTTAATTTTTTTTCCTGAATTAAAAAATGTGTTGCTACAGAGGGGTAGGTAGCTTTCCAAATGTGTGTAAAAGTGTAAGAAACAAATAGTAGGAGTTTGAATATAAAAGACAAGTGCCTTAACTAAGCATGTCCCAAATTATTCTGGTTTGTGGTTGTTTTTGGTTTTGTTTCTCTTACAGATGAAAGAAAATGCCAAGTTTAGATTGTTTAAGGCACAGTGAATAGGGTCCTCAAGAAACCTCGTCAGCTATTTGGCTGAAGGATTGCAAATATTTAGTTCATATGGGCTCAGGATTTAAAGAAGGATTTTTTTTTTTTACAGTTTTTCTAATACACTGGAATTTGTTCTGGATTCTTTGTATCCAAAACAGTCAAATAAACCCCACCTTTCTTCTTTTTATGTATTTTCAGCACACACAGACAAATGAAAATGGAAAATAAAGATCAAGATACATATAAAATCTTAGGGCTTAGACTTTGTAAAATACTTCTATCTAAATGCAGATTTTTGGAAAAACGTCCTAGAAAATTTACATCCCACATGTAAATCCATGCTGTATGGAGAATTTCCAGTCAGAGTTCTTTTAACTAGAGTGAGGCTTGCATTTGGGTATGTAGGAGATCTGAGAAATGTCCTGTTTTCTAGTTATCCCTGGCCCAAGTTCAATGTAGCCAGTGTTAAGATTTTCTGTAATAACCCTGACTTGTAGGTTGGCTTAGATAGAAATTAGTCTCCTTCTTAACATAGTGATGAATTTGTTTGCATACTTACTACCATATTCAAAGCATAACTACCAGTCACCAAAAAAAAAAAAAAGCTAAGAAACAACCAGCAAACATCATACATGTCATAACTACATTGGCTTCAAAGCATTTAGACTGGGTTTAAAAACAGTCCCAGCTCATTTTATTATTTAGAATTAGTGATGCAGGGCTCTAATTCAGCATAAGAAGCTGGAGGAGCAAGGAGGAGCACTAGCAGAACACCTGGAAATTTGTGAAACCAGTGGACTTCATGATGGGATTATATGCATATCAATACCCACTCTGCTTTTTCTGCTGGTACCTCTTACAGGTTACTGCAACTAGCAATCACTCCTTGGTGCATTTCAAAATGTTATATTCCCAAACTTTTCTAGCCTTTTTGTTCCCCACAACTGATTCAAATTAATGTTTGGTGGTCTGGGGCACCATCATGGTTCAGGGGTCCCCTGAGTTCTATTTGATTTGACAGCTATGATTTATTTTCTAGCTTTAGTTATTTTGTAAAATGACCTAAATATCTTCAAGAAGTTGTGGGCATGTTGTCCATGCAACCTAGTTGTCCATGTTAATGGGACACTACATTTTTTTATATATAAATACATCTCATCTACATATCAGGACAACAATGTTCTTATATTGAGACCCCAGCTGGCCACCTCAAATAGCTGCAAAAACAAAGCGGGCAACATTGAATATGCTGAAATACTTATGCTGGAGGACTGAACCACTTTTAAAGCTACATCAAAATCTTGAAATTTGGTATAAATGAAATTGTAAACAGTTTCTAAGTTTTCTCACTTTGTTAGAAAATGTCTGATGTACACAGGTCAAGCAAGAGCAACATCTAGCAGAAATATTGGTACAGTATACTCTCAGGTTAGGGAAATCAACTCCAAATCAACAATAAAAAATTTTGATTTTTAATAAAGTTTGCATAATGGTCTGAAAAATCTCTGTGAAGTTGATAAAGTCGGTTCCCTCAGAGTGCCTGTAATCGTTAGAACTTTCTCTAATCATCCTATCAGCTCCTGCTGAAGTGCCCTCAGAAGTCTCAACATCTTCACAAATTATTAGTGTAAGTAAGATACACAGAAGAACTGGCTTGGCCAGTGCTGACTCTGAAACACATTGAATGTTCAGACAGAAGAAAAAGAAAAAAATAAAGATACTATATGAAAGCAACTTCAGCTTAAATGGTTGAAACAGGCCCAAAATCAACAAAGCATTTCAGCATGATTTCACTATGGCATAAGCATATGCTTACATAATTTTGTTCAGCATAGGTTTAGAATAGAGTGCAATTTTTCTTAAAACAAATAAAACCACCAATTTTATTAATTTCCTTTTTTTCTCCCTTTTTTCTTTAAATTAAGGGTGCTGTGACTCTGCAACCAGTACAGCTTGCGGTACCACAGTGATAAAAGAAATCCATGCCCAATTGGACACGATAACTTGACAATTTTGCTTTGAGTGTGAAAGTGTTCATACAGCTCTACCATCTAACACCACTGACACTCACTTATTCTATCTCACACTGCAGCTGTTTGCATGCTGTTTCTTCTCAGCTTCACTGCTGTTCTCTACTTTCTGACTAGCTAACTGGTGTTGGACCCAACTGCCACTTGAATGCTTTTCCCTTCCCTCTGCCGCCAACAACGACGGCACAACCTAGCAACTTGCTTCTAGTTTCAGATTTAGAATGTAAGTCTGAAAATTTCCAGTCTGACTCTATCAGCCACTAAATGAAAATGATAGAGTACGCTTCATCCCTGGCACCATGTGCAACTGCTTTTGAAGTTGAAGGGAGCAATGTGCTGCAACCGAGGAACCTGTTTGTCCCTCACTTTTTTGAAATGTGTCTGATCTGATACAAGCTCCAAGGAACTGGACCTTTTTATGACTTTATTGACAGACTAATATCCCAGACTGACAGATAGAAAGAATGGTCACCCTGAAAACTAAATATTTTCTTTTCATAGCATTTTTTAGGCTAAATACATGAACTGCTATATAATTGTCTGAGGGAGAGTGTGGTCATCACTATTTGCAGTAGAGCATCCACTACCTGTACAGGTTATACCTATTCTGTTTCTGAGAACTGAGAATCAGAAAAATACATTTTTTTTCCCTTTTGGACCTTCTGCAGTGTGTAAAAGCAGTTATTTTTTAAATGACACTCACCAACTGTTGTCTTAATATTTCCACCTCCACTCCATTTCCGCACCATGCATGCACATGTACACACGTACAAACACTCTGCAGCCCTTGGAATTGGAATCCACAGTGAGATTTGATTTTACTTGCAGAGGACACTCTGCCATGACTGTCACCAAAGTTATATAATTGGAAGGAAACAATAAAATGACAGATTGCTTGTTCTAAATAATTGGATAGACAGGGTAGCAAACAGTGGGTTATGAAAAATATTCCTCAAAGGATGTCAAACTTCAATAACTCACATAACAAAAAGACACTGATATCTGTCCTCCTGTCACAATGGCATATATTTAAGATCAAGTTATAATTTTCTACATAAATTTTTACATTTTTTTTTAAGAAATAGGAATAGAAAAGCTTGAGGATCATTGCTGAACTTCTATTTTAAAAAATGGCACCAAAATGCTCAACTGTGTATATAGGGTAAAAAGTTTTTAACCTTTAAACTATGTGAAAATATCAAGCTCAATACTATTAATTAGTTTTCAGTCAGCAGAACACACAGAGACCCTGACTGAAACCACAACTCTGGTGTGAGAGGTGCTATCCACATATTTTGTGAAAGATAGTCCTTTCTTATGGGAGATTTTGTCTTATAGAGTGTTATTGGGGTCAAAGAAAAATAAGTGGTTTAGTCCACTCAAATGTGTTGACAAAAGAGCTTGGAATAAAATCCAGTGTTCTAGCTGCCTTATCAAGTAAGCTGCTGTTACTAGGTGTTTCTTTTTGTATATGCTAAATACTGGCCTGTACAATACCCCCCAGGTAACAGCTAGCATGATTGAAAGGAGTAAAGTATTTCCATCACCCTGTTTTGCTGTTTCCACTTTAGAAACAAGCCCCACAGGTTTGCATCTTCAGTGACATTCTTCCAAGAGCTGCACAAAAATCTGTGAGTAAATGTCACAATCAAAGTTTGGTCTGCACTGTTATCTGTGGCAATAGGACCAACTGGAAAGAAACTGGCAACATTTCCTGGTCCTGGAGACATCCATCTTCCTCAGCTGGAAGCTTTTTCCCATTGTGATTCCTCTGTCATAGATCAGCAGTTGACCCCACATACATATATGCAAAAAAAGATTCACTTCACTGAAGTCCATAGCCAGAGATAGTAAATGTGAAATCTGAATTACGATCAAATCTGTGATATCTCTGTGATTTTACCTGGATTACAAAACCATGGGAATACATGCAAATGCTTCCACTGGCATCAGTATTCTCCAGAGCAGTTCGTACTTCACTCTCTGTATAGCATCAGACTTTTCACCAATAAAAGATTATTTATTCACCAGAAAAACGTTATTTTAGTACATTTGCATGTTCTAGTATTTTTTCTAGGATAATACTCTTCTGTTGAGAACAATATGTGCACCAGGCCTTAAAACCCTTTTCCTACTCTTTACTTCTTCATTAATATTTGCTGGAACTGTAGAGAGTTTTACATTACGTTCATTTCTGTGACAAATGAGAATTGGAAGTATAGGGTGTCTCTCTGTCATCTCTCTCTCCCACACACTTACTCCTTGAGTGAATCTAACTTGAGTTGAAATTCTGATATGGCCAAAGATTACACATAGTGTTTCCTGTAAGTAGCTGCTTCATATAAAGACTTTTTTTATATTGTTTCATTTTGTACTGTGCTGTGTGATTATCTCTAAAAATGTGCATGCTAGTTTAGTTTTATTTGTGACACTGACTCTTCTAATTGAACAGTATCTACCGGAAAATATTGTAAGGGGTGGGAAAAAAGTTATAAACCACTGCTTTTCAATGTGGATTCTCAGTGCACAAATGAATCTGCAGTAATGTTGCACATTATGTAGAGAACAGGTGAGAGCAGAGTTTTCAAACCTTAATCAGAACACACAAAACTGGCTGCAAGCCTCTGGAGAAAAAATTAAGACAAGTTAATGATAAATCACAAATCAATAAGAATAAACTTTTATTACACCAACTCACAAAACCTAGAATCATACAATATCTCAAGTTGGAAGAGACTCATAGGGATCATGGAGTCCAACTCCCTGCTCCTTGCAGGACTACCTAACACTAAACCATATGACTAAGAGGACCAAAGAACCTTATTTGGGTAACCACAAAGCAAGATTGTCATAATTTCCCTCCTAGATTTAAAAGCAAGGGATCTCAGAACCTTAGTCTATATGTAATTTGCTGTTTGGAGATACTAAAAAAGGATTTCCTTAAGGAAAAGAAAGAATTGCATTGAACCCTGCTCTTTATAATATTATCGCTTCAAAGCAGTCTCTAGAACAGGACTGGTCTGGGACCAAGAAGAAAAAGGAAAGAAATCAAGCAAACAAGCAAGAACATGTCTCTAGGCAGAAGATATGGCTTGAACAGCCTGAACATGTTTAAAATGCTGCTGTGTAGTAGCATGAATGATATAAGGTGGTGGTCCGTATGAATTGCTCATCCCTCTACAAACGAAGTGCAGTTGCTGCCAAGATATCATGGTAGTTTGTGTTAACTGCCAACCATAGTTGTCTCCAATAGGTTACAAAAAAACATTCATGTTTAAGATATATTAATGGCACTGCGTTATCTCATAATAAAGTACTTGCAAATATGTGTCATTGCTGAACACCCACATGGCACCCTATTCTAGGGCATATGGTACTGTATGCTTTTACTAGGCAGCAAGTGGACTAATTAGACTGTGCCTTAAATAGGTATTTAGTTTTAAAGGGCTTCATGGTATTTAAGTATACATTTGGTTTAGTGAACAGAAGATGCGTTTTCCTAACTGGGTTCCAGACTAGTAATTCATATTTCTGACCGTATATTTTGGTAAGCATCTCAGAAAAATGAGGTGTTAATTTTTAGAAACAATTATCATCCTGACCTTGATGATTAAGTATGATAATTAAAAGACGTTGTGAGTAATATGTTTTATATCATAAACATTCATTTCTGATTTACTTACTGAAAAAAATGCCATTTTAGAAAAGGAATGAGTATTTTTTTAACATGATTAGCAAGCCATCTGTTGACATTTCAGAACGGTCTCTTATGGAAGTCCCTAGCTTACTGCTTCAGTTTTAACATAGGAAGAACCCAAAATAGTAATGCCTTTTGCAGTTAAATCAGAATAAGGTGATTTAGAAAGGGCAGATTTGAGAGAATAATAAAATACATAGTTCCTCGAGCTCTGCAGAACTTTCATAATGAAGCCTGAAGGCAAGGGGAATTCACCCCATTTGGGCTTTTTTTTCTGTTTTTCTTGCTGGAAACTGGTCCAGATTCCACAAAAGATTAGCTGATGCTGGCAGACTTTTCAGCTAACCTCATCAGTGTTTCAAGACATCTTTGCTAAGATTCAAAGTTTCAACCTGGGTGATACTTGGGTGAAACCCACACCGAGTATAGGGTTTGCCTCCCTAAAGAAAAAGCCTACATGACTGAGTAGATACACTATATATTTCACTCTTTAGTATATTGCACACTGAAAGACAAAGGTGCTTGAGCAAAAGTGCTTCATGCTTCTCTTTGAAAGTAGAACAAGCTATCCCACATTCAGTCATGCTGAAAGTTTCCTCATAAACACAAGATAGCAAGGTAGTAATTCACAGCCTCACTTAGCATGCACAGACTTCTCTCTAAACACATGCTGAAGATGAATGAAAAAAGGCTAAAGTCAGCACACCCTTACTCATCTCATAATTACACACCAGTACCCTCACAGTGAAACTAATGATAATTTCATCAAGCCCGAATCACCACCGTGGTAGCCCACTTATGGAAATGTACACTCTCCCTATCGAATCCCTGTCAAAGAAAGAGGACTTGGCTGAGGTGTATATTATGTCCCACATGCTGCCCATGTCTGCACAATCCCGACAAGTGCAGTTTTATAAGTCAAGCATTTAGCATTAGGGAATAAACTTCAGAAGATGTGTCAGAATTGACCGGTCTTTTGAAATAATCCAAGTCTGCAGCACCCCACCACACAGCAGTAGATCTCCAGTGATGCAGCTCTTTGTTCTGGGGAAGGGAAAATACATCCATAGAGCTCAGAGACCACTGCAGAGCTTGGATCAGGAAAATCTGACCCATTTCCCACTTGCAGAAACAAAGATTTTCTAAGGACCCACAAGACAAAAGCAAACACAGGAGCAAAATCCACTTTCATGGATTTCAAGCCCATCTCTGAAACTGCCCTGATTCTCATTTAACTTTAAATAAACACCTTTTTTTTTTTTTTAGACAGTGCACTGAGAAAACCTACTTCCATTTCTGAAGTATTCAGTAGGCTAAATATGCTTCTCAGCACCCATTCTCATTTCCTGATATAGTTCATATACAATTTCTCTTCTCCCACCTGCTCTCAATCTCCCCTCCCTTCTCTTATTTCCTATTTATAGGAAGTCATGCAGGAAAGGAAAGGGAAAGGCAGTAGCCAGCTATCTCACAACTAGGAAAGGAAAACAGAGAGGAACTGGCAGTATTTTTTTATTTATTTGCTTGTCCTAATTTTTCTGATAAGCATCAGTTAAGCAGAGCTTTAGAAAGACAATGTTGACTTCCCTATTGTCTGTGAGACTTTTGCAGATAGAGAATAGCTCCAGGGCTACTCTAATCTCCCCAAGCCACCCAATTAGCATTCGACCCATTGTGAGAAGCCTGTGCATTGAATTTTCAGTCACCTGGGCCTGGCGGACATCTGTGGATGATGAATGTTTGCTTGTTCTCACGATACAGGGGTCCTGAACAAGTGGACAGCATATGTACCATAATTTCCAGGCTAAACACTGCAGTTCTTTGCTAATTATTAAAGATGCAGAAGCCTCTTTCTCTCTACAACCCTCTCTCCCTCTGCCTCTCTCACTTTCTTTATGTCTTTGTTCTGAGCAGCAGCCTCAGCAATGGAAGAACGGCAGTTTAGACGCCACAGTGTCTTGCTTGATTGAAGTGGGTTGAGTACAATATCCTTTCGTTCTGTTATATTTACAAACCAGAACAGCTGAACTCTACATCAAAGAGCAGCCAAAACATTTCTTCTGTCACTTCACAGGCACTGTATCTCACCAAAGTCTGCTTGTATAAAGTAAGCAATTAAGATTGCATTGAACTCCTCTAAAATGCTGATACACCTACTTTGGGCTTCAGCCTGTCTTAGATCCAATCATCTTAATCTAATCAATTCGGTGGTTTGTGTTAGTGTTTTTCTTTACATATATATATATATTTATATATATATAAAAATGTAATTTAGTTTGATTTATTTCTGGTCACTTTTGTAATTGAATGTACCTGGGTAGAATGGGATTTAAGAAAATGTTAGACAGACTAGGGCAAAAGGATGAAAGGGCTTTGACCCAATGCATCATTACAGTCATATCCTGCTTTTAATCTTTTCTTCTGTGCTGTTACAAGAAGGAAATATGTCCTAAAATATAAAATGAGGTAGACATTAAGGGCTCATTTACAATCCCCAGCGCACAACAAACAAAAAAGCAAACTTGCCCTTCTTCCCATGTGTGGTTTACTTGCACCATGACAGCTTGCAGGATGGCAGTGGGGAGTGAAATCAGTCACTGCCTTGGAGGAATGGGGAAAGGGCAGGCAGTGAGCTCTGAGTCCCCCTCAACCACCGCTCTGGTCCTAAACCAAGAGACAGGCAATGGAGCGTTAATCTGGTTGCCACACTTTAGCTCCCTGCTGTGATCAGATTGCTGTGTTCACTCTGATCTGGCTTCCATGAGAGCTATGCAAGCTCTGCCCAGTCCCAACCTGATGGGATGGCAGCACCCACATTGTCACCTGGGGACAGGCATAACAGTGGCATCCCTGGGGCACGACAGGGATTCACCAGTGAGTGCAGCTGAACTTGTTCCGTTTTTAAGTCAGCTCAATGCTTAAACCTTTGCAATGAGTAGGCCTGTCAGCATATTCCACATGTGCATGAATGTTTCAAACCCAGAAGATTGTAAAGAGTGAATTCCACTGAACTCCTTTTAATGTGGTCTTTTGGCTGCGGTCAGAAGTAATGCACTCCATTTAGAAAATGTTTCAAATGCTTTCCATGTTCATTATGAAATAACAATGTCCTCTGATTAAAAAGCCATATCAAAGCTGAAGGGGTGGGTAGCACAGCTTTCTCCAAAGAATGTTTCAATTAGATTTGAAATGGTATCAATAAGAGAAAAGAAGTGACCCATGCACAGAGATTTTCCTCTCTGCTTGTTCCCTTGCTGGGCCTGTGCAGACACACTCTTCGGAGAAACTTTTTTCTTTCAGAGGGATCTGTATTTGTGTGTGAGTGTGCATGGGGCTGGAGGGGGGAGCAGGGAGAGGTTAAATTGCACAGCATCTTAGCCAGACACAGCTCCTTTGAGGTATTTAGATGACCGATCTTCTCTATTTAACTGAGTTTTTTGAACCTTTTGAGCACTACACAGCATGTTTTATTGTTAAAACAATAACTTTCTAAAGGAAGTGTTACAGAGCCCTTCTTTGTATCAGTGAAAAATGGTAGTAGCTGGCTCTGAACCAGCAGGGTCAGTGCAGGCGACTGTGGGCACAATTACCACTGCTCCTGCAAAAACACGGCGACCATCCCTTACCTTGCACTGACCTGCACAAACAATGCATCAATCAGAGAGCAGATCCGTCTATGTACTTACTTGTCTGGCTCTCATTGCTGTGTGGCTCTGATCATCGCAGTAGTATGAAACCTTTCCTAATCCACCTACTGTCCCTCCTCTTTTCTCATTCATTTTGACAGTGATAACTGCTTGAGCCTTCCCTGTCATCATTTGCCCTTGACTCTTTGGAAGAGTTTGGAGATCTTTCAAAGGCTTGGCCTGTTGTCAGTGTCAGACTGTGGTAAGGAAATGGAAGGTAACAACATACAGAGAGGTCCGTGCTGTGGAACATGCTGCACAATTAATTCATCTACTCTGCCTGAAAATTAACAATCCTGAATCTTTCTAGGGGCATAAGTGTTCCTAAAAACACAAATGATGTTGAATGGACTTTAGAAACATTTCTAGTACCTAACCATCAAGCAACAAATTCTGTTTGCCTGGAAATTATTACAGCTTATTAAAATATTTTCCTTTGTGGTGTATCATACAATCCCATAAGTCCACCTTTGTTTAGAGTCTGTGCCTCCTTTTTTTTTAAGATGACATTGCAGGTTATTGCTGTTTGATGCAGTTGGAGTTGGCATTTTAAAATATTCATTTCAGATCAGAAGTGATGTATTTGCTTGAGACGTGAGTGGTTTATAACTGCCAGCATTGACTTTAAATTTAATGACACAAAGAATGTCACGTACATGTGACACAGTCATCATTCCCTTCATTGTAATGCAACTTTGTGGCACAGACGACATCATTTGTATGCAAGTTTCCATGCAAATAATGTCATTTGAATCCTTTTAACAGGAGATAATGACACAAAATTCCAGGAGAACAGGGAACAGGCCATGAAATAAGGACTTTCAAGTGACAAATGGCAAGTTACCTTCCTTATTTACATTTCTCTAATTTTTCTCCTTTTTCTTCTTGCTCGAGGCCAGTTGCACCCAAAGGAATGGTCAGAGAGGGAATTAGAGCTACAAACATCTTCATGTCCCCACTAATACATAGTCTGGATAGAGGGGAACTCCCTCTGGGCTGCACTCAAAAGTTTCTCTGATAGTTTTATTCCATTCAAAGTCTAAAAAAAAAAAAATTTAAAAAAAAAAAAAAAAAAAAAAAAAAAAAAAAAAAAAAAAACCAACCCAAAACTTTTCACCTTTCACAAAAGAAATGTCACTACCTTTTACCTATACAAGCACATCCCCATGATCTCAGCCCACCTGGCTGAGGCAGTAAGTACCTCAATATGAGTCTATTCCTCCCCTCTTTGTCCTGTCTTTATCTCATCATTCAGACTATAGCCAGATTTCTGGGACTCCTGTAACATCTTGTCCCCTGTATTATGCCATGATGTTTCCCACAAAGTGAGGGCCTGATGCCTATCCTGGCACTGTTTTGTCCAGCCATACCCCTGCTGTGGGGAACTGAAGGCTTGGCTTCTGCTGCTCACCTTGCAAAGCTGCCTGCAGTCCCACTGATCCAAGGAGGTCAGGTATCAATAAATAACAGCAATGTCCTGGACTCCTCAGCCCAGCATTGAGAAGTAGAGCTCTCTGTGCCATCATGCACAGGACTGATGCACAGACAGTGCCTTTTGGATTGACTGTGTTCAGTTAGTTCTTGTTTATTGATTCAAGCGTGTCTATTTCTGAGTGAACTGAAGTGCATCATTAACTGAATGAAAAAATAACACATAAAAGCACAGCTTTTCTTTTTTTTCTTTCCTGTGTAATTTTACCAGTTTTAAGCACAGTGGTTTGCAGCTAATACTAGTGAACAGAAGCACTATTTTGGAATTTTTCTCCACTTCCCTCCCTCTTTAATTTATGCACACATAAATCTTTTTATCCTTAGCAATCTTTTAAGCAGAAGGCTGACTATGTTGCCTCTCTTCACTCTGCATCCTGAGATGGGATTTGACACAAGGAATCAAACCACTGATCTATCATGCCCCTCACAATGTTTTCAGGGGTGCTTGATGTGTCAGTGCCAGCAACAGAAGATGAGTCTGTTCCTTTTGTCCAGTAGCTGCATGTTTAAACACCCCTCTCCTCTATGGATACGTATATTGTCCATAAGGAGACACATTAGGGGCTTGACACGGCAAGTCTCAGCATCCAATTTGCATAACTTTCTGACACAAAAACTAGCTCTCCCTACGGAAACTGAAGGGGTCAGAGGATTGCATGGGAAAGGCCATTATTCATGAAAATGTGTTTGTCTGTTATGTCTTTCACGGCTTTAGGATCCAAAACTTCAAATACAGTGATAAACAGCCCTCTTGAGGTAAAAAGAAAAGGGTCAGCACTGTGTCTTCACAGGATGAGAGAATAAATCACTTTTCTCAGAGTGGTACAAACATGTTCCCAAATTTGAAGCTATTTTGAGTGTCTACCTGGCATTATTTTTGCCAAACTTTTCACATCCCTGCAAGAACCATCTCATGTTGTCTGTGCTGTTTGGATGGTTCCCTTCACAGCACTCACTGTGTCTCTGGGTACCTGGTTCTCCTTCCTGCTCGCATGGCACTGCCTGCACATGGGAAGAGGCAGCCCATGGACTGCCACTGTTTAGGTTTCTGTAACTTCCAAGGCATCAAGCAGCCCTTGGAAGCACCATGTCAAGCATGATAGACCACTGTTTGGTTGCTTTTGACAAGTCCCATCTTGGGACAGCATGCAGAGTGTAGGACAGGTAACATCAACCTTTTAGAAAAGCTACAGCATGCTGTGATTGAGGTGTTGGGGTCTTCCATTTTTTTCGCCAGATGTTCTCAGTGCTGGGCAGAAGAAGAAGGGGAACACCCTGACAGTACCTGATCTTGCTGCATTAAACTGCTGTCTGCTTCTAAGGTATGTTGCCTTGCAATGTGCCCCAAACCCCAAATATCCAGTGTGAAAACATGGCAAGATTGCCATGGATCCCTTTGGTCTATCAATTTAGGTTTCCTTCAGGGTGAGGTCATGGCTAGTTAAAATGAAGAGCTAGGGTTGCAACTTTAAAAAATCTCAGGCACACTAAGCCCCCATAAGCACAATGGGCTTTAAATTGGAAGCATATGAAACACACAGATTTCAAGGCAAAGCAGTGTAATTCCAATTTTAGCTTGTAGCACTGGGGCAAGTGCTGTAAAGTTTGAAATCTGTGTAACCTGTGAAACACATCCATTTTTGCTGTGGAGATAACAGCACAGAGCAGCTCATATGCACTGAACTACGGTAGCATGAGGCAAGATGATCCTTAACCTACAAGTCCAGGGCCTTCCCCAGCTGCTGCCTGAGACAGCCTGTATGCATAGGTTTCTCACCAAAATGTAATTAAAAGTGCCCTTTTTGAGGTCCTTATGAAAGAGAGATATATGCTGCCTCTCAATTTTTTCCAGACTTCAGGGTCAGACGGTGACCAGACACGCAAATAACAGTCAAATTATACAGGAAGTTGTCAAAAGGGTCCTAGCATAGGCAGAAAGGACTTTTGACCTTCCTGGGTGTCAAAGGTCTGGTTCGAGTTTCTTTATAGTAATCTGTAACTATGGCAATGAAAACAGACCCTTTGAGTGAATCAGTTTGTAGATTTTGCTTTGAAAGTTTCTTTGACTTTCATATTTGAATTGAATTTTAATTAAAAAAATTGCTTAAAGCTATAACCCAAGAAAGACTTTATTTACAATAGAAAAAGAACTGAGGCTGACAGCTGTAAGGGTGGGCTCAGAAAAAAAAAAAAAAAAAAAGAAAAAAGGACAAAGGAAAAGCACAATGATGCCTCCCCATACCAGAATTAGACCAAGGTTTCTTTTTTCTCTCTCTCTTCTTCCCTATCTCCCTCTCCCCAACCACTTAGGGAAGAGGTTACCTGCTTTACACTTTCATAGACCCTACAAATATTTTCAGAGATGTAAGTAGCCTGTGAGAAAATCAGTAGGATGTGCTGACAATGCCTTCAAAGTCAGACAGAAAAAGAGAAGGCTAAAGGCAAATTAAAACGGTTTGCAAAGAGAAAAAAAAGGACTGTTTTTTTTTTCTCCTCCATGGTCACTTGTCATAATCAGAACCATCCTTATTTTTTGTTGTTGTTGTAGTAGTAGTTGTTGGCTTGCAGATTCATTAATGCAAGCATAGGAGAAGATTAAAAGAGTTTAGATTATGACACAACTATCGATATTGGTGCCTGACAGCAATATTATCACCTCATTGATATAAATGCTGAGCATAGGTGGTTTTAAAAGTGTGACTGATTAAAGCAACATAAATAGTGGTCTTGGCACTAATGCTGTCAAGAATAAATCTTGGACCTTGACAGTATTGTGTGAACCCAGCCTCTGACTGGCCTGAAAGCCTCCTTTTATGCCTCATCGGGAACATGCCTGTCACCTCTCTTTTTTCCCTTTTTTAACTGAGGACAGCAAAAATTGTTTTATTTTTCTGTCTTTTAAGTGGATAGTATCAGAAGTTTGTCCCTTGGTATTTACCATATCTTACCTGGTGATTTTTTAATTCTTTAAAAAGAGGAAAACTGATCAGTGTTTGCCAAGACCATGCTGGAGAAAGCCTATGAGAGAGGAATGTCATGCTGCAATGTTTTGTAACCAAGGAATTGTTCTTCATTAGGCTCTGTAATGTCCTCTTTTTGGTAGGTGTCTTTCTTTTTCCTCCTTGAAAACTCCCTGCTGATGGCTGCCTGAACATGAGCATAGTGTAGATGGTCTGTGTTCAATACATCATGTCCTTGACTCATTAAACATGTGTGCACATGTCAGGAACTGCCCCTGAAGGTGAGGGTAACCCAGGTTCTTGTGAAAATATCCCTTGGGGTGGATTAGAGTGAAACGACATTTATACCCCATCAGAAGGGATGAATACCCTCAGGCCTATGTGTGAATGTGAATGTCCCCTGTGAATGTGACCTTCCTGAGGATGGGGAATGGGTGTAAGGGAGGACAAGTGGTGTGATAAAAAGCACTGCCCCACCTTCAAGATCTGCCTCTTATCTGGCTCAAACCCCAGCTTGTAGCCTTTGGTGGTAAGTGTTCACCCTCTCTGTCTTACGCAGACCAGAGGCTTTACCATCACACACCCAAGAACTCACCTCTTCTCCTTCAGGGGGTAAAACCCTGGCTTCAGCAAAGCATCCTGCCAACTCCAAAAATGGGAGATTGTTTTGAGTGATTAACCATTAGTATTTCAGCCTCTCACAGCATGGAAATCCTCTCTGCAACATTTGTAATAGTTGGTCCCAAGTGGACCAATCAGGACCATTGTGCGCAAATTTCCAACATAGAAAATTTGGACCAGTACAGCATACATCCAGCTTTCCCTTCACTGTGTTCTCTACCCTCCAGCCAAAAGCAGGTCAGGTGCACAAAGGGAGCATCAGTGAGTGCAGGTGGCGAGGGCGGGGAAGCTCTCCTTGCTTCATAACTTGGACTCAGCCACTGCTTGCTGAGTGTTGGGTGAAATCTGTGCTCAAGGCCAGAGGTATCCAGAAGACATATCCCACACTGACATGGAAGGGAAGCACTGAGCATCCAGATGGCAATAACATTTTCATCTATGTGGTCCAGGAGACCTGGCCAGACATGAGTTTCTCCAGAGTAGGGACAAGATGCTTTGAGTCAGAGGTAGAGATGGGCTGCAGACAGGCGTGGGAGAGGACCAGATGAGTTAGTGTTTCTACACTGGCTCTTGTGCTCTTTACACCTCAGTAGATACAGACACCCCAGAATCACCCATAGCACATCTGCACTAATAGAGGGGGAGTCGAGGTTAGGAGGATAGTTTTCTATGAAAAAGTCATCCAAAGCTGTCCAAAAATATATTATAACAGGGCCTGTTCTTTATTTCCCATTGCTTTTAAGATTGGGTTATGGTCCCACTCTTTATCACATTCACCCTCCAAAGATAGCCAAACAATTGAATCAGACACCCGATTACAACAAATACTAGAAACTGCAATATCCGTGCACCATGTGGCACAGAGGAAATGGTATTCCTGAGATCACTGGCCCTAATAAGAGAGGAAATGTTGTCTTAAAGTAACATATACACATACTGGGTCCTTTGCAGTGAAAACATGCCATCAGGTATCTAAACATGTTCTGTTCAGGTCCGTGGAAAGACTTTGTGTATTTTCCCTTTATACTTTACAACATATTTTGATTGAGGATCTCCTGATAACCTTGCAATTGCAAATGAAATTGTGTTCCCCACACACCCTGGAATAGTCAAAGTTATTCCTTTTTTTACATATAGAGGACTGGCTTCTGACCTCAATTATGCTACAATTATTTTAGTGGTGTGTTATTTTAGTGGACCTGTTAGCACTTGGGACTCTTGGGCACTGACGAAGCAAAGGTCATTTATTTTTTTTCCTTTTACACTTTTCCGGATTAAATGAAATGTGTGTGTGCCAAACATAAATAATCTTAGAAGACACAACCCAAACTGCCAAAGGAAGGTAGGGAATGGTAGAAAGAAGGTTACTTATGAAAAAATATCTGTTAAAAACATCTGCATCAGACTGAGCCAAAATTTCTAGATATTGTTCATCAAAAGAAAGGAAGAATAAGAGCACACTGTGACTACCACACTCCTTTACATGCTCCCCACCATCCAGCATATTCTTCTATTACAGAACTCACATGGGATACTGAAGATTCACATTCAGATCTTCTTAGAGCCTGATATGGTGTGCTGATTTTAATCTAAGTCTCTTCCACTTCAGTAAATGACCACCGAGTTACAGATTATTGTAGGGCATCTCTATGAAATCTTCCTCCCAAAAATTCTGTCCCAGAGGAGATAAATCTTTTTTTGGGCAGTCAGTATTTTGGGAGATAGCAAAGAGGAGAATATTGAAGAAATCCTAACCAACTCCACTTTAGAAGTCTGAAAAGATAAAAATACCCCTCGAAACACAGCACCATTCTCACTCAACAGTCAAAGGATAATCACTGCAAATCATGCAAAGTCACAGAAAAAAATTGTTCAGTGGTTGAATCCTGAGATGACTGATTTTAAAGCCCAGATCTGTGTGTTTTAAAATACTTCTTATCACTTTGTTTTTTTGTTAAAAGTCACTGAACAGGAAAAAGTGAAAATTTAAAATACAACACATGATCAATGTTCGACTACCTGATTCTGACTGTATTTTGACTCAATTAATTAATTTCTGCTTTTATTTAAACATTTTCCTATTTCCAATGCAAGCAAGATATGCTTGATGTTTTTCAGACTGTCTTTATGGCCTTATTTTCTAGATTACAGTGAATGGGAGATTAGCAGGAGCTATCTTTGGTCAAGGCACAAGTTCCATGATGGTAGCTTCAGACTAAGAGGATACTCAGACCTCTTGTAGTTCTTCCCCTTCTAATTTTCTCATGTTTTCAAATTTTAGGAGCAAGTTAAATGTTGCATGCTGTGATTTTAATAACTGATAGTAGCAATGTGATAATAGCTATTTGGATGGAAATTCACTATAGCTGTCTTTTTTCTTTCCAGTTCCTCTGAGTCATGCAGTCCCAACATTTTTGCCTTTGCAGGAAGTTGTCTGTAGTTGATGACTGGAAAGGATAGCAGCTGTTTAATAGGAAGAAAGTTACTGAAAGAAATGAAAAAAAAAAAAAAAAAAAAAAAAGGAGCCTATTTTTTTCCTTTTTTTTTTTTTTATATATACAGGGGCTAATTACAGTTTTGGCAGGCAGCATGTAATGGGACAGACCTTATTTAAAGTGCCCCAAACAGCCTCCCACTAAGCAAACAGTAATCAGGTTTAAATGAATATTTTTGCTCTTTGTGCCAAAACAGAGAATTGTTCTTATTCAACTAATAAGGGATACTAAACAGTACTTGGTCTTGTGGATTTGTCTGCTGCTGTTTTGCAGGAGAGCTGTCAAGTATAACCTAGGCTGCTACAGTTGCAAGAATCGTCCTTTGAAAGGACGGTTAAACCCAAACACTCACTGATTAGTGTCAGGCAGAGAGCCCAATTCCCTGAAGTACTAATTTTGCAGCTTGAGGAATAGAGGTGGTGCAGAGTGTAGTTCCTGCAAAGTGGAGGAGAATGGGAAGTCTTTTAATTTCAAACTTAAATGAGAACTTAGAATCAGAAATGCCTGCCTCTCTGTTAACCTTTATGATAAAAATGTACAATTTGCATTAAGCAAGAATGTGTATAGCTTGCAAGTTCCCAACCATCTGATTTCAGCAAAATAAGCAAGTAGGGCACTATTTAAAATAAAATCTCAAGTCAGTGTTTTAATTTGAATCTGAGAAAAGCGTGTCAGGCACCTTGCAGTCTTCTTGGTCTGTTTGATGATCTAAGTGTACAGAAGGATTCATTTATAGAGAGGTGTCATGTGAAAACCAGTCTGGTAGACAGACATTAAAACTGAGGGGACTAAGGGTTTTCTGCCACTGCTGCAATTCTTTCCACAGTTGACTTTACCCTTTCCTTTTTTTTTTATAAATAACTGTTAATAGGAGGCTGAAAACTGAAGTCAGAAGAAAAGTTTGACATTGCTGGGTTAAAGATCAGTTAATTTGATTAACTTTCCCACAGTACATGTTTATCTGTACAGGTCTCTAAGGTCACTGTCTCTCTGTGCATCTACCAGATTATAGCACACTCATTATGTAGAACCTAAGCATATTTTCACTATCTTCTTCCAGCACAGCGCAGATTTCCTTTATTTTTCATTTATTTCTCCATGTCCATGATTTTTTCTCCCAGTTCTTAATAGCTCTGAGATCTCTTCTTTCCAAGACTCCTACAGGAGGGTGTAACTTAGTGCAGTAACTTAGTAAGAGTCACTTAATATGTCCACTGAACCATCAGAGATGTCTGACCTTCCCCACTTAACAGGAATGTACTTTTGATCAGACCTCCTTGTTTCAGTCAGAAATTTAAAACTGTGATGATGAAAGTGAAAGCTAGAATTGGAGCAGTACATTTCAGTTCTTCTCCGTGTTGGTGCAGATACTACTCTCTCCTTCTTAAGAGATTGCCAAGAAAGTTAAAGTAAATCTCTAAAAGGCTTAAGTAAGAGCACATTAGTTTAATGTGTCAGACTCCTGTGTGGATGCTTTTATTCAGAAGCAGTCTGTGTTTGCCTCAGCTTCTTCCTGAAGCAATGTTACCTTACCCAAAGGCCCTTGCAGCAAGGTACCAGCTGTCTAGATATTCTTGAAGAAACAGAAAATATCAGAGAACTAGGAGAATTTCAAAGTTCTGCACAGGTCTTGATTAAATCATATTACAATAATTTAAAAGTGTAAAATCTGGAGAACTAGATCACTCTGGAATTATTCATCTTCCCAGAGTGACTTTGCTCATGCTGAAACTGATCTCTCACTTGTGCTGATAGTGGTGCAAGCTACAAAAAACCAGACATTTTCTATGTTGATATTTATTTTTTGTGTGTGTTGAAGAAAAGCTTTTTCTACAGAAACAGCCTTTTTAGTTGCTCAAACTTTCTTTTCTGTGAAGGAGATATATATTAATAAACCTTTTCTGCTGGTTAAGTCCACGTTCTGCCTTCTACTCCTTCCACTTCTCCTCTGCTCCTCTTCTCTACTGTTTTTTTTTTTTTTTTTTTTCTCCTGTGTATATTTCGTGGTCAAGGTGTATTTACCTTAATGTTGTAACATAATAAGAAGTGGGTTCCTGCTTCAGTCTGATTTTTTTATATACTTTCAGAATGTAGTACTGAACATTGCAATTACTTTTGCTTACGGGCAGCAATGTTTACTCATTCCAGCTCACAGAGAATGGGATCAACAAGGTTCAGGAGCCACATTCGGAATGCAGACGCAAGTTTTTTGTTTGATGTAGCCAAAATTAATGGGGCAGAAGTGAGAGGTGTGATTTTAGCAATCCTGTGCCTAAATGACCTCCACTTAGGTCACCATTCCCATTTTTCACTCAGCTGTGAAGTGTCTGTGAGTAGAGAGTCTTTGTCCAGTGTCTAGCCAAATGGCCAGAAACTGATCTTTCAAACCATTCTCATTGGCTTCTTTTGCTCATACCTATTTGAAAGAAATACTATTAAACAGAAGGAACAGAAACGTGAGGAGGAACTTTCTAGTCACCTCTCAAACTCCAGTCTCATTTGACATCTCTGTCCCTTGCTATCTCTGTTTTTTTATAAGGTGCTGTCAGTGAAACCACTGCACTGTTCTAGTCTTGACATTTCTCTGTTTGTTTCCCAGATCAGACATCCTCCTGAATGCTCCCACAACCTTATGCCTACCTGGCTTGTTTTTAGGGGACATCAGGTTAGCTGGACTCCATGGTCTTCATCCTACTATGCATGAGGTCCTCCCAGAAGCAGCATAGACAGAGAAGAAAGGGCTGGAAATGATTTCATCTCCCTCTGATGTCATGTCATTTTAAATGGAGTAGGATGGACAATGGGCGAATGTCATGCCAGACAGGTGGGCAGAGGACATGCATAGTGCCAGGCAGTGTGGACATGTATCATAGCAGCTGGAGGTCCAGGAGCCTGTTAGCTTCACAGAATCACAGACTAATCTAGGTTGGAAAAGACACCTGAGATCATTGAGTCCAACCTTCAACTGATTACCACCTTGTCAGATAGACCATGGCACTGAGTGTCAAGCTTACTCATCACTTGAACAACTCCAGGGATGGTGACTCCATCACCTCTCTGGGCAGTACATTCCAGTGTTTAACAACCCTTTCCATGAAGAAACTTGTCCTGATGTCCGGCCTGAACCTCCTCTGGTGCAGCTTGCAGCTCTGTCCTCTTGTCCTGTCACTGGCTTACTGGGAGAAGAGACTGATCCCCACCTTGCTACACCCTCATTTCAGGTAGTTGTAGAGAGTGATAATATCCCCCCAAGCCTCCTTTTCTCCAGTCTAAACACCCACAACTCCCTCAGATGCTCCTTATATGACACTCTCGAGACCCTTCACCAGCCCCACTGCCCTTCCCTACACATGCTCCAGCACCGCAATTCCTTTCTTCTAGTGACAGGCCCAGAAATCAACACAGTACTCAAGATGCAGCCTCACCTATGCCAAGTATAGAGATACAAACCTTTCCTTGATCCTACTGGCCACACTGCTCCTGATACATTTTCCAACCTGCCCCCAGCCTGCCCCCATGACAGCACAGAGTTGTATATTACTGTGGTGGCACAGCTAGTGCCAAAGTTACCAGCACTCACAAGATGACCTTTGTCCCCTAGGAATTAGCCATAGTAGGAAGGAGCAAGATCACCAGCAGCTCTCCTTATGCACAGAGGGACTCCAAGTTTGAAAAGCATCACAGAACTGGGATTTCTACCCTGAGTGAGGTGTCAGTAAGAGGATGTTATCAGGTTAACCCTTCTACCTTGAACCTTCAATGAATAATTCAGACCCTTCACATTTAATATTCATCCACATAACCTCAGTTGTCACTCAAGGGTCATTACTTCCTATCCATGTCCAATTTTATTTGTTTCTGAATCTTTCCCTAATATCTTTATTAAGTGGTCACCAAATGTGGCAGAGATGCACACAGTCTCTTGCCAGCTCCATCCCTGAAGTGGAGAATACTACATCGAGCCGCTGGGAGTGTGATTTGTGTGTTCATTCATTCTGCAGTGGAAGACTATGAAATCTGTTGCAGAAAAAATACATCTTAGAACTGGCCAGAAAATAGCAAGTCAGGAAGGACACAGCTCTGATCTTACACCCTAACTACAACATTAAGAAGAAGTGCCTTTGTCTGATATCCTGGGAAGTTCTTTCTTACCAGCCTTTCTGTCAGGCTCCTATCATTGCATTGATCTAGATGCTTAAAACTAACACTGAGATATTTTCAGCTATAATGGCCTTTGCTGTATGTTAAGAAAGAAGCACATCTTGAACACCTCCTCAACGATATCTATGAAAGATCCCAACGTGTCTCTTCAGTAAGCATTTACAATAGACCCGCACAAGTGGCCTCACTGAGTTGCTCATACCAAGATGAATGTGAATAAGATGTAGTGAAAAGAGAGATATAACCTTGCTGAACCAGACAACAGCTGGTTCAAGTGACAAATATAAACAAAGAAAATACAGCTTTAACAGTTACATTAATTTTTCCCTCATACTCTATCCCAGACAGGCTGTGAATGCTCACTGACAGCTCATTGTGGCATTTAAAAGAGAGCAGACAAAATTGATGAATAGTAAAGTATACCCAGAACTAGTTTACAGCTGCAATATATCATAACAATGTAGAGAGTTGAAAGCAGGACAAGATTTGCCTCCCCTGCCTGCAGAAAGAAATCTCCTCTGAAGATACCACAAGAACCGGTGATTTCGTAGCCTTACAGTTCTTCCACTTCCGTTTCCAGCCAGAAATAGCAAGTGCAGAAGTTCACAAAAAGGCAGTGATGGAAAAAAAGTCTGATTGACCTCCACCAAAAGTGGTTTGATTTGATCCACTTCCAAAATATGAACAAAATTTTGCACTGAGTCAGACTTTGCATTGTCTGGAGTGTCCTTAATTTAATTGAGATGTGTGTTAGTGGTATATAGTGAGAAGGGAGATCTTACTACACTGCAGCTTGTTCTCAGAAATAGCTAGCTGTGTAAAGGGATCTCTGTAGTAAAGGTTAAGTGTACACTATATATTATCTCTCTTTCCTTTTTTTTTTTTTTTAACAAAAAAGAAGAAAGAGAAAAAGAAAAAAAATGTTGTGAAAGTTTAAAAGTATGACCTCCAGAACCAGACATGCTGAGACTGGGCAATATTGAAGCCAGAAACAGAAGGGGTTGGATAAAAGGCTTTGTGATATGAATCTCTGTCTCTCCTGCCCTCAGCAGAAAGGCTTAAATATCTCCTTCTTGGACAAACAGATCAATACAAGCTTTTTAACATCTTCAATGAGAGCTCATTAATGCTCTCATGGTGTCCTCTTTTGTGCCCTGCTGACCTGGTGGGAGCCAGGGAAACTGAACTGCAGCTTGGTAATTATCACAGGAATAACACTTCATATCATCTCCTAGCGAAATGTGAATTGTTTTCCTAATTATTCAGGACAGCAGCGAGCAAAAGTGCAAACTAATTGAAAAGACATTATGATTTATTTGAGTATGTGAGATTGGACCTATTAGTTTGGGTTAAATGTTAACCAATAGAATATTTGCTATCTCTTTGAAGAGCTGAATGCTAGGAAAGCACAAGAACAGAAAACTCAATTTCCTACAATTACTTCTTCATTATATGTTCTTTATGGGCTTTCTTTTGCCACTGGATGCATCTGGACATTTCCCCTTATAATGCTGGTATCCAGGCTGGGTTGAGGATTTTGAAATCTTTTGAGGATATGAGTGGGATGTAGTGACAACTTTTGCTAAGAAAAATAGTGAAAGAAGTGGGAGATTTATATGACAGATATACAAAATAATTGAATAATATTTTATTGGATTCAATAGCAGATGGGATTTTTTAAGGAAGGTGTCTTGTTTGTTTCATACAGATCAGTTGCATGTCCACATATTTTTACCTCAGTCTTAGTCTGTAATTAATTTCCACATAAGTGTTTGAAAATCTTCCATAGAGACAAAAAGAAATTTTCAGTTTAAAATATTTCCCTTAAACTAAAAAATTACAACACATGCACAAGAAGAAGAGATTAACTGAGTAAAAAATCTCTAATGTAAAAGAGTCTGTGAGGTTACTCACTGCATAGGTGTGACCTAGCATCCAAACTGACCTATTTGATTGAACTCCTGAGTGACAGGGGAAGAAAAGAGGCGCTCAGACATTTTAATGAAGTTGGATCTTCCATAAACACTGAAAATTAGAAAATCAGACCCTCTGCATATGTCTGATTTTGAGCCCTGGAAAACTAGAATACCCAGAATCACTCACTGCCTTTGAAAATTGGAGCCATGTAGTTGAAAATAGGTATTTAATTTATGTAAGAAGTTTGCTCTTTCAAGCACCTGTCTCAAACAGCTTCTTATTATCGACAATGTAGGTTGCCACAGTGCCAAGCTATTACTACTGTATATTAGCCTGAAAATAACACTGTACTCATAGAACTGGGAAAATTCTTTTCATTTTCAGAAATAGTGTGTAATTTTTGGGGTGACCCATCTCTTAGCCAGGCATGTAATAGCTAATCAAGATACAATGCAAAGATACCAGAACCCATATTTCTTTTAATTAAAATAAAAATATAAGGGAAAAAAAATAAAAAGCACACACACAAAAATGCCCTGATCTATTTTAGTCACATATTATAATCCTGGTTTTAGTGCAAGAATTTAATTATACATATTTTCATCATTTCTCATATTCTGACATATTAATTAAGGATGCTCTAATTCAATTCCAGTGACACTATTGGCCTATCCTGTAAAAATATTTTCCTGTTTTGGTAAAAATACAAAAATGAAGAGGAAGGTAAAAGCAGCACCTCAGTTTGCTGCCTACATGCTGCTGTTTCTTCTTGTCATGGAAATAGTAGACTAATTATTTTATAAAGTGATAGATTCCCCCATTTGTACAGTGTTTGGTGGAACTAACACTTAATAAAATATACATGGGAAAACAGCAGTCTCCTTAAGGCTCCTGTGCTGAAGTATGTCTGTCTGTGATGGCAGAGCCACAAAAACAAGGTGAAATGCCTTATACTTCTACTATGACTATGCATGGACTCTATCTCCATGACACTGTCTTTGAAAACTTTGTAAGTAGTAGGTAAGGTTAATGGACTTGTATGTCTTCTCAGCTCCTCCTTAAGGCCCTTAGGAACTAGAAGGCATCACCTTGGGGCTAAAGTAGATGGCTAAGCTTGGTTTCTATTGCTTTTGTCATAATACATTTAGTTTTTCAGCTATGAGTTCAAAGTATTGCAGCTTCAATATGCACAGGGGGATGTCAGCAGTAGCTAATGCAATGACGTGACAGTAAACAGTACACAGATACACATAATTTTACAGTTATCTGCAGTCAGATAACTGTAAAATCAAAGTTGCCATTCATGATTCAAACACACCAATATCTGTAGTTAGTCAGCCTTTAGAAGCAACTGCCCAGTACCAACTCCAGCCACTTGAGACTAGAGCTGAATGGACAAGGTTGCCATGGAAAATGTGACAGCTGGACCTGCCTCATACCACAAGCCAAGAGCAGAGCCTAAACTGATGTCACCAAGCAAAAAAAAAAATTTTTTTTTTCACCATGAGCACAACCTGAGGATGATGTTCAGTCGGGTGTGTGTTGCTTGTCTGTTCCAGGTTGGTTTGCATTGAGGAGGCAGGAAAGGGACAGGCATGCAGCTTTCCTATTCTGACAATTACCCACCACCATTACTGCTGTGGTGCATGTCAAATTGTGCTCATGCTGGGTTCTAGTCAAGCCACCTCAAAATGAACAAGGGGATAATGGGTTCATCAGTGACTAATGAGGGCTTTAGGACAGTCTTGAATCTGAACCCAAAAATACTCTGAGAAGCACTGAAGGGGACAACAAGGCTCACATAAACACTGACACATGCACACAAGGGAGAGAACAGAATAGCCTTGGACTCTTCAGTACTGGCAGGTGAATTAATGTCTGCAGAAGTTGCTCAGACTATCATTAACATACACCTGATAAGTATGGCAGTGGGATCTCAAGGACTCCACTGTAATCCTGTCTTCTTTTAATTCAAAGGAAAGTGTTGTACCTTAAAGCAATGCAGACATGCAACAATCATTTAGCTGTCCCCAGTTCCTGTCAGAGGGACATGAGCTGGTTGTGAATCATTCCCTCAAGAAATCTTGGTAATCTTGACAATTTTTGCATTTCTTAATATATTTTGATTTAAAGCCTAAATTAGACTTAAGCCAGCGATAGTGTGTCTTGAACCACTTTTGAAAATAAATGAGATATGCTGATGCCGAAATGTTGGTAAAAGGGGATTAGGAAGACTAGGCTGCTTTCCACCCCAGTGGCTTTGCGTTACTATTAAGAGAGGTGGATTAATATCAGATTTCTGGTATCTGGTTCCTCAGTGATACTGCTTAATTATCCAGATAAGTGATCAGAGTCAAAGCATGAGTGACAGCATAAATATAAAGAACATCATCTTATAATTTTTCCCCTTAAATAACATGTATATTAGTTTTAGTATCATAAAGATACATTTTTAAACTGCTCATTAAAGTTAAAATTTTAAGTAGTTTTTAGATACTCAGTTTTGGTTAGTCATCCTTTAAAAAGTTGCAGTTATTTATTCATTGACAGGCACAGACGTGGCTCACACTGAAAGACTTCCAAAAACACTGGCCATCTTGTCCCTGCATTAAGCAGCTTCACCTACCATTTCCCCACAGTCAGCTCTTCCATTTTCTTCGTTTTCACTCTCACTGCCCTGCTGCAGAGACCCCACCCTTGCTGAAGGGGGAGGGCCACTGAGGCTGAAAACATCTGGTCTTCCTGCTCAGTCTGTAGAGGAGAGGTCTATAGATTCCCAGGTTGCTTCTCAGTCCAGATCTTTATAGCTCTGGTCTCTGTTGGATGGCAATTTTATCCAGTAACACATTTGATATGTGTAAGTGTGTGAATGCACTTGTGTACTTTCAATGTAGACAAGTACTTGGACTGATCAGGATCTTAGGATGGGAGAAAAAGCTTTGGCACCTACAATTCATTCAAGCAGAATTGCTTTGGCTGTGCTTTTTTGCCCCTTGCTAAGTCCTTTATCAAGAATCTGAGATTGGTGTCAGACATGAGGCAAGGAGTTAAACATGATTTTAGTAAAACTTCCTACTGGAATTTTTTATGTAATCTATGCTTGGCCTTCCTAACTTGACAGCAGGGCAGGATTTCCAGACATCATGAAACAGAAAGGTGGAGTGGAAATTTCTGTGTTGGGGGAGAATGATTTGCTCAGTACTTTAATGACATGAAAGATAAAAGATTTTTTCTGGGGCAGGTCCTCCATTCTGTAAGCAAGCAGGAAAGCGAACAAACTGTCCATATTCACTAATCTTTAACAAACAAACAAAATGCCACAGAAGAATATTTGGACCAAAAAAAAAAAAGGAAAAATCTGCAGACAAATCTGAATACAACCTAAATCAAGAACTAGAGTACTGTTTGCTTCCCCAAATGCCCAAGGTTCTTCAGCCATATATATTTTAGACTTCATTTCCATACATATTTTAGACTTCATTTGTTTCTAATAAGATTTGCATGCTTGTATTATGCACTGTGGCACAGAGCAGCTGGATTTCATACTACTGAGCAAATCTTTTTCATTTTCTTTTTCTGGTGTTCTGCATTTCAGACATTGCAACTACTTCAACTTCTTCACAGACTTTTCCTCCAGGTCATCTTGAGAAATCCAGATGAGGCTCCAATTCACACTTGCCCTCCACCGTTGTGAGTGAATAGCAGTGCAAACGGGTGCTAACAGAAACCACTCTTACAGAAAACTGCCTCCCTCTTTTTTTCCTTTTTTGCATCCTCCAGGAAGGGTGCTAAAACCTAAGGTGGATTGCAGATAGAAAAGAGAATTGAAAGCTGTGGACTTGAAAACTCCACACATATTGATAGCAGTCTAGATCTCATACAGTTCATTCCTGTACTTCATTCAGTAGGCCTCATCTGACAATGACTCAGAAATAGGGAAGACTCATCATCATACTTGTTCAAATTTGAGTCTGCAGTGGGAGGAGGATTTTTGCTATGGGTTTAGCACCTTCATTTCTGCAAGTGAGGTAAACTAGAGGCTGGAGAAAACATCTTGTATTGTTGGTTTTGTTTTTTGGCGGTGGTGGTTTGTGGCTTTTGGGGGTTTTTTGCCTAGTTTTGATGCTAACAGGAAAAAGACAATCTGAAATGATCCTTATGTGGTGGACACACTAACATATTGGTAAGTAAACATAAGACAAAATGCAAAATATAAGTAGAATAGAGTTTCTGACAATGGTCTACATGGGGTATTTTATATTCTTTTCTGTGACATATATTTCTCCAAGATTCATCTTACCAAGGATCAACTCATGCCAGTTTCCTTAATCAAATAGGTCTGGTCAGCTGTTGTATTAGAGAAAGCCAAAGGAAAGCCCTCTAAACTGCTGTTATTCACTGACACTCACCTGAGTTAATAACATCATAGCATGGTGTTAAAGGCTCTTTAATGTGGGAGGTCACACCTTTTGAAGAAGATGTGATTAGTCCTTGGCCATCCTCTGCCATTTATCCCCCAGTATTCTCTGGGGTGACTGTTCATATGTCATAATTTAATTGCAGTCAACTGTTATTCTCAGTGCACAGCTATACATGCTTTTCACTTCATATCAATCTACATGGTATTTTTTTTTTCACGTGGACAAAGCGATGTAATGGTATATCAAAATATGTGACTTTCAGTGTTAGGAAAATGGTATGGAAAGTGAAAAACTCTCTGTTCAGTCCTTTCTATGGTTCAGCTCTGTTGTCTTCCTGGAACTTTTACAATTTAACCTTGTAATGAAAGTATAGAAACTCTCCTAGATTTTCACAGATGCTGCAAGGGCTGATGTAGCTGACCAGGACACTTAAGTGCTCACAGTGCACATTCTTCATTCTCAGTAGTAGAAGAGCAGGGGATCCCCTGAGTACCTGTCCTCAAACACAAACACAAGACCATATGGCTTTAGCACACTCCTGAGTCATCTCCTAATGCCACCCCTGAACAAAATGCAATAATATATAATCAGAAAATTAAAGCAGAAAAATGTTGTCTACAGCAAGACTTCATGTAGTTTCCTGGAAATAAACTTGGTACTGCCCATCATGCAAGAGAGATGGTGACCTTGGTAAATTTTCCCAACTGCAAAAGAGCCCTTCATATAGCTAAACTTGTAAAAACTGTCATATGGACTGCTGGGGATCTCCCGTTGGGCCATCCAACCTTTCTCAGGCTATTTTAAATTGAGAAGTTTTTTCACCTGAAAATATGTCAGACTCACTCTGCAATCATCACTGCTTGTCCTTGTTCCTAAGACCTTGGAAGCACAGGCTGACCAGAAGGGGCCATGGAGTTCTCCAGTGTTTATCCAGTGGGCAGAAATGGTGTATATTCCTTGAAATGTAGCTTTCTCCATCCTACAGCTCTCACCTTTAGCTAATTATCCTGGATCCACGAGAAAGTGCACTCTTCCTAGTTTTTCTGAAACTACGCCACCACTGGGCCTGGAAAAACAGGCCCAGCTTACAATGTTTGTATCTCTCTACATAAATTAAATAGTGCCAGAACACAGGTCAGAGTATTCCCCTGTTTAATCTGAACAGCATACTTGTTAACAAGCTCCCTGGAAAAGGATCTCTAAAATGTCTAGGCATTGGAACATCATATAGTACAGGATACAGGAGGGATATCAAGGCATGTGATTAGCAGAAATTGTTTGCATTTCTATGTCACCCAATTATTCTACTTTACATCTAATTTACTATATTACCATGTCAAGACAGGTTCTGGACTTGATCAATTTTATCTCAATTTTAGAGGTACCCAGAATCAGAAAAGAACATTTCTTGTCTGACAGATAAGTTAAGTAAGTCTTAAACCTCACTTCACATAAATAAAAACAAGCAGAAAATGCATAAAGTTATTAACTTCAGTATTTTTCAATCATTAGTGTGAGTAGATATAAAGAACAAACGAGATTTGTGTCAAGTTTATTGCCTTGGCCACTAATATGAAACATGAGTGTTGAAACATTACCCAGCGAGTACGTTGCATATGCAAGCACCTGGTGCCTGACTTTATTAACACCATCTACATTGACTTTGCTTGCATATACTCTGATATATTCAATACACAGATACAGAAACTACACTAATAATATCACAAGTATAAAATACAGACTGGGGGACACACTACTAAAGGCAGTCTCGTCACAGAAATATTGTCCCAGAATTAGCCACCTGTGAAGCTAAAGATTAAAGACATTATTTTTTCCTGAGTACACTAGCTACAAAAGAAGACAATATCCCCCATAATTTATATAGTTGTTTGTGTCAATGATAATTTAACTAAGGCCAGGAAATATAAGGAACATTTTCAAGAATTATTACATGATACTTTTCTGAGTTTATTTTGATCTGTGTCTGACTCATCACAATGCTATTTTATGAATAATTTGAAGGGCTGTTAAAGTTTCATCTAAGTAACAAGATTTACTTCTCCAGTTCAAAGTCTGTTTGTATGTTGCCTTCATTTTATTTTTGTTGAAATACTCATTTATTCTTTTATTTCACATTCAACACCAAAATATCATGGCTGAAATTTTAAGCAGTCACATTTTCTAGAGAAAAGACATTGTAAGAAGTAACATATTGGGATGCCTATCTCTGTGGTGTATCACTATAAAGAAAGAAATAAATACAAGGTCAGCTGCTCACTACGAATAGCTGATTTTAGTGGAGGTGTGCCAAACTATATCACCTCCAAACCTAGACTGTCTGTAATGCTTTTGTCAACAGAAATAGCAATGAGATTTGGGTAGAGCCTATGCTTCTACAGTAATCCAGAGATTTGACAAGGGCTCAGTGCTGAAGCAAGGCATTGAGGTGTCTAGCAGGACAATTGAAGGATCAATCTCTATTTCCCTTATAATAATTTCCAGCCCAGATTTTATGCTGGCTTCACCCCTTATTTTGTGGCTGTTGTTTTCAGAACTCACACCCTGTGTAGTTACTATTCTCTGATACATCAAAACATCATTTCAGTCTCAAGAACTGTTTGCCTAGCAACTTTCACAAGCCCTCAAAGAACTTTAAACCAAAATGAAGACAAATCCATGGAACTCTGATAAGAAGAGTGAAGAGTACCTTTTTTTCTCCTGAAGAATTTAGGGTGTCAGGAAGTGTCAGAAATATTTTAATAATGGCAGAATTCCTTCACACAGCAGTACTCAGCCTCTGCAAAACAGGCATTAAAAATGTTACAAATTCTGATCTCTCAATAAATGTTTCTTTTTTTTTTTTTTTTAACAGATTCACACATTAAAGTTAGATCTAGGGCTGATGTAAAATCCATTTAGCTTCATTGAGGTTAATGAACCGAAGATGATATACACCCGTTGAGAATCTGCCTATGTGTCTGATCAGTTACAATGCTATTTGTTTTTATTGGCTTAGCCATTGATATACTACTAGGTGGCTCGGAGTTTTTTTAATCAATAAGAGTTAGCATACTTGAAAACTATGCTTCTGTGAAACTAATGTCTGAAAAAGGCTCTCTTGAAAATAGATTTCCTCTGAGATGGAGGTATGGTTATATACTGCAAAAATCAGAAGATTTTAAACTGAATTTTCTGCTAAATAAGTGAGTCAGCACACATTTATCCTCCATGAGAAACAGTAGAAAACTTGAAAAATGAGTACATCTTTCACCCCTCATAAGCAGTTATCTTGCAGTAGGGGAATACTAAGAGGAAAGAAATATCTCATACACACAAGATTTTTAAAAAAAGCATAAATTCCACTTTATAAATCAATGCAAAACAGTATAAAAAAAGCAACACATTATGAATAGACACCTTTGGAAATAAATTTCAGAAGCCTCCAGAGAGCTTGAGAAAATAACTAGCTTGCACAGCATTAAGTGGAAGGAGTTCCCCTAAGGGAATCAAGGGATCAGAGATATCCTGTCTTGGTTAGTCTTTGATAAGTTTGCATCTGTGTCTTTTGCACACTGCTGGTAATAAGCTGAGAGATGCAGTGTTACATGGAGGCAAATGGCAAAATTGTTTCTTAGGTTGTGAATACTAAAAATGATTGATTTTATTGGAATTATATTAGCACAATTTTACACCCTATTCAAAATGCACAAGGGGGAATGGATTCAGGGTTTGCTTTCTCCCCTTCTCATGACCTCATTGTGTAGCCTCGAACAGAAGTGTTCAAAACTGCTTCAAGCACAAAATGAATCTGTGCTGATGAAACTAAACATAAACCACCCCTCTTTGCTGATGTCTCTTAATAGTTTTTTACAGACCTAGAGAAACATCACTCAGTTTCTTAAATATGCTTAAAATAGAGCAGGATATGTCAGCACATTTTTATAAGTCAAAAAGTTCGTAATTCTTGTGGGTAGATGAAGAGTGCAGGATTCATCTCACCCAGCATCAGGCATGAAGAGAATAGATATTTATCTCTAAGATAGTCAGTCTAGAGTCCATTTCATCAGTAGAGATTTATAAGAATTTTTAAGGCGTGAGTCACTGGACTTATTTCAGAGGTCTACCTTTTAATGAGATACACTGCTCAGAAAAATACCTGTTTCATCTGTTGACTATTAAGGAAGCTTATATTGATTAACTCAGAAACACATTTTAGACATCCGTATTTGGTTAGATGAATGTCACTTGATAAGACTGGAAAATAAAACTGCAAGTGACCATAGTTTGTGAGATATTTGTAATTGTCAAAATGATCACCCTTTTTCCTGAAGTCTGAGGTTTCTTTTTATTTACTTTATTATTTTTAAAAAGATGAGTGTAGCCATTTGATCAAGTCTCCTTCTGGCTTCCTTTCATACCAGAAATTAGTGACAGAGGTCTGCTTCAAGAAGCAAATCAGACCCGATACCCTGCCTAGAGCTGCATAAAGCCTGAGACTAAGTAAGATTTAAATCTAGCCAGGCAAATCTATGTACCTGCAAGCTCTGATTCTGAGGAACTGGAATATATGAAGTCAGAGATTTAACACTTAGTATACTAATAAAAACAAACACCATAACATCTATATCAGCTAATAATCTCTGAAATTTGCTCTTTTGAAACTGAGCTGCAGAACTCTAAAATGGAACAAAATCCACTGAAAACTCAGAGAGAGAAAAAAAAATATTTCCAATATAATTTTCACATTTCTGCACTCTTCTTTTGAATATTTCCACACACTGCTTCATATAAGGAATTAGTATTACTTGAATTGTCTCTCCTTTTCATTGGTATAAATCAATAGTGACACAATACTTTGTGGAAAGATAAACCATTGTTAGAGCTCTTGTAAATTACTTGATGTTACATATCTCTTGTAGGAAATGAGAATTCATGGGAGACAAATTCTTGGAAACATTTTTAATGTGAGGAAGTGTCACCTAAAAATTATAATGATACATTACAATAAAATAGGAAAATTCCTTTTTGACCACTGCTGTTAGTTGTCATCTAGAAATACTATTGCACTGGGATTCAAAATAAGTTAAAATAGGAAAACAAGCAATTTTATTTAATCAAACATGGGAATTAAACAAGAACATTTTATAATTCATAAACTTTGACAGCATTTGAAAACATTGATTTTGTTTATTTTGTGTAAGAGAAAAAAACCCACAATTCTTGCTCTTTAAACAAAAATATCACTCTTCTTTCTACCTTGTTAACAACACAAATCTATAGTGAATGAGAGAAAAATCACACACCTAAGAAGCCAGGAAGTCATTTAAACCTATACCCCAAAAGACCTAATTTTTATGGCTCTAATTCCCATAAAACACTTCAATGTGACATAATTTATTTAGATGCTAGGAACTTCATAAGGACAGGGAAACGAGAAGTATGTAGAAAAGACATGAAAAATGAAACCCCTACAGAAGCCTAAGCATGTTAATAACATATTCCTGTAATAACGAGAACAACACAATATGCACAGTATGTTTTGCATGAATTATTTATTTTACCTATATCCATATACTAGTGCACAAAAAATTCCTTCCCAGATAATTGTGTGTTGATAATGGGGAAACAATACAGCATATATTTTGGCAATACCTTTCAAAGTCAGAATACAGAGGCCACTGTATTCACCTGAAGAATTCAAAATAACCGAAAATGGCGGTACACCAAAGAATGGAAATATTTACATGTGGCAAGGTTATAATGCAACCCAGCACTATCTAACTGAAGTTAAGAATTACCAGGCACACAGTGAACACAAAAGCACAGGAATCTGCCTTGCACTCCCTTCCCTGTGACTTGTTATCAGAGAAAGATCTTAGCGACACAGAAACAGTTTTGTCATTGACTTATCAGGGACTGAATTTCAGTCCTGAAATTTCAAAGAAATCCATGACAAGTGTTAATAATGTATCAGAATATAAATAGGCTTAGGTACCTCCACCTTCCTGCTTTCCATTATCTACCACCATATTTTACCCTAATTCAAATACTTGCCTTATATAAAGACAGAGCTTCCAGTGAAAATCATCAAAAACCATCACAATAGTATCAGTAAATTTTTTAATGAGACCAGATGGGAAAAAATATTTGGAGGTGGAAAAACGAGGGTATCACTCTCCTGGGCTTGTGGCAGGAGCTAGAGGGGCACTGACAAGAGCCTTTACTATCTTTGACAGCAGCCCGATTAAGCTTAATCAGGCTTGGATGCATTCCCCTCTGATTTTGCTCTTTATTAGCCTCCCTAAAACTCATCAGTGACATCGAACTTACAGAAGCTGTTCATCTGCTGGAGCTGCAAGTTCTACACACGTATCTCATATTCTGCTTGCAACTCTCTTTACTGTAAGAAAATTATTATAATGATGAAAAAGGGAGGTAAACTTCCTATAAACTCACTGCAGACATATTTATTTCCATTTCAAATGTGAATAGTATGTATAAGATGTATTGTCCCAGTTTCAGGTACATTATGTTACTGCAACATGGCAAACAATTTAAAAATAGCATACACAAAAAGAAATGCAATAATACCTGTGCATTTTATGCACTGTCTGTAACTATTATTCCATTGTATAATAATAAATGTTATTTGAGAGTCTTGAACCAATACTGAAGAATGCATCTGTGTTTTTAATGACATTTTTTAAAGATTTAAGCAATATCTATTTACCAATGTATTTATACAAGCCTAGTAAATGTAACCAATGATAATAAAATAACAATTATGGAGGAAAGGCTTTCCTAATATTTTATCTCATAGGCCATTCTTGCCTAACAAAAGGAGCTTAAATGACCTAGTTATGTGAGTTCTTTCCTTTCTGCATCCTGACAAGGATCTACAGGCCCTAAAGGAACCTGGATCGAGCATTTTCTTCCCTGGAGAAAAATTATTAACACTAATCCTTGTCTTTGAACACAGCAACCTTTTGATTGGTGTAATTGAGCTACATTACCTCACTTTTCTACTTCTGTCACAGCATCCTATAGATGTAGCACAACTGAATTCATGAGCCTCACACAGAAAGGGTCAGAGTATTAATATGTTAATAGTGTGCTGGCTTGCAAATTATGTTTTTTTAATAAAGTCTCAGTTAATTACATTGCAAGGTTTTGAAGCCAGACTGAATTTTACTCCTGTAAATTTGCAATGCTAAGTGTCCTTAAGTAGACAAACCGAGATAATTTCATAAGAATTTGGATAAAATACTTGGACCTGATTTTTACAGAGACATCTGGTTTTATAGATGCCAAATCTCATGTGCATGACTAGCTGTTACATGCCTGAACATGTAAAATGAAACATGCTTGCTTCTTTTCATATAACATGTTGAAAATAAAAAGCCAAGAAGAGTAAAGATAGGAAGGATTTAAATCCTCCAGACTGGGCCAGAGTGCTATGAGTCTATCCACCTGAAACTATTCATCAGTTCTTTTAATTAATTTTAGACTGATAAAAAATAGTAATAAACACTGGGATACATGTCCACTGCACTGATGCGATATGGCAAAAAAAGTTGGTACAGCAGTTTCTAGATATCTCATTAAAACTGAAGAAAGGAATATAAGAATATAACATTCAAAGTCCTCTTGATCTAATAGTGTCCCAAAGGCAATGGAGGACTTTTCAATTTCCATTTTTCTGGAGCCTCCTGCCATATTAGTCAGCTTTTGGGAGAATTTTGTGCCATGGAAATTATAAGGGCATCTCAGCAGAAGACGGGGAAAACATTCAGGCTGGACAGGGTTTTGAGCAAACTGATCCTAGTGCAAAATGTCTGTGCCCACAGATGGAGGGTTGGAAGTGGATAATCTTCAGAGGTTCTTTCCATTCTGTGACTCTGTGAAACAAATGTGCTTGGGGGAAATGACCAGTGCTGAGAATTAAGAAAAAAAATAATGTAGGAAATCTGGAGCAGGGAATTTCCCACCAATCTATTCTGAAAGTGACAAAAAAACCTTTTAATATACAATGGCTTCAGTCTGAGTCATACATTTAAGGAATGTGAAACCTCTCTAATTAGAATCTATCCCCACACACTCTCAATATAGAAAATCTCTTTGTGACTCTGGTGTCAAAAGAACTTCTAAAAGCATTTACCTTTCTCCAGGTCAATCTTCTCTTTTCATTGCTGTTTTTCAAATTAGCACGGAAGGAAACATCCAGGAAAGGGGAAAGGAGAAAGCTGGAGGTGGTTCTGGATTTGTCTCTCATGAAAAGGAAGTCAGGATCCCTACGGTTAAAGACAAGCAAATAAGAGCTCAGTTTAGCCCTTTCTCCAGGTGATGGAGATAATATAAAATTATGTTTCTGAAAGCAGGGATGGACAATCTCATGGTTCCTGGTGAGAAGCTAAACTACAGATCTGTCTGTCCTTATCCCACCAGAGAGCTCTGCTGTGGCCTGAGACAGGCCATGTCTCATGGGGTTGACCTCATCTAACTTTAGAGATCTGCAGCGTAGACCCCTGAGCCAGTTACCCATGTAACTTTTAGTGTCAATTGAGAGAAACAGTCATCTTTAGGGAATTTTTTTTTTAATCTATCTGAGTTTCTTCTTTAGGAGGAGCTATGTTGTGTAAGTTACAGAAGCATGCACTTTATCAGACTGCTTCCATCACTGGATTTTCCATGTATTTGAGCCTTTTCCTATGCTTTTACCTGACTTTGCTATTTGGATTCTCTTCACAAAAGGTGAGTGCTACCAAGATGCAGCTGGTTTGCAAAAGGTCAGATTAGCTGCTTTCTTCATTCAGCTGGAGAGAAGGTGACAAATGTACTACCTGCAAATCAGCAAAGACTTTAATTTGCATTAGTTTTCAAGTAGATTGGTAGAATGGAAACAAAATTTCTGATTTTGGCTTGTGTAGGAGTAAGAATATGTTTATATCTAACATATAGCACAGCAGGGACTCAACTGTAGTTCAGTTCCTTGGGTTATGGAATAAAAATTGTATTACTGTAAGATATTTAAGTCTGTGGCCACTACTATATATTTCTGTACCAAGGAAATTTCAAATCTTAAATCAATCATTCCAATCAGTCTTTCAAATAATGAAAGCCTTACTTTTGCTACATCCTTCGATTCTGAAGTGTCTTCATAATGACAATGTTCCAGCTATTCCAAACAGTTTAGAGAAGACTTTTGTTATCTACAGGGTTATATCTTGGCATTAGTGATAAGGCAACAACCGAATATAAGATGTTGCATAAAATTTAGAGCTGATCCTCAGAGGTGCCTTTGAGCTACTAGTTCTGAGACTCAGAAGAGTTTACATGCCTTCCATGTACAAGACTGAAAAGAAGTTTAGTCTTCCTTTGCCTTTGTTTTCCACCCCAACTTTTATCTATCTCGTGTAAAAACTGGAACTCAACGTTTGCCTAAAACTAAGTGTGTATACAGCACCTGGCTCAAGGAGGCCAAAACACTCATTCATGGCCTCTTCTGTAGTCGTAACTGCTTCTGAAGATCTATCAAATGACCTGCCACTGAATGGAGATGAAGTACCAGTGAATGTACACCACAATGTGTTTGTATTCTTATAAGTCACTCAAAGATTGAAATTATATTGCTGGAATATAAAATGCAGCTCTATCAAGCACTAGCTGCAAAGGTTTCCTCTTACCGTTATGATATTGAGCATTCATAGGAGATGGTCAAAAAGTTTTTCACTCACTTCTGGGCACCCTCACCTTCTGAGAGGTTCCTGCCACCATGCAGTGATATGCCAGCTGATCTCATAGCAGCCACTAATTCCATATAAATTGGAAGCCAGGACAAGAATACATCTTTGAAAAAGCAACATCTGTTGGGCATCTTTCAGTGGATACTAGGTCTGAAAGAAAGAGAAGGCCCAGACAAAAGTAGGAACATCTGCAACCCATGGAAAGCTATTCTTCCTTATGAATATCAGCTCATGTTGTGAAAAAAGACTTTCCTCACTGACAGCATATATTTTAATAGATGATTTTCTGGTCTGCACAGACTCTAAAAACCATATCAAAACAAATAGCCAATGACTTGTTATGGTGCTGATCTAGGCTGGTGGTTTTAGTGGTCGTTCTGATTTGCAGTGTCAGCTAACTGCTAAGCAAAAGCTGTACCTGTAAGTGGCTGCTTTCTCACCACAGCTAATCTGCTGGAAGACATGCTGAAACTTTGTTGAGGAGCAATAGGTGAAGGAATATCAGGTTGTCCCACTGTTCCAATCTCACTGCAGTGGTGACAGGTCTGGGTGCACCCTAATTGCCCATATAGTGATCACACCCTACCACAACACCCTCACCAGTAGTACAGTAGTGAACAGATTGCCACTCATTTAAGAACAGATATAAAAACCTGAGCCATGCTATCTGTTAGGAAAAAATGCCTGGAAGAAGCAGGGATTTGTGTGTTTCATGAAGAAAAGAACTTCTATATTTGACTACTCAGGCAGATTAATACATGGATCTACAGCGAAGGGTTCAGATCTGGAGTTGGATGGAGGTACTACAAGTTTTTTTGGTGATGCAGTGTCACAGTGCTCTCTGGCATATAGTATGAGCTGTTTCCATCCTCACATATGGATCAAAGGATAATGTAATATAGGGTACAGAATTAAGCACAATGCACTCTGAGAGGATTGCAAATCTCAGATAAGCCAGTATGTTTCATGTGGACCATTCAGTTTGTATATGTGAGCCCCATTCTGCACACTTGGTATCAGCAGTTCTTATGCACTGGAATAGCTATAATGCCATCAGGTCTGCTTTTGTGGATAGCTGTTGTAAGAGCAAAACAAAGCCATTTGTCTGTGAACATTTTGATAGCGTTACCCCACAGTGTGGGGCCTGAGCATCTACAGTTTCAAACTACTGTTTAGTCTCAATATATCATATGCCAGCACTTGTTTGTCTAAACACATCATTCAAGAAAACACATTAGTGTTTTTAGTCAATTATCTATTCCATTTGTTTTCTTATCTGCATGTGCTTTTGAATGGTTATCTTAGCTTGTTACTGTGGTTATGTGAGGTGTATTCAACACTTAGAACAATATTTCTCACGCTCACTGAAGCAGGGAAAAAAGAGCTGAAATCAGCAGCAATGAATGCATGTAGTTCTGCTGCATTCAGCATGCATGTTTGGATCTGAGTCTTCCATTTTTTCATAACAAAAATTCCTAAGAAATCAGAGACAGTCTTTACTGAATCTAAAAGCCCTGTAGGATCGGGATCATTAAGGATCAGGCCCACAATGAATACTTTAGTGGCTGTGCAGGGGTACTGAAAATAACTTGGTGCTTAGTGATTTCCAACTAGTACTGGTATGACTGATGATTGATTTGTAATTTTGTGAAAAAACAGAGCTTTTTCTGGGAGTATAACTTTTTCAATCTTGAAGTCAATGGCAGATTTTCCCAAGTTTATAGAAAAAACGGCTGAAAGGACTTCTTCTGCCGTGTAGTCTGTCAGCTTGGAATACTGTGGATTTATTTCCCCTCGATGTTAGCAATAGTAGAACTACAGGCAGATAGAGGGCAGCCCTAAGATTTAAGTTTCTGCAGGACTCTCTTATCCTTCTTGCAGAAATTGGCTCTGAAGTGCCACAAAAACACAGGAGTTCTTGTTCTTCACACTGTTCAACAGGCTCCAAGGAGTGAATGCCACATCCTCTTCATTCAAGATCTCAGGATGGATTTGAACTGAAGCTGCTGAGGTGAAAGAGCTTGACAAGGCACACTGCTGCCTTCCTCTAAACAGCTGGAATAGTGTCAAAAATCTTTCATTCTGTGTATCTCTCCCACATTTTATTCTAGAGGAAAATAATGCACTCTCTAGTGAGCTGTATTTTTTAAGATAATAGCAAAGTATGTCTAATTCAAACCAACTGAACTAATTGGACAAAAAAGGATGCAAACAGCCCAGCCTACCAGACTGTATTTAAAACAATTGTTAGCAATCAATAAATCCTGCCGGATTGTTTGATTTCATTAAAGATGTATTTGTTACTAAGCAGCTGGCACCCAAACAGCTGCTTTAAATAGAGAGATATTTTTCCTGCTCTATTTTATCATGGTCTTCATTATTTTATTTGCACATTTTCAGAGACAATGACTACTGAATAGAATCAAAATGCAGATAAGCCTATCTCATCCTTGTCTGAGCATGTGGTGGGTCAGGGGAATGCATAGGAGAAATGACAGCCTGCTTCCCTTTCTACTATCCCTGAACATTATCTTTCAGGCTTTCAACAGTCAGTCATGAGTATAAAACCAAGCCTGAGACTGGCTCACTGATTAAATAATAAACTAAAGATATCACAGCTTCTTTTCAAAGCCCTGAATTTGGCTTTCTGTGAATACTGACCTGAACATTCACATCCATCGAGCAGAGTGGTCAGAAAATGAGGGCTCCCTGGTGTTATAATAGTGCTAACAGTGGAGTTAGTTCCTTTTAAAGACCACTTTAAAGTATATTTAAACTGAACCCTACCCAGATGAAACTTCTACCCCATTATATAACACATATAATGAAGGTAAAAATTTTTGTGTTACATTTTGATAGCAAACCAGGTAGCCTTCCCTTGTGGCTGTGCTGTCACCAAGCAAGAGCATTAGCAGCTAAAGCAAGGATAGCTTTTAGAAGGGAAAGCAAAATAAAACAGCCACAAATTTGAAATCAGTCCCAGTATCATATAGGTGCATTCAGTTGAGCCAAATTCCAGAGAGTAATGTGGAATGAAGACAAACTTAGATTTTTTTGATTTCCAGTCAGATTTACTGTGTCAGATTTACAGATTCCAGTCACTGTGGCCATTGTGATGCTCTCAGTTCTGCACTCACATGCTCAAGTAGGAGGACAGTCGGCAGAAAGACCAAGGTGGCATTCCCTTCCAGCAGTCTGCCAGCATGCTTTGGGTATAGAAATGTTTGTTTGTACCTCTTCTTCATGTTCCAGTAGAGCTGGGCTTTGAGGCTACAGATATGTTTGCAGCACTGTTGTCATGTCAAGGGAGAAAGGTGTCCTTTGCTGTCATTATTCCTAATGGTTGCAGAGGATTTTATTTCAAATTTGAAACCCTTACTCTACCTCAGACCTTCACTAATCTCACATCTTCCTCTGTTTTCATGGTGTTCATAATTGTCTGCAATGCACATCCATCACCCTCAGTTAAGATGCTCATGGTCTAGAGTTTATCCTCTCTTCAAGTGGCTAAGAGTGGGTGCTACAGGCTTCCTCCAGGGGAGCCTCAGCAGTTTTCCTCAGTGGTGTTCCCAAACAACCCAGCAGATGGGAGAACAAGTTAGGTTCTCAGTCAATGTGAAATCATAGTTATGCCATTCAGAATATAGTATAAGATGAAGGAAGGAATTTCTTTTTAAATTAATTATTTTTTGGATTGCAGAAATTATGTAAAGCAAGACCTGGAATGGTTAGCGAGCAAACAAAAAGTGAAAAACCAGTCATAGTGAACATTTGCACAGTCATGTGATATGGATAAATCCATGGTGGCCAATGGCCAGTGTGGCCAATATGGCTCAGGTGATATAGATTTAGATTAGCACTTTACTGAAGTTGTGAGGTACTTGGATCAAGGCATTTAATTTTTGTGTGTTCTGTGATCAGCACAAGCAGCTGAAATCTCAAACTAAACCCAAATTAGAGTGATCACTCCTTGAAGACAAAAAAGGACTGAACCACATTGATGCTGACTTATTTTAGCTTCCCTTTGAATTTTATGAGGCAGATCCTGAGCTGACGTCATTAGAGCTGTACTGATGTGCATGACCCCAATCCAAACAAAACTGAAAAGCCTAATTACAGAAACATCACACAGCACTTTATTCTTACAACATTTCAGACTCTTTGACAATTGGGTGGTGGCAAGAACCTCCTAAGAATAAAGCTTGTCTGTCAACCCTTTTTCTAGACCAAAGAAGTTTGCGTGAACACACAAACTTTTTAGACCCACACTGCAAACATTTTGAAGTCTGCCCAACACTAATTATCTGTCACATCTCAACCTACGGCCATGCAGGTTCTTTGCAGAGAGCGACAAGAAAAAGGAAGCAGTAGGTATTTTTTTTTAATACCCATCTATTCCTCTGTAGTTTGAAAAAATAAAAATCCTATTTTAGAGAGGCAAAATGTTTCAATGGAACTTTAGATTCATCCTAACATCTTAGGCCCTGCTGTGTTGACCCTCCTCTCTCCCTCTGCTCTCTGCAGAATTTGTATGCAAAATCTACGAAAAGATTTTGGAATAGGCCATACATCCAAAAGCTTTTGACAAGGAACAGGGACTACTTGAAAGAAAAGGTCTTCTGAAGCAGCTTTTCTTTTCTCCTCTCCCCTTTTTCCCCCTGAATTCATGCACCTCTTAACAACTTCACTAGTACTTTAGCCTGTGTGGGCTTCGTCCAGCACAATAAATGAAAGACTGCAAACTCTCTGTGTTTAAGACACTGATGGAAGGGAGAGGCTGTGTATGCCAAAAAAGAACCTGTCTTGCTTAAGAAGCATGTGCTATATCCGATGCTTATTAGTTCCTGTTGCAAACCAGAGGACAATATATTTTCATAATAAAACACACCTCTAACATAAAACTTTGAGGCAGACATTTGCAAGCAAAGTCATCAATGATAATTTTTCTCAGTGAAACCTGAGCAAGAGTGACTTTCAGCAAGAACTGGAAGAATGGCTTTTCACATATTCACACAGATTAAGTAGGGCATGTAGAATCAAGACAGGGCATCTGCCCACATGAATTTCAGGCAGCTGACTGTTACATCTTAATCCTTCAGTGTCCCACCCGTTACTTTCAATGTGCATCAAAAAGTTTAGTAGATGTGTCTAAAGGGATCGTAATACCTATGTATAACTGTTAGGTCCATTGCCTCAGCTCAGTAAATCAGCAGAAGATGATGCTAAAACAGAAGGAACTTTCAGGCATTATGTTTTATTCCTGGCTGATTTGGAAAATGGCTAAGCCTTTTCTACAGCCTCCTAAATCCTCTGTTCTTTGCCTGCCCCATAACATCCCAGTAGCTAAAATAAATCATACTCTAAGGGACTAATACAACAGAAAGCAGCAAGGAGCAACACAAAGCCACAAGGAGTTCAAACAAATATAAAAGTAAGGTAAAGTAATTTTTGTACATACATTATGGACCAAGTTTGACTGCAGGTTACATTTTGAGCCATATTATCTTTTGTAAGAGTTCAAGATCTGACCATCTGAAATTCTCATTGACATACATGATCTACTACATTGCTCTCCAGTAAACCCTACTGGTGTAATTTACCTGGCTTAGATATTATGTAAATCCAGCCTTCATACACGAAAATACTTCTATTGAAACCTCAGAAATATGGTTAAGTAATCATAGCTTAACATGTTAATGTGTGTCAGCTCAGCTGAGCCATGTACATTATGTTGGCTTTTAAATACGGATATGGACTTGGACACAACTACATCTTGAGCAAATATCTAATTCACTTGCATATAGTGTGGTCTAGCTGTGTCCTAGAGTAGTTATGGGAATTCAGTTTATGCAGTAATTTATTACATAATAGAAATATATTAGAGTATAAGTTCCAACTTAAATGGTGCTACTTTAACTGATTGTATTCAGCCAAAGACCCCTGTTATTTCAGTTTAAAGGTCACATTTGTCAATTTAAATTAACCCTGTTAAATTAAGGTTTAATCTCTGTCAACAATAATCAGACTTCAATCAAGTGGAAAAGTGTCCATTCTTCTTTTGTTCCTGCTTAGCTACATCATTTCCAACTTGGACTTTTCTTGAGAGAGATGTCATCTTTTGATTAACGTTGCCCTGACTTGCTTTCCTCCTTGTCTACATATGCTACAACAGTCAGGTAGTCCTAGGCAAGGGTATGTGTCTGGAGCAGTGCCAAAATAGTACAGAGACTGGTGAATGTTACCCACCCCCCGTCTCAGAGGTGGCAGAATAACAAAATATTCTATTGAACACAAATACAATTTCTACAATGTGGTCTGGCTTAGAAAAATTCAACAATCTTCTACCAGAAATACTTAAATTAACTAACTCAGGTCTTTGTTACAGTCCTATTTTAGGTTGTAACTAAGCATGTCTCTTAAGTGAGAAAAAAGGAGCAAAGTTTCGGTCACAGAGATGAATTTAACCGAGATAACAGAACAAAAGTACAAGCTCACTTTTCCTGTGCTCACAGCTGTGCAAAAGCTGAGCAGCTATTTCGCAGTGTGGAACAAAACAGAGGCCAGGCTACAATACACTGCATTTGGGCAGCTTAAATCTAGGACAGTGGGAGAGCACATCTGTCCACAGTACCTTAGGATAGCCCATCTTTCATGAAATGGCAAGAGAAAAAAGATGAAGTATGGCCAAATTGTATGAGAATATGCAACTCACCTCTGTGTGTCAGGCCAGCCACAAACAGAACTGTGTGAAACACAGTTTCATAAAGTTCTAACCTGCACCTTGACTAACATATTCATAGTTTTATCCACTTTCCAGACACTCAGACTCAAATAAAACTAGAGTGTTTCCTGTGCCTGATTCACAAAAGGCTCACCAGTCCTACAGAATTTAGCAGGCAAAGAGAGAACAATTAGGAGGAATCTTTAAAAGCATTCTTTTCATTATACTTTGGGAAACATTTTTTTTTCTAATTTCCTTGATGATGTGTTGTATTGTGCTGTCACTTTGGGCTTTGTCAGTCACGTCTGCTAGTGTAATACAGTATGACTGACACAACATGTGACATGTCACCATGAAATGCATCACTTGGAAACTTTGGCAAACACATTGAGGAGAAGGGATTGCAGCAAAAAGGCTGACTGCTTGCTTTCTTGCTTTCTTTCTCTTTCTTTCTTCATTTTTCTTTTTCTTTCTTTCTTTCTTTCTTTCTTTCTTTCTTTCTTTCTTTCTTTCTTTCTTTCTTTCTTTTTCTTTCTTTCTTTCTTTCTTTCTTTCTTTCTTTCTTTCTTTCTTTCTTTCTTTCTTTCTTTCTTTCTTTCTTTCTTTCTTTCTTTCTTTCTTTCTTTCTTTCTTTCTTTCTTTCTTTCCTTTTTTAATCGCTCCTCTTTTCTCTTTCTCTTTAAAATAAATGGGGAAACATTTATCTTAAAGATAAAGGCATAACCAGCAATAGCACATACAATTATTCTCTGAGTGAAAGGACTTGTTAGTCCTTTATTAACCATGGGAGAAACTGTGACAGCAAATCAGCAGGCTAAGAAGTTAATTTCCACAAGTGGCCTGAAAAAAAACTTATGCTTTTTAATCTGTCTTTAAGAGGTTTTATTAAAATATTTTTAGTTGTCATAATAGGTAGTGAAGCTTCTATAAAAGCAAATGCTAGCCCTAGTGAAACTGCTAATACAGACATAGAGAGAACTTCACATTTTAACAATCTCATCCTGATGACAGGGTGGAAGTGTAATAGCCAGAGAAGCACCCAACTGTGAGACTGACATCGGCTTCTTTAGGCTGATGGAAATCAGGACATTTTTCATTTGTTTCTTTGACAATCCTGGAAATGCCCTGATTGCAGGATCTGGTGGAGACTTTCCAGGAGTTTTCCATATTTCACTCTCTGGATTGTAAATTGTTGTAACACACAGCACTGTGCATTTGTAATAAAAAATGTATAAATACTTCTGAAGATATGCAGGCAGACCTGCATAATTTAATTAATGTGAAGAAGTTAATAAGCTTCTTTTTTGAATTCTTTGAAAAACTGTGTGTATTGTGCTTTAATGACAGCAGTATCTTAGAACTGCCCAGCATTACCCAAGTAATCCCTCCTGACCCATTACTCTCTATTTTTGAACTCAGAATGCTTACTACATTCCTTAATATCCCTCCACTCTTTGGAGGTCAAAAAAAATTCTTGATTAATAGATGGTACTACGCTGTACCCCACAGTGACCATAAATAAGGAAAAAAACCCCAGTGCAATGAGTGCGCAAAGTCCATGATGAATGCCTGACAATTTGTTGCTTTTATTAAAATAATTGTAAATTTTACACACTCTCTATGTGTTTAACCTTATGCCTGGATATTTTTGCTTCCTTAACTTTGGAATTTGCCCTCTAAATTTCTAGAAATATGCTGGGTATATAAATATATATGCTATATATTTTTGTTGATGGGAGTTTAAATATAGCATTTTTAAATTTTTTTTTCTTTTTTTTCTTTTTTTTTTCTGTCTACATTAGACTTTTCACCAAACCTCTACTACAAATGTCTGTCAAGCATCTGTGCACTGTTAACTATGTAGTCCTAAAAAAAAGTTTTTTAACAGTCTTTTTAACTTGCTGTAGGAAAATGTTGCAAGTTTTTTTCAGAGTCCAATGTCTGATGGTAAAACATTAAATTGTTTTATTTTTTCGGTCTATGATGCAAAACTTGGATGCTGATACCTGAAAATAGCTCTTCTGTGAAGAGAAACTTTTTCTGCAATTTATCTCCTTTTTTTTTTTTCTGCTGCACTTTAATTGGTGATTCTTATGTGTGATGTGTTATTAAAAAAAAAAAAAAAAAAAAAAAAGAAGAGTTTTCTTTGTAAGTAACTACAAAATTAAGAGACACCCTGAAGTTTAACTGACTTTATTCATTACCGTGTGAACATCTTGCAGGTTTGCATAACAAACTTTTCTGAAGCAGTTCGTGGGAAAGGTATGAGGAGGGTTGCACATCGTCTGGTAAAGGAAGGATATTCAGTGCTGCTGTTCTTACATACTTGTACTTTTATCACTTCCTATCATCTCACTGGTCGTTAACCTCATAAGTAGGACAAACTGCTAGAAGTGCTATTATGAGGCACTTCTAAGGTATCACAAAATGGTTAGAAAAAGGAAACAGTGCAACAGTTAACATCTGTATTACGAGGCAGTGATACTCAGCAATCATAAAGTCCACTCTTCCTTACTGCCCGAAGTGTTTTCACCTGTTTTAATGAAGAATAAGAGGGCCTTGGCAAATGCCTGGCAGCATTTAGGCTCTTAATCTGCAGTTTACTGAGCAGCTCTATGTTGCTGCTGTAAGAGTCCTTCTGGGGTTTGCATTAGCAGAAGGCCAGAGTGCTTGCAACTTTGTCTAAATGCAGAGGAGAGCAAAAGTCTCCCAACACCTGTAAAAAAGGCACTGCCTCTCTTAGCGCTGCCTTGAAATGCAATCAGTGAGGGAGAGGGCAGATATTAGGGTTTAAAGAAAGAGTGTGTGTGGAGGGGCTGGTCTCAGTGGATTGAAAGAAAAAGAATGAAAGAAAAAAAAAAAAAAAGAAGGGAGAAAGAAAATTGTCTTATACAGGCAATAGCATTTGAGCATTGCAGCTTCACCCAGCTTGAGGGAGGCAGACAGCAAGGAGTAGTGATCCTGAGAGGAGGGCCATTGTACATCGAGGAGTCAGTGATCCACAGCACAGCTGGCCTGAGTCTGCCCAGGCACAGGCAGCGTGGTCCTCAGGCCTGGCTGTGCTGCCCACATAACTGGCTGCAAGGCAGCTGCTGCCGGAGCGCTGTGCCACAGGAACCTGTGGGCAGCTCCGTTGGCTACTGGCCCCCTCACCACCTGCCTGGCCTTGCCTTTCCCTTACAGTGCAGCAAGAAGTTCTCGTGGGAAAATCCTTTCTCTTTGACTGCAAAAATGACAGAGTCATTTCCTTCTAAGAAAATCCTACAGTAACTTGAAAGAAAAAATCTGAGAAACCCTGCAGTCATAGAGTCATAGAATGATTTGTATTGGAAGGGATCTTAAAGATCCTGTAATTCCAACTCCTCTGCCATGGACCTTCCTTCCACGGACACCTTCCACTAGACCAGGTCGCTCAGAGCTCCATCCAACCCAGTCTTAATAACTTCCAGGCATGGGTCATCCATAACTTCGCTGGATCGGCAGGGCATGCTGGACATGGAACAGAGTCCTGTTCTGTCTTGCACCACTCAGGGCTCCCAGAATCTGAAAGGCTGTGTTGTTATCTGTGCTATTTTCATAATATTAGCTCTAATAAATAGCATTTAAAATAATTTCTCATATGATCCACATCTGTCTTTCACAACAGACCTGCATCTCCTGATGCATTACACAAAGCAGGACAGAGACATGAATCAGGGGCTGGGGACCAGCTAAAAGGGGCCAGCGCAAGCCCCTCATTCAGGGGATGATGTGATGAGAATGGGCAAAAAGATTCTGAATATTCTCCAGTGAAGTCAAAAACTGATGGCTGCCATTCAAACCATGAGCCCTAAAAAATCCTCTCACTCTTCTGAGAGGAAAGATGTCAAGCTCTGTCCTTGCATGCAAAGTACCACTCTAGACCAACCAGACAGTGACTTCTGTTCCCCATCAGACCCCTCACTGGGCTGTATAGGCTCTATGGGCCCCGGTATAAGAATCATACGGCACAAGCTGTCAGAAAATGTAATGCTTTAGATTTGCCCTGAAACAACAACTGAGTTTCCTGTTTCTAATTTCACAAAGGGGAATAAAATCAGAGAGAGGGAAATCAGTGTTGCTTGACTGTTATTTCAGCACTCAGCAAACCACGTGTATGAAAACAATTACCTTTAGATGAAAGAATGATGAGTGCATTAAGTGAACATAGGTAGTAGAAGATGATCATAAAATATTCCATTGTCATTAATGCACAGAGTGGTTAACTAGAGAAATAAAGAATTAAAAGGTTAGACCTCTCATTAATAGTAATCTAGTCCTCATGTTTCTATATTTTACTACTATCTGGTGTACCTGCATATATTTAATTTACAGTGTGGGCTAAGTAATGCCCACTCTAGTTAATGTTTTTGGCACAGCCATATATTCTTGAAAGCTTATTTTGGGACTAATACTTTTCAATATTGTCCTTTGATCTGCAATTAATTTATGTTTCAATTAGACAGAGGCTAAAATCTGTGAAACTAACTGATTTTTCAGTTCTTTGGCTGTTACACAAAAATTCATCACAGCTCATATGTACGTACTCTGTCGTTTTGGAGCATTCTGAAATTATCATTTTCAGGATTCCACTTGGTTTGCATAACAGTATTTCTGGTTGAAACAAAAGGTTTCTTCAGCCTGGAACAAAATGTTTCAGTTAAATTTGGTGTATTTTAAATTAAATAAAAATCTTAGGAAATGCAAGGCTATCCTCATAATGAGATTCATGTATTATGACCCAGAAGGGGCTATGCTTCTGCCAATGAGGCCACGTAAAAGGGCTTATTCTGTGGTGTGGTGGAGGCTTCAAACTTTTATTTGCATGATTCAGCACAGGGCTTTGGGTTCTTGAGCACTCCAGGTGTTAATTCTGTGATTTAAATATTCCTTTAGCCACCATTAGTAGGCATTTTTCATGCTCATTTCTTAGGGATGCTTGTGTTATTGAATTTTGCAGCTCTGGTGTGCTGTAAAAGGCAGTGTACTTTGCACAGTGAAGCCAAGATCAGTGACAGCTTATATTTGGGCGGGTACAATCCTAAATTCAGAGATGCTTTCTCAGGGTCTGAAAGCTGCATGGTCACACTACCTTCAAGAAGCATCTGAGGTACAAAGTTCTGCCTCTCAGGTAGGACGGTTTCAGGGCTTGCTGCCCCTGAAACTCATCTGGTCCCATAGATAGTTTAGTTCTGCACAGTTCTAGCACTTCTGTACCCTGCCAAGTGCAGTAGTTAAGGATTAGGTCTGTCCCCACTTTCTCCAGGCACATGTCCAAGAACATGTACAATCTCCCCACTGCAATCAGGTCTGTCCCAGGTCACATGCTCTATCCCCTAACAAATTTAGCCCTAAAAAAACTCAAATTCTGAAATCCTTAAGGAAACTGCTTTCAATGTTTCTCATTCTTTAATCTTTCACCTTTGTTACCAAATGAAATTTATATGCAAACACCAGCTCCAGGTGAATATTGGAATAAATGTCTCTACAAGGACAGCCAGGCAGTGGAACAGGCTGTCTGGACAGGTTGCACAGTTGCCAACCTTGGAGGTTCTCAGGACAAAAATGGACAAAGCACTGAACAATTTTGTCTCACAGAAGACCTTACTCTGAGCAGAAGGTTGAACTAGAGACCTACTGAGGCCCATGCCAGCCTGGATTATCCTGTGACCCAGGGTCCTGTCCAGATGTTCCCCTCCTTCAGCTCCCACCAACATGATTGAGAACTTCCATTCTAGAAACAGATTCATGAGATCAGGTCTTGCACTGGTGTAGAGCAGCAAAGTTCCTGAAGAGGCAGCATTACCCAGTGAACAAGACTCTGTGCCAAGCCTCAGATAATTTAGGCATCACCTGAGAAAGGCTCCTTTATCTTCTATGCCTGCCTGTACATCTCCCTTCTTTTCCTCATAAATATCAACAGGGACATTCTTCAGAGAGCAACTGCCTCATTGCACTTACAGTCTATAATAAAGCTAGGTTTTAATTTCACTTGGGACTTTGTGGCTCAGCTATTAGGTAAATAATCACAATTCAAGGCTTTCAGTGGATCTATGCCAGTTTTCACCCTCTTAAGGGATAGTGAAGGCCAGAGGGATCATGTACTCTCTAATTATATACACTGACCTCCAAAAAAACTTCACTCAGTCCTTCAGGAAGTGCAAATAATTACTACATGTTTGAGGCCCTGAAATAATATACTCTTTGTTGTTCCCAAATAAGTACTTAAAAATTTAAATTTGTCACCTTAAGATGTCTAAGCACAGGTTACAAATTAACCCCAAATTAAATGTTAAAAAATGGCCTATCCATCAGTTTGTATCTGAGAGTACACTCAGATTAAATAGATTTAGATTTAACAAAGATAAAAGTTGACTAGTGACTGGGAAGGACAGCGTATTTCAAATATTTGGCTGAAAAAAATACATGCAAGTGCGTGGGCTGTCCATCAGCATCCATGGGACAAATTGCTGCCCTCCATCAAAACTAGTGAATCCACATGCAAAGAGTGATATGGGGCAAAGTGGGGCTGCTGCAGAAAAATGTACCTACAGAGTTCATATCTGAAAAATGGTGCTGCCTGGCAGCCTCCCTCAGGAGAGAAGGATGGATCACACTGCAACACTGCAGAAAGGTGAAGCTTAAAATTATGAAATGGGTTAGTTTATCACTCACCGAGGCAGACTGCAAATACTGTAAAATTCTCTTTGGCTGTAGTTTGCAACAAAGTAACATGGTTCTATATTTGCTCAGTTTCAAAAGAGGAAAATTCCTCCTGCATATTTGCCCTTAGAAAGCAACCCAGTCATTAGACTGCCTGCTCAGTAAGAATGCTTTGTGGTTCAAACTATTTGCAGATCATGCACACAAAATTTGCAAACTCTGTCCTGTCATACCTTGCTCATATGAAAAATCTATTCAGCCAGTGAGTTAGCTTCAAGGCATTCAAAATCAAAGACTGATTATTGAAAGAGCCCACCCTTCTTAAAATCATACCTTATAAACCTCTGTGTCTATCTTGCATATATGTATAGACAGATGTGTATGCCCAAACCTCAGCATCTATATTTGGTTTACAGAAAGGCAGAGGGCTTACAGAAGCTAACAGGCAAGTCCTCCATCCTGGATTTGGGCTCTTTGGGTTTGGATTTAATTTGGAGTGGTGTCATATACCAGTCATAAGTCATGCTCCTTTTACATAGTTCAATTAAAATCTTGCTTTCAGAAGCATTATATTAATTGATGGCTCAAAATTACTGAAGAGAGGTAAAAAATATTGCCAGGTAGCTTTGTGCTCACTTATATCTTTCATTCTGCCTAAAATACTTTCCAATAAAGCTTTAAAATACCATACAGAAACTTTCTGATAGTATTTCTACCTGCTATTTCACTACTTTAATTGCAGCAGTCTGAGATGTCAGTGGCCATGGAAATCCTGAATAAGAGTGGGGGGAAGAGAGAGAGAGACAGAGCTTTGTCTAAAAAAAAAAAGTGGGGGAGGTGGAAAGTAAAGTTAAAATTCATCCAAGGAATTAGTCTCAATTTCAAAGTAATATTCATAGACCATTTAGAATGTCATCGTGCTTCTTAAAAACTGTGACTGATGGCATCGGTTGGCAGGATAATGTAACATGAAAAAAAATATTGGACTGTATTACGTTACTTTTCCCATTCCTCTTTTTTTCCACTTTCCAAATTTGTGGGTGAATTCTAATGTGTCTGGGAATCAGGGGACTGCTAGTGGCCAAGGGTACTACAGTCCGGAACCGAAAAGGCATCTCTGTAAGCTCTGACACCATGTCCTGTTTGGCCCCTCGCAGACCTACACACACTGCTTCCCACTACCACTCTACCTCAGAAGGAGGCTGGTTTTGCTGAGTGATGCCAACTCAAGCTGTGGTTTTATGATGTGATTGGAAGTGAACTAGAACTCATGAGGTGACTTTACTGGAGCAACATTATTGAATTTCTTTCTAAGAGTTGTGGATGAAAAAAGTCCCAAATATTTTATTTTGCAAATATCTAAATCAACATTTTATTTCTCGCTACTGTAATCTTTATTAAATGATTAACAGACTTAAAGAGATTTAAAGATATTTCTCATTTTTGAAGTAACCCTACCTTGCCACTTTATGGAGTCAGGCAGTTACTAGGAGAAAAAAGGGACCTAGCAACATGTAGAAATGAAGGGCTCTGCTGCCCACACTTCTCATGACCTTCCTTTACCTTTTTCCTTCTGATCTGTGAAATTGTATTTATTCCTTATTGGTGAGGTTTCTTCCCTTTACTGCCTTTCTTCTCACACTGTTCACCCTTCTCCCCAAGTTCTCAAGACTTTGCTGGAAAGGATGCCACATAACAAAACTCTTCTCAGCAACTGCCACAATCTCTGTCTTGCTCCGTGTCTTGCCCTCTACTTGAAACCATTTGTTGGTCTACAGGTGTTCATGTGAGACAAAGGTGGACATTTTTTAGTCACAGACCAAAGTACTGAGGGAGACCCAGACAGGAAAGTCTTGTGAGCCCCAGACTCACTGTGGATGCTTGCTGGGATTTTCCTCTGTGTCCTGTTTCCCCTCTGAAGAAATTATTGTGGTTTGAAGGGTGTATCAAATATGAAGGCTGCCTGATTCCATGGCACTGCCTGAATGGGTTATGAAAGGATGTTGCACACTGGCAGAATCAGGAGACTGGTGCAAAGACCCACTTGGGCTTTGGATAGGTTAGGATACACAAGAGCCCTCCACTGCCTTCTGTATTTGCTATAGTAGACTGGAAAGGAGCTTCACCTGCAGGCAGGTGCCTCAGTAGAAGAACATGAATGAATATGTCAGTGCCTCACAAGGGTTATCTCTGCAAACTCATTTTTCTTCCTGAAGGCGGTGAAGACATTGTGGTGGAGTAGACAGGAATATTGCAGGTAGGACCATAAAGGTGTTACTAACCAGGAGCTGCCTTGGAACTTGTTTGGAGTCATCTCTGCACCAGACTTAATCAGCAGACAGAAAGCCAGAAGGATTGGCTTGAGCCCTCACAGGTACAATATTTCATGGGAAGAACACTGTCAAGAGGCTTAAAGCAATGTTGTTTGTCAGGACTGGTTTCATGCATAAGTGATACTGGCAGCTATGCTGTGAATGCCACAGTGGGGTTAAGATAAGCACTCTCACCATCTCCAGGCTCTGGCAAGGGGATTCAAGGTTTCCAACCAGAAACACAAAGCAAAATGCAGACGTTGCAAACTCATGCAAATTGAGACTGAAACAAAGGTCAGTATGAACCCTTGTGAACTACTGTTAATCTCTGAGATTCTCAGGGCTCTGATTGTGCATTTTAATATATTGGAAAGGTTTTTGCTTTAGCAGAACTAATCAGGACACTGACTGGATCCTACACCTAGAGAATCAAAAACGTTTTATCTCCCTTGACACTGCAGGCAGAACCTCAGGATAGTCAAATCCAGTCCTGAAGGATTTTAGTGATTGAAATTCTGTGTTTGCATGCCAATTTTCCAGCTGATAACTCTTAGAGTTGTCAGGACATAACGACCTGAAAATGAGCACATTTCTAGATGACCATCAGTGTATAATTAGTCCATTAAAATTGTCAAGATGCTACTTTTGGTTAGTTAAAAGATGCATCAAAATCATTCTATTGTTTAAAAATAGAAGACTTTTATTTCTCCAAGGAGAAAGCAAGCTTATTCCTTCATCTGTGATTTATGATCAGGGATGTGTTGCTGTAATAACACTCTGTTGACACCACAAATGGGCTTGCTGGTAATATGAAGTGTAACTGCAGGTAAGCCAAGTTTAAGTCAATGAGAACTGTGCTGGGAATGTGTAAAGTAGTAAAAAATTTTAAGCCTTCAGAAAAGAATCAGACTCTAGATTTTTCATTGTGAACATTCAAAGACATCTTTTGACTGCACCTCAATCCCCATATGTAAAATGGAGATGATAACAGCGCCTTGGCTCACAAGGTTTCTGTAATGATCAGCTCGTTCAGTTTGTACAGAACAGAGGATCAGAACCGCCAGTGCCCCGAAGCTCCAATCTTTTACATCAGACAGTGACCTGGCCTCGGGCAGAACATCATTCATGCCAAGAATCCTTCTTAATTGGTGGCCATGTAACAGTGACATGTTGAACTAGTTGTGCTGCGATGCAATGTATCGTGAGACATGTACATTCTCAGATAAGAAAATGTGTTGCAATGAAGCAGATTCTTGTTTTTATATCAATAATTACATTTTGATTGTGATTTCATTCTGTGAACATAGTTTTGAATGAGCAATTCCTGTGTTCACAAAGCTCATAAAAAGCATGTACAGTGTTATAGGAAGCCAGAGGAGCTACCTGATTTGAATTCATAAGTTCCTTTTATTCCTTTTTTTTCCCATAGTTTTTAATAGGTAAACACTGAGAACGGATGATTTGCAATCATCAGCTGTGTAAGGGTTGCTCTATATGCATGGCATAGTTTTCCCGTGAAAAGCTTTGTCTGGAATGCAAAAATTTATTTCTGAAAAATTATACATATAAAATTTCCAGTATATATCCAAAGAAGGATTGCAAGAGTGCCTCTGCCAGGTTGGCCCCAGAAGTCCCAAATCTGCAATGCTTGTTTGGATGAATTTGTTTTATTTTTGTCAAACTTTTTTCTCCCCTATCCAACTGGTACAAACTCTTTGCATATTTTTTTAATACACATGAATAAAAGATATTCTTGCGGACTGAAATAGTACACAGGCTTTCCAGATCAAATGTTTTCCTTCTCCAGGTGAAATGTGGAAATGAGAGATAGCGTTGTCATTATACTGTATTATTTGTTTGTTTGAACAAATATGGCCAGAGAAATCATTTTCATCGATTTTCTAAGAATAACAGTTTGCTGTTTTTTTTTAACAGAAATCAATAAATGCAAAATTTTCTGTAAAGCCTTCAGTTAAAAATATTCCTCCCTCAACCTCATGTATATTAAAGTGCACAGAATATGCTGACTAGCATAATGCAATAAAAGTGATTACTGGGAGGCAGTGGAGGTGATTAAATATCACACAGTAGTCAGAGTTACCTGGAAATATTATGCATCCAACACTCAAGAGAGGGAAAAAACCACCACTTCACAACAAACAAGTTCCTTAGAAGTTTGCAATTCCCAGTCAGCCGCCCTGCTCTATGCATGGCTCTATGGATGGGGTTTTAATGGATGCATGACAGCAGGCATTGTCTTACACAATGTGAAAAACTTCATCATTAGGAAGGAGGCAGATGAATGTCCATTGTAACACATACTTTGACAGGGAAGTTTTAGATTCTCCTGAGAAAACAACATAGGCAAAGAATCTGCCTGTTTACAATTGACATGGTTAAATATTGAGGAGCTTGTTCAACTGGTTGCTGAGCAAACTGGAGAATTTACTTTTGGCGCTGGGGAGACTAATTCCTCACTTGATGACTGGCTGACTTAGCCATACATTTCTAAGTCCGAAACACAGTAATGATTTAAAGCAGGGAAAAACCATCAATTAGTCATTTTCAAACTCCCTCGAGGTATTGAAAGTATGGAAACTATTATTTGCAGTGGGGAGAAGTAACTTAAGTCTTAGAGCAGAATATGTTGATGATGGCATGAAACTTTAACAAATACAAGATTCTTTGGTCTTCCTACTAAATTTATTGTCAATATGGGTGAAATCTGAGGAGGGAATATGAGTAATGAACCACAGATCAGAAAAATCCCTATAGATACTCTTCTATTCATTAGAATACACATTCTCTGTTGAAAATGTACATATTGGAGCTGATTCTTTTTACTGGACGTCTTCTTCATATCCTCCGTCTCCCTGTAGTACCAGACTGCAGCTCTTTGTCTCATTGCAGACTCCCAATTTTAATGCAGTACCAGCTTGCCAATCTAGCTTTTTTTTCAAAACTCTGAATCTTAATTTATTCCAGATCTCCCTTTAAATGAGAAGCATGAGAAGAGTGACTTAAACAATGGGTCTGGTCCCAGGAGTTCTTGAACACCTCCAAATCCATGATAGCTTCAGTGAAAAGTGTAAGGTCTCATCTCGCCTTTTCCAATACCTGACTTCTGATTATTCCTAAAAATATTATGCTGACTTTAGACCAGTGATCTTAGGTCTTCTCAATTTCTTTTCCATAAATACACTCCACTTTATTTTATTGAAGCTTTCTGCGTTTTAACTGTCTCACATCCATATGAATTGACTAATTTGATCAAGATTTGCATAAGTAACATTTCTCTACATAGATTGCTGCTTCCTGGAGCCCTGAACAAAGTTACAGATCAGAGCTGATCCCTTAAAAATGTAGGTTCCTAACTCTTCATGCACAAAAGCATATGCTTAAATTAAGCCACAGTGCCCAAATGGGAAGAGCTCTGCCCTGCTGCTCAGCCCTGCAGACCAGTGTCCACTCAAGCATGGCTGAGTAATCCCTTGCCTCCTCATATTCAGCTTTATTTTAGATCCAGAGAAACATATTTAAATTCTCTGGAAGGACAAGCACAGCTATAGACCAGTATTCTAGACATTCCTCTGAGCAAGGAAAGTTGTGCAGTGCTCCAACAAATTTTATGCATTCTACTGGGTACTTTTTTAATCTGTAGTTCAAAAACTACCCTAAAAGGAGAATTCCCAAGTCAGAGGTTTGCTTGCAGTATCTAGTGGGAACAAATGTTGGAGAAAGATTGAATTAAACCATGTTTTGCTTGAAAGATTAAGACAAATTGCAAAATCATCCAATAAAAGTCAGTCTATTGGTGTCTACTCACTGAATTACATAGATTTGGGGTTACAATGGGTGAAAAGAGTCATATCTGACTTGTCTTAAAAACAATTTAACATGTTAAACCAAAACATGATCCCAAAGCACCTGCGCTCACAAAAGGCTTCCAAGTGCTTTATGAGCTAAAGGTCAAAGAATATTCTGCAACCGCTGTGTATAATGGGAGAAATTTCAGATAGGAGTATCATGTCACAGGTGCTCCTTACATAGTCAAACTCAAAGGTTTTTAGAAAATATTGCATAGTTTCTTGGGGTTTTTAATCTCTGCAACAAAGATATAGTTTCTAAGCCTTGCTATTATTACTATTATTATTAGTTGAGCCTACAGAGGGAACCTAATGACTAGAAGGAAATCTCAGACAACAAAGTTTAGGCCTATATTTTCCTTGTAACTTTTATTAATATTCTCTATAGTATTCTCTTTCATATGAAAAGAAAAATCACCTGAAACTTCTTTATAAATGTAAGTCTGGCCTTCATTTTTAAAACAATGCCATGCTGAGGCCATGTTCAAAGACAGTGAGACAATGGCAGCAGCGAAGCTTTGATTGTGTTTCTCATTTGTCTTAATAGGATGATAGCTTTAAAGAGCAGAGCCTACCTCTTTTTACATTTAACTCAATGGTAAATCTTTCAATGGGACATGGCCTAAGCCCAGTGAACTGAAGGTGCCTATTGTGTTCAAATAATTGTTATGAAGTGGTAAAATAATTTATATTGTTCCCTTGTCTTTTTCTACTGGATTCAAAGGTTTGCTTTTATTTGTTGTAGCTGTGATCTATCAGAAACACAGTGTGAGAAGAATGTTTCTCTCTGTAGAGCTGGGCCACTTTGAAGGGAAGGAAGGAAGCTGAGCTGAGAAGGTGAAGTGATGAGCCTGAGGCATTTCACCAGTATGAACAGGCTGCATTACAACCATCTGCTTGATATGATCAAACCAGAGCATGGCCATATTCTGCCTTAGCTGACCACAAGCATGACCAGTTCTTCAGGGCTGCTTTTCAGGCCTGAGAGTAGCAGTTCAGTAAGTCTGGGTCAGGGGTGACACTAGTGATCCTTGGGTGATCTTAGGGCTTCACTTGAAAATAATAATGTCAGAACCACACTTTTTTAACATCAAGCCTGGGTGCCAGGTGGAAAAAAAACGACCAGGTACAGACAGAACATTTTTCTGAGGTAAATATGGATAGGTGCAGCTAAATAAAAACATCTTTTGATTGTTTTTAGACTTTAGTCATTGTTTTTGGAGAGAGACAGCACAAACAGAAAATGCAAATCACTACATTATTGGGAGAAATCACACCATAAAGACAGAATTCCAGATGTCTCACTCTAGAAGATGAAGAACATAATGCTGATAATTTCCATATCAGAAGGATACAGCCACACTTTCCTTTTACCCTTCTCTTCAAATATTTTTTTTCACTTTCCAAGGCTAAATTGAGACCTGAGGTGTTTACTCTTTTAATAATTACTTCAGAACACTGTGTCTTTTCATTATAATACCAGGCAAAGCCCTAAAGTTCATACCCACCTTACTACAAATCACCTCATTGACAACAGAGTTTGTAACTTTTCTCCTCAAAAGTTCTATTGCAAATCCCAATTTGCTTGCATGACTTCTAGTAGACCAAGAAACAAGACCAGATGTGGAAGGTCTGAACATTTATCTGCATTTATGCACATTCAGAGCTGCTGGACATGGACTGTTCTTGACCCAGAAGCCCAATAGCTATGTTAATCCTGCACTGTGCTAACCAAACCTAGGTTCCTGAGATTCAAGATAGGAGTATTAAAATGAGGGGAAGTGAGTGGTTAGGAAGAGCAAGAGAAAGGCAAATATTGTTTGAGCATGTGAGTAAAAAGTCATGTTGGAATGCTGATGTAATGAAGCAGTAAGGCTGCTTATATTGAAAGGTAGAGATAAAAACCACAGCTACAACCCAGCTTTGTTATGAATGTGATAAGAGGGTGAGCAACAAGGTTAAAAGGAAACAAAGATCAAAAATTACCCCAAATCCTTCACACTGCCAAAAGCTGTATACTGCTTGGCAAAACATCTATATGTTGTGTGTCCCAGTCAGCTAAAATGTCAAGAGAATAGTCTTAGATTCATGTATGCAGAATTTCTCTCCAAGGTGTGATCTTAGCACTGACCTTTGGAACAGATCTGGAGTCATACCATAATCTAAAGAAAAAAAGATACTGCTGAGTGGATAGAACTGAAATCTGCAATCTAGGCACCTCTCATCAGAAGTTCAGACAGGTCTGGAAAAGTGGCAGAAGGCTGTGAAGTCTATCCAAATGTCTTCTGAATTACCCACAAAATGTATGTACCAAATTTTTCCTGCCAAAAAAAACTCCAAACAAACAAATAAAACAAACAAACAGAAAAGAAAAAACCCAAACAAAAACAAAAACAAAAAACCCCAACCAAACAAAAAAAAAAAAAACAACAAAAAAAAACAAAACCCAAAAAACAAAGAACCTGGCAGACAAGTAATTTCCTAATTTAGGCTGTTTTGAAACTTCTGTAATGTCTGGGGTTTTTTTAAAACCATCAGTTATTCCTTTTCACTTCAATCCTTTGAGTTCTATTCAAGAACGCAGAAGATCAAACGCTTCATATTTGTCTAAATGAGGTAATGGTGTGCCAGATAGCCACAGAAATAGGGCAACTGTTGTCTTTCTGTGCTATGATATGGCTGACCCAGAATGCAAGACGAAGAGTGCTGTTAAATGACCGATCAGAATCTCTTCAAAAAAACTGCTTGGAAGCAGCTTGTCTACTAACACAAGAATAGCAAAAGAAATGTTAAAAATTATCTCATGGATTAAGCGTGATCCGAAATCTTCAAAAGGAAAGATTCCTGTGAGTCTGAATGGATTTTGAGCTTGGTTTAAAATCAATTACTCATTAATATAGGCGAGAATGTCAGAAAGTAAAGCACCTTGTATGAATAGACACACACTGAAATGAATTAAAACTAGAGCAGGACGTATGATGAAGTATGATTGATACTGAATTCAAAAAATTTACTTTTGATATAGAGTGGGATTTTGAGAAAAGTTCACACAGTATAATTGTATATGTTCAATGGAGGAAGAGAATGATATCTTATTAGATACAATATAAGTTGTGGGAAAAAAAGCCACACATAATTTTCAAAGAAAATTATTATTAAGAAAACTGTCAAAATTACTTTATGGTAACACCACCTAAGGGGCAGCTGTCACTGCCAGACCAGCAGTAACCCACTTCCTTTGTGTATGCCACTGTAGTAATACAATGGTTTCTACAGAAATGCACTTGCCATGGGAATTAATATCTAGTCATTTACTATAGAATTTCCCTCTTAAGTTAAAGAGCAGTGACATAACATTTTTGTGATACTTATTCCTGCATTCCCTGAAAAGTACCTCAGCAAACTTTTGCATACCTGTTTAGACATTGCCTTTCATAAGTTTGTGTGTCAAACTGGGCATCACACGAGGCAACCAACATATCATCAATTATATTTATTAAAGGTTTAGTGTTTTGTTTTGTTGTTTTTTTTTTTTTTTTTTTTAATCTATATTTCACATAATTTTACGTGTGAGGTTTTGGTATAAAAAGGAAGTCTGAAAGCTTGCAATCCACTCCAACTTGCATAATAATTCCAGCACAGGGTCTTTACTCTATGATGTCTTGCCCCGTCTTCACATTTATGGCTTGTTGGACTAGCAAACTCATGCCCCATGCTTGTGTACAGCAAGACTCATTCACCTTGCTAGATGCCAGAGGTGTGCATGATATGTTGTTATTCAAAAGGTCACTCACTGTTGTAAACTACTGTTTGTGTATTTCACAGAGCTGGACAGGTAGAAGTGCTTTTGTTGAAAAAATTTTTTACAATTCTTCCCTTGTATGTATGTTTCTTCAATATGATCCTGTTGCTTTCCAAAGAGCCACCTTTTTTTGCAGTAGGGTGAACTCCAAGATACATTTCTATCCATGCTAGCAAGCTACAAAGCCAGGCCTATTGCCTGAACACAAAAAAACTTCCATTCAAACTTCATGCAATCATAAAATACTGAAATTCAGATTAACCCTTGGCATGATGAGTCTTGAGAAGAATTCCAAAGACTTGAAGCTTCTCACTGGAGTGTATTTCATGAAAACCCTAAAGGATTCAATGTATCAAAAGTCTGTTGGGCAGAGTGATAACAAATCAGGTAAATTACCTTCCTGACTCACTTGAGTCATGAACCACTTTCTCTGTAGTGATTATTTGTAGTAATGATATGCAACATATTGGCTTGCTGTTATCACATATTAATTTTTATTATTAAAGATGAAAAGTGTATGTGTGCTATATAGATGCAGAAACATTACAATTGGTGACTGTTGCATATAGCTTGGAAAGTTTAAGTTGAAATGAAAGGAGGAAAAGCTGGATGAGTTCAGCAAGTCACTGTCAAATCCCACACCTTTAGTTTCAGCAGTATGAATACAAGAAATCACTCTTTACAGAGGCAAGACACTGGGAAAACAACAGTGTTACTGCTCCAAATATCTCATTAGGTGGTCAGTAGTAAATAAACATTCATAACCTCCTGGTATTCAGGGCACAAAAATGATATGAAGATTATGATAATCTCCATTTGAACATGTTTGTTTCTATTTGGGTTTACTCAAAAAACTTATCTTGAATTATAGGCAAGAGCAGTCCAATGTTTATCAGAAAAAGTTCAATCATTATGTGGCACTTAAAATAAGGACTATTTGTTACAGTGTCAGTCCTACTCATGATATCAGATCAGAATGAAGATTAGCTCTTTTCTGGATGTAGTTACCTTGTATGTTTTTATAATTGCCTTCTTGCTAAGTACAGATTGTTGACTATTTGTCATCTTGTTTCTACTTTTTAACACTCGAAATTAGACTTCTCAATTCCTAGGGATCATTACTAAGGAAACGCTCCAGCACCTGAATTACTTGAGGCTGATAACTTACAGAAACTGTTGAAATATTTTATGAACACATGAGGAGTGTATATAAGCACGTTAGGGTTTTAGTTTAAACATGGTAGTAACATTTGATTAAACGTCAATATTATGGAACCTTCTGTGGTCTACAAATAGTTTTTCAAAGTAGTTGTATTTTAAACTGAATTTACCTACACATAGACCTCCTCTCCAAGCAAAAGAAACCTAACTGGACCTGGTAAACTGAATGCTTGTCAAGGCAAAATCTCTGTGCTAAGTAGAAAGAAGAGGAAGGAAAGAAGTTTCTGAAGGATATCCCAAGTTCAGCCTGGGCAGTTTTATGTCACTGGGCATCCCACAGAGAGAAACTGTCACATACATAGGGCAATAAATTTACATGTCTGGTTAGAAACAGCCCTAGGAAGCTGTTTGGGGTAGTAGTAGTTAACAAACAAATGCAAATACAACAAATTAGAGGAACCAAGTTACTAATAGCAGAATGTGAAAGAAAGATTATCCTTAAATACAAAATAAGATAAAGGTGAAATATAGATGGCACTACTAATGAAAAAGAGCAAAATGAGAATATGAGAGAATTGTTTTCCCTTGGTCATGAAAATCTGGACTTTAGAGTAAAACTCTAAGATTCACTGTAACTGCACAGACTGTTCATTTAATTTACAGAGAAGTTTTCCCAAAATTATGTTGGGTGAGTACAAGGAAATTCTAAACCCAGCTAATCATGTGAAGGAGAAAAAGAGCTGTAACAGTGACTTTCAGCACTCATTTTGAAAAAGGCCAACAAAGTTACAGATCTGCAGGACTTTCTGCATAACATGCAAGGCTTTAAGCTTGCCTTGCGGGCAAACACTTTGTGTTGTCTGTGCCACCAACAAGAGCCAAAATATGAGATGAAAAATTTTTCTTAGAAGCCAACACAAATGTCACTCAAAGGATATCCAACACAGCCTTTGCTTTTTGAACCCAAAGTTAATAGATGAAGAAGGAGCACAGGATCAGAACACACTATGATTTTCATTCATACTGCTTGCGCTGCAGTTCCTGAAAATATGAATACAGAATCATAGCATACGAATCCCTGACTCAGCTTTTTGCTACCTTTGGCCAGTGGCATCACAGAGCAGTGCATGGAGTCAGACTGGTATGGGAAAACACAGCAAGGGCATGTGTATGTTATCACAGCCTCCTCAACAAACTGTGGTTGTTAAGCAGTCCTTCCCCAGTTAAATTAGTCTCTTTTGAAGACTTATGTCTGGTTTTCAAATATAGATGTAATAAAAAAAACCCCAGTAGACAGATTTCCAGTTGGCCTGCTAAGGGCCTGAGCTGGGAGAAAAAAATGGGGAAGGCACTGAGACCTGTAGTATGCAGGGAAAGAACGGAATCAGGCAAGAGTATGATGCCATATGTCATTGATTATCACATTGATTAAAAGCAAGTTTCTTGTCTCACCCCCCTCAACAAGCCACTAACCACAGCTATTTCATGGGGTCTGTCTTTGCCCTGCTATTTCATCCACACAAAGACAACTGCTGTGGTTCAGACAGTTTACATTTTGTGTGTTTGAAGAGAAAGGGAGAAAATGTCCCACTGCTCCCTATGAGATGCTGCTGGTGCACAGATAGGGCTCCTGATTTTAACTATCAGGATGCAAAAGCTTTGTTGCCTCACTTGGCGAGTGTCTCTGCTCTGTGTTGATGGAATGCTGCAGGATCGGAGGGCTTTCACCACTGGGGTACAATGCAGTGCCTGACGGGTAAGAGCTCCACACATGCCACAGGCGTGCAGCTAAACACATCAGCTCTCTGAGAGAAAGATCACAGCTGTGGTGCTCTGTAAGCTTTGGAGGACTTACTGTAGACACAAAGCAAAGCTTGAAGCAAAAAATCCAAAAGCAAGCAGAATAACATAAACAATTGCTCTTAAATCCTGTGGTAGGCATCATTTTGGCATATTTTCAATGTTTATTACACACTTAAAAAATATGTTACTGCCACAGAACTGTGTTATCATGAAGTTACATATCAACAGAAATTGTGAATAATAGCTGTGCATTTGTGGGGGATTTTGGAATTTGAAACTGACTCTCACTATTTGTTTATATGCCTTCTGAGGCATTTTAATGCCTTTGAAAATCTGGTCCTGGTCTTAAAATCCATTTAGTGTCTAGTCAAGGGCATAGACTCTAAAACTGAAAATTAGTGATCATAACGAGTTTCTGCTTTTGTCACAGACTACAGCTCAATGATTCAGGCAGAGTGCTGTGGTGTTTGAAAGGCAAAGTGTGTAAGCAAGGGACCCAGAGCATTCCCTCCCAGCATTTCAGGAAGTGAAAGTATAGGATTTCCATAACTGCAGCATGCAGCAAATAACAGTGGGGAAGAGGAAGTGGACATTTCTCAGACACCAAACAGGACACCATTCCCCCAGCACACAGCAGAGCAAGCCAGCTCCTGCTCAGCTTTCTAGAAGATAAAACAACACAGATCCTGAGAGGAGGAAAGCCATGTCTGGTTTCTCATGTACCCCTTATTCAGTATGTCCATGCCTGGTTTGAGGATCAGTCATATCATACAAGAGGTAACCAATGTCAAGGAATGTTAAATCAGTCTCAGATTATATGTCAAGTGATTGAAACTGAATATCTGTATTCCATGTTACAAGTAAAAAATACTTGCTTCTGGAGCAGTGGGCAAGATATGTCCTAACTAAACATTAAATTCAGTTTGGGATGTTAACAGTAAAAGAATTGTAAAATTGTGGAAGTCCAGAAAATAGAGTTAGGAATATAGAAGGATTTGCATATGAAGATTGCAAGACCTAGGATGATTTAGTGGTGAAAAAGAAACACTAGAAGGCATTTAATTAAAGCATTTAAGATTACGAGTCAAAAACTAGCCAGTCCATCTTTTTAACAGTGTCTCAGAACACCAGAACAACAGCAGGGTCACTTGAAGTTAATGACAGGTAAATGTAAAACAAAAGAGAGAGAATAATACTTCACACAGCATGTAATCAGCCTGTGGGATTTCTGTCATGGAGGGTCACTGAGTCAAACACTTCAGCTGAATTTTAAAAAGGGGAAGGTAATTTTATGACCAAGATGATAATTTTATGAACAATGGTATTTATGTTTGCTGAAATAGGGAACATTAAAATTCACGTGGTCAGGCATAAAATCATTACCAGGAAGGAATTCACTGTGCCTCCCTCACTATCCACTCTTGACTTGTCTCTCATGACACTGCTGTTAAAGGATATTTTCTGATGCAATCACTATTGTTTGAGACTTAAGTTAAATGCCATCCCTAGAGAGGGAGATTATCCACTCTAGTGCAGAGACTCAAAAACTGGACTTCTGAGTGCATCATAAACCAGGTATTTCGCTGTTACAATTCTCTGTAGCTTTGAGGATACCATGGACCAGATGTAGCTCAGGTTCACATCAGTTGAGAAGGTTTACCACTGAAATCTATGTGGTGTAAAGAAAATTCCATGTAGAGTCACTGTAGGAGATGGACTACTTTGAAAACTAAATACTTCAATTGAGCTAGAGGTGATTGCACATTGCTCACTTAGAGTGCAAGAAACAGTAATTTCCTCTGGTACAAGAAATAAAGAGTGAGTGTTATGAATCATGTGATAATAGTCTGAATACACCACCATAATGCATACTTCTATGAACAATAATTTGCATTGGATCTTTCTGTCTGTTGTCTCATGATCACATCAAGCTTCTTAAAATGTACTTTTCACTGCTTAGTGCAACAAAACTATTTGAGAGTTGAGATGATTGACAAAGAAGTGGGGATAGTTCGTTTTAGTCACCTAAATTTGATTTATCAAAGCAATTTTAAAAATAAACTTTCTTCACTGTATCTTCCATCCATGAAAGGCCTCATATTTGTGTATTTTTGAGACAGTCCTGTGAACAATTTCAAAACAGCGTTTTCAGTGTGAACTCTTTATTGCCGAAAAGCTATTCCTCAGAAATACAGAAGGGCATCCTAATGGTTTATTTAAAGCTGATAGGTGAACTACTTAGACTGAAGGCTGCTAATGTTTAGATGTAGTTTTGAGGAAACTTGCACAAAATCTAATGACAATTATGTTCAGGAACATAACTGCAAGCTGGTCTGTAATGTTACTTACAGATATGATAGGAAATAATTGGTTCCACAGTACGAACCTTCCAATATGTTTCATTAGCAGCTTTATTATAGAAACAAAATTAATTCCCATAAATAAACGTCCATTAATTTTGAATTAATGTTGCAAATATATAGCAATTATGGAAAGGAAGGTGAAGGGGAAACCTTATTAAAATAGCATGAAACATAAATAATAAAAAAATATTAATATCTTTAAATTCTCAGCTTCACAACATGGATCTTGATCCCAAGATAATAGCATTATTAATTTAACATTTAATTGATAATAAATAAAATAATGGTGATTATTAACATGCATCTAAAAATCTGTTTCCCTACACAAAGAGTTTAGATTGTGCCTATAATCCCTGTAATGAGAAGAAAAGTTATAAAAATAAAATAGTAATTAATCCAGAACATAAGTCAATAACTATGGATTGCAGATCTTTGCTTGTTCTTTCAGTACTTTCAGCCCATAGAATATGTTTATGAACAAAGTTGCAAATTCGGGTTACCACTGAGCAATGTGATTACAAGCCAGGGCTGCTGCAGTCAATGGCTTTTCAGTGTGATTTGAATCACAGAGCAACTTGTCCCCAGCAGAATTTAAAATCCTAATCATAGTACTGACACTGGAAACCTGTGTCTAACAGTTACACCACTCCCCCAATCAGGAAAAAGAAACGTAATATGTAATTATATTTCCAACAAACAGAGCTCAAAAATGAGCTACAGATTGAGACTTCTTCATAATGTATTGTCAGTAAAGCAATAAGAGCAAATGCATTTGAGAAAATCACAGTTTAATCCCAAACAATTCACAAAAACAAAACTCATTCAGTGAGCAATTTGTTAAGATACATTCAGTTCTGGTTTATGCTTACATGAAGCTTTTAATGTACATGAAAAACCCATCATTTTTACTGTTCCTTTTTTTTTTTTTTAAGAAAGTTAATTTTCTTTATTTCCACTAGAACTGTTGTTACAGCTTCAGCCATATTCTGCATTTTACCATGAACAGATGCTACCTGTGGGAAAAAAAAGTTCCCATTTTAAGGTAAACATCATTGCCCACCCACAGATTGTGATGTTTGCTTAGGAAAGTTCCTTTTTTAAATGGAATGACCTTGCAATGATGACTGAAAATGTATAAAATAAGTTTTTCATCTCTGAGGGCCTGATTCTATTAAAGTAAGTGCAAGTGATTCCATTGACCTCTGCGAACTTTGGAAATTGTCCTAAATTGAGAAGGGTTTAATGTGTGTGAGTGTGAATAGATGAAACATAAGCTGTGATACAATTGGGGTGGAGAAAGTACCTTTTGATGATCAGAGAAGTTCACTGACAGCAGTAAGAGTTCTAGAATGAGTTAGACAAACATCTCCCAAGAATGACATAGGTGTGACTTACTCTGCTTTGAGAGTGATGTTAATGCCCCAGCATGATCTAGGAACCAAAAGACTTCAAAGGACCATTAAAGTACAAGCCGAAGTATTTCAAAGAATTGCTTTTAAAATACTGAAACTATTATTCAAATAATATAGTGAATTAATTTTAAAGAGTCTAGTGTAAACATTTTATTAACAGGTATACATAGAACACCATTTTATAAATATAAATACATTTTAAAACAAACTAGTGACATTTAAAAACTTGGCAGCATTTCTTAACCTGCTAGGAAAGATTATTTGGAGGCAGTGTGTTAGAACTAAATTTTGCCCAGGTCTCAGTTGTTGCATTTAAAGGCAGCACAGATCTCCTCACCCCTGCAGGTAAGAATCTCAAAATGAACACAGGTTCAAAGCAAGGCGAATGTCAATCTGAAGCAAAGCCTTCTTATCGTTATCTAATTATGGCAAGTGGATGCACTTCATTTGTCATCCTGTCTTTGGGCAGATTAGGTCTAACCTTTAGCCTGAGTTTTACATCATGTGGTTACCTAAACCAGTCTGCTCTTGGTCTGCGGTCAGTTCTAGCTGTGGAGGTGAAAAGTTAATTCTTCCTGTAGTCTCTTGTCCATGACCATTTCCTTTAATTCATCTTGTTTTGACATTTCTTTTTGGCCTTAGCATAAAAGTTGAAGTTATACATCATCTAAAGAACTACTGAAGATCTACAGCAGTCTCTTCCCACATTCCCTCAATAATTCTCTACATACCTTTCTGATTTTTAAGGTTAATAGCAGACTTTTCCTGACTTATACACACCTGAAGTAACAGCCTTTTGGTCTGTGACTGGGGTCCCAGAATGATCCTAAATGATGTCCATCCCATCCAGTTTTATTTCTATGATTGAATAAAGCATATTACAGATAAAATTAATCTGATAGATGAAATAAAATGCAGGAAATTGTGAAATCCAGACTTCTATTCTACTCATTAGATCTGCCTTCTGGTGACACTTCTGAAAATCAGAGAGCAGGCACTGAGAATACATGAAGGTTTGAAGTCAGTAGGAATCAGGCCCCAATCATGTTAGCTGCTGGAAAAATGCCAGGCTGCAGCCTGCTTTTGAATGTGTGTTAGTCTAGTAACATTCAATTTGAAAGATATTGACCATCACAAAGGGATTCAGGACCGAGTCCTGCCAACACTCCTTCGGGTGTTCAGTGGCAGGTACTCCCACAGACTCAGTGTGATTGTCATTCTATGGCAATTAGTCCAAGCATAAATGTTTGAAGGCTCAGACCATTAGATAGTAAATAGGTGCTGTGGATTGCCTGAACCATTCTGATAAATATGTCCCTGACTTACCTATCTAGCACAGTAGAGACATCATCAGCTATGAACCTTTCTTGTGTTTAGCACCATTAAAAAAATTTATTATTTTCTTGCTGAAAGGCAAATGAAGTAAATATAAATATCATCCAGTTTCTTTCAATACCTTTGTCTTTATCTGAACATTTATCATAAAACTTTAAGATACCTCTGTAGGGACTCAGCAACTCTCTCCCTTCATAGTTCATATACTACTAACACTTTACTTATCTGCCTTTAAATAAAAAACTTCTGTCTCAGGTAAGGTGAGGTTGTTTTGTATTTGTTTTTCTTGACTCTGCATTTCTATAGTGCATTTTTAAATAAAAGTACTAAGTATCATTCTCTGGGACAGCCTCCTTTCAGAAAGTGTATTGAATGTTAATGTCTCTTAAATTCAAGCCAGACTTTGAAATTTTAATTCTTCTATTCTTTATTCCATAAATTATTTTAACTGGTGTTCTATTGAGTACTATTGCTCTCTTGAAGAGAGTAACACTTCCTTTACAAGCAATAGCTCTTCCAAAATTGCCAATACCTATCTGGTAAGAAGTTCACCAGAAGCAAGCCAAATAATTTGGATGTGACATGCTAGAGCTGTGTAAGGAGAACCTGTTGCTGCCCTCACTTCTGTCTATTGTCCTGTACCAACGGAGTTCCCTGTCTCTCTTAATCCTTGTTGAGACTACTCACTTAATCCTTGGTATAATGTAAAATAAAAATTGTTTAAAAACTAATCAGTAAAACATTAATTTACTTCTGTGTTAGATTGTTTTGTGGCATACATATAATACATAAATAAAAATAATAAAAAATCATAAATAATCTTAAAAAATCAAGGAGAGTCTTCCCATAAAAAACCCAGGAGCCTAAGGAAAAACTGTCAGTCCTGCTGATTATTCAGCACAGCCCCAAAGCAGCTAATCACAGTATCAAGCCACACTGATGCATGATGTTCACTCACTGAGGTGAATATGATGGCTATATAGAATAGTAGGTTCCTCTGTTGGATCTGCATTCCTGTGGGGATATTAACATTTGGAATTGCACTGAAAGTCATTCTGTAGCTCTCAAGGGCATATGTCTGAACTTGTATGGAAGATCTCATCCTTGCATTTTTCCAATGATAAATGAGCACAGTGTAATGAAAATCATAATATTTTTTATTGGCAGCCACTATACTGGCAAAATTTTATACGGCAAGCTCTTCCCATGAGGTGGCATGCATTCCACCCTCATTTGAATGTGGTCAGATTGTTATGAGAGGTTAAAACTCTCTCTTTTAATGGAAATGTTTTTTACTGTGTTTACTTTAATTAAGAGCCAAAGCTGAATGGCTCCTTGACAATGCCTTGAACTCTCTCTTTTTTTGGTACTGAAGATGATAGTTAAAGTTATCTGCTCTGCACTTTAGATGAATAGATGAGAGAAAAAGATAATGTGCTAACTGCTGACATCACTTACGACTTCTGTTCCAGGTTTCGTTAACCTTTGTGTGCCAGCAGTCCAGAGAACACACTGGTAGGAAATTGAATCTCAGACAGCTTTTTTTCCTTTCCTTTTCTTTTTCTTTTGTTCTAAATAACAAAATTAATACTTCACATTGTTATTAATGCAGTCAGTGGCAACGTATTTTGACTTTATGCAAAAAAATTATGGCTGAGAACTGTAGTGGTGTTCATTCATTGCCAGTAAGAATATTAAACCTAATGCATGGCTGTATTTTGTCACTTTTTTTAAAATGGCATGTTATGGCTCATTCCCCAAAGAGTTATTCTGAGTCAATGAAGTTACTCATAAATATTACACATCACTAAGAACAGAAAAAATTAGCCAATAAAATAAAGGTACCAATTAAGGTGCAAAAAAGAAAGACAAGAGACAGATCCTTAGGAGGGTATCTGTGAAATATTTGTCTTTTTTCTTCACCAAGATTCTGTATAGGAACATGCTGACCTTTGCACCCAACCCCACAAAGGACCAGATTTTCACAAACTTAAAGAATCAGCTGAGTATGAATTCCAAGTACCTTGAATGAGTGATCAAAATGATGGAGAATCAAGACATCAGTAAATAAACAAGAAGCACACATTAAGTCAGTACTACATCCAAGTGCTATATCATTGTCACTATTCATGTACTGCTAAATGCAATGTATTCAACTGTCCTCAGAAAAATATTGGTTACTAGGATGCTCAGAGCTGGAAAGATATTTGACAATTCATCTTGCCTCTTTATCATAAATATTTTCAAGTAGACTTTACAGCAACATCTCTGAAACCAAAATGCTACAAGATGCCAAAGATGCACAGGAGAATCTGTGAATCTTGTCATTAGAATTGGGCAGAGCAGGTAGGATCTACCAACCCATATCTACCTATCTATAATTCTTGTGATAAATATCATATAAAATATTTTGAGCATTGACTGGAAGTATATGGACATTGAAGAAAGTCGGTAAGAAGTAGACTTATTAGGCATAGGTTGTACATTTAAGTACATTAAATAATAATAATATTATTTAATATTACCTGGCTGAGCTTCCAGTTTTTGATCCCAAGATCAGACCTGAAACAACTTGAGAGCCCCTGAGTGCTGCTACAGCAGGCCAGATCATAAGAAATGTGATGGGCCAACATTGATGTCTCAGGAAAGTCGTAAATAAAGCTGGTTTCTTGTTTGTGTGGTCCTCAGAATAAGCAGCAATGGTAAAGGAAATCTCCTGTTTATCATAGAAGACCCTAGACCTAGACCTAGAACAGGGTAGAGATACCAGCTGAGAGTTTCTCTGGTTTTTAATCGGTGAACAGAGGACACCTATTTCCAAATCAGTGCATTTCACAGGCACTAATTACACTAAAATAATGTGGAGCAATGCTTTCTATTGAAATTGTATCATTCAATATATCAGAGGAATACATTCTCTTTTCAGGATTTTAGTTTATATCCTGGCAGCAGAGCAAATGTGATTTCTTTGACTGATGGCTTGTTGCATTTGTGTGCATATTTAATCAACAATAGACTCAACATATAAACAGTCTATGTCTCTATGGAGTCACTGTCAGCCATACTCTGCTGTCAACTAAGCCAGGGTAATTCAAGAATAAATGCCACTGAAATCAGTGGAGTTTCTCTAGATTTACAGTGGGGTAGCAAGGAGCAAAATCTGCTCCCATTTCTTCAGCTGCTGAAATACAACCACAGTGTACACCAATAATGACCCCAAATTAAAATCCCTGATCTTTAAGTACATTTGAATTTTCTACATCTGCATTTTGACTTTAAATAATTTAAAAAGAGGAAAGAACTAAATTATAGTGTAAGTTAAAGCTTCAGAATTATTCTAATAATCTAAGTAATTGGAGGGCAGAGGGAGGTTATGATTTGAGTTTCCATGGTACAGACCGCACTGGCCCCAGTGGCTCTATCTTCTCTTTTGGGGGAAACAGATCCTGATGTTTCCCTGCTTCCCCTCAAGGACAAAAAAGGTCCAGAGTGTTGAAAAGTCCACTCCTCTATCTTTGCAAGAAAGACTGCCAGAGTGAGGATGGCAACCAACACAGATGGGATGTAGCAGTGACTTCACTTCCCCTCCACCTAGGAGGTACTATTTTTCTCCACAAAAAAGATGAAGGCTGGCCCTGAAGTGGAACTTGGGCCCTTCATTTATTTATTTTAAAAGTAAACTTGAGCTGGGTTTTGTAGCATTTTCCTATGAAACTCAAAGTGCACTGAGCATTTCATAGTTCTGCAGCTGTACATGCTTTCTTAGCTCCAGTGAGGGCTGATTCAATAAATGACTTTTATTCATTCCCAAGATTCACACTTAGCTATTCAATAAGGGCTTTAATGAAATGTTTTCATTGTAACAAATAAAAAAAAAAATGTAATGGGCACTGAGATATAAAATCCCATTTTCCATAATAAGGTCATTCAAATAAATCTAGCATGAAAGAAAGCAAGTACTCTGTGAAGTCCCAACAGGAACCTAAGTGGAGAGTTTCAATTTACAGAACTGGTCTACATTTCAGACTGAAGTGCAAGGTCTTTCCTCACCCCACCCAAGCAGAGAATGTTAGGAGCTGTTTACTGCAGTGCCTACAGATTTGCCAGATCTTTTTTCTGGGTCTGGGTACAGCAAGAGTTTCAGCTATTAATGTATCATCTGGACACAAAAATGTGCTTTAATATATGGACTGAGCAACTTAAGAAGTTGCAAAATTAACCCTCTACTGGGAAGTCTGAACTTCTTTGAAATACTGGCTCAGCCATGACACAATTTTCTCTCTGGTAACCAGCCCTCCCTGCCCTTTTCTGACCATATAACACCCTCTCCTTCAGAACAGAAATGTATAGGTTTACACAAATTTGTGATAAATCATGTGGCAATGCTTAGTTTTAGGACAGCAGTTCGCATATATTCTTAACAAGTCTGTGGTGTAGACCTCATTGGTACTGTTTTAAAAAGTTTTTGATATAGACAGACAGTGAGAAGACTGCACCAGAAAGTATTTATGAGTATTCTGTATTCTTTATCAGAATATGAACACAAGAAATTGTACATAGGACTTAGATGTGACACCCTACAATTGGATAAGGATGGAAAAAAGAACTCTATTCTGGCATGAGGGGAGAGGGTGCACAACTAATTTTCCTATGACTACCCCAGCTGTGATTTATTTACATCTTTCTGGATCCAGCTTAGAACTTCATACAGCATGCAAGCTATGGGCCCTTTTGTGAAAAGGTTTCCTACACTCCCCTTATGCCTGATCAGAGTTTAAACAGCATCTGTCACTTAATCTTTGTTAGTGTCTTAAGTATGCCCTTGGTTTAAACTTCCTTGAATGGAAAATCTGTTCATGTCATACCTTTCCAAGGACTGGATGAATTTATTGAGTTTCCCTAATACTTTCTTTCTATGTATCTTTAGCTTTCTAAGCTGGCATTCCAAAATACTGCAGGGATTGTGAGCTCTACATTCTGACTCCCTTCTGAATCTAGATATTAACTCTTAACACTAGAGCTCTGTGAATAGATGCCTAGAGTATTGCTGTAGGGTACAGAATTATACCATGCTGATATGCCTTTAATGTGCTTATAGTGGGTAACAACCACAAGCTATATGTCAAAAACATCTTTACTAATGAATTCAAAGCAAGTCTGCCATGTGCTGCTGTCCAGCTACTTCATTTTTCAGAAGTGAAGGAGAGGTCAAATATCTCATCACATCCTAACCTTCTAGTCCTTGTCCTGACTGGCTACACATTTGTACTGGCTACATGAGTAGGAATTGACAACTTAAAGAAAAGTGAAATAGGCAAACCAGAATTCTCAGTCCTACTGTTTTTGAGATGCACTGGCATTGTAGTGCTCATCTTTTCTGGTGAAGGTATCTGTCCTTGTTCCAGACAGTTGTTCCAACTGACTAAGATACCTTCATCTTTCCCAGATCAGCTCATCATAACCACTAGAAAACTACAATTCAATTCCTGCTTTGTAAGTAGTCTATGTTGCAGTTATTTCATCATCAGTTATGTATTGAATGCCCATAAACTGCAGGTTATAATGCTATGATTGTGTCCCAAGAGCAGACAAATCTCTGTTGATCATACACAGAGCAGTGTTACTCCGCCCACACATGCAGGAGAAGGGGTCACACTAAAGTGCAGGGACCATCCACTTACTGTGCTAAAAATCTTAGTGTTTTATTAAATGCTGCTTAGATAGATATTTTCCTAAAGCAAATTCCATCTCTTTTTGTCCCCTCCATTTTATTAATTTATTGATTCTTTATTTGAGGATACTAGCCAAAAGATTAGTCAGCACAGTCCATATTTCTCATATCTCCAGGGTGATGTTGGCAAGGCAAATGGAGAAAAATTGATAAAAGTTTTGTAAAGATGTCAGCTGGAAAAAGGTGGCATTGCTTAGGAAGATATGTTATGCTCAGCTCACCTCCCTGTTCAGAGAAAGAGAATTTCTCAGAATTTCTCAGAAGAAGACCAAGGGCCATTTCTCAGGTAGGTGAAACATTTCTTAATGTTAAGGTCTATTTTCCTTATGTGTAATGAATGCTATTAAATTCTTCTTTCTTTGGTACAACATACTCATCCCTCAATATTCTAGCAGGAAATCTCATTGACAAGTTCCCTGAAATTCTCTAATGCCTTTTTTAACAGATTTTTTATTTGCAGCAAGAGAAATCCAGCACACTGAGCCACTCTGGCTTTCACTCAGATAGGCCTTTGCCAGCATCATTCCTAGTGCACAGTGTGTGCCAGTTCTCTTCTACTCCCTGGCTGATATACTTTCTTGTCTGAATAGGCTTATCACCTGCAAAATATAATACCTCTGCCTTCTCTCCCTTCTTTATTAGCCCTAGTAAATAATAACATCTCAGTACCCCTGGTGACTTAATTTTTAGGGTATATTTCTCTGTAGCAGTAAAGTTTGCACTGACATTTCTTCTCCATATGTCCAGGTAGGTTGTTTAGTTTAGGTTGGGGGGGAGTGGGGGAGGGTGTGTAGTTTGCCTTTTTTTTTTTGTGACTAAGAAGAACAAAATGCACAGATTATGTCAGAATTGGCCATGCTGTCAACAGTGTGGTCTCCTCATCTCCACCAGTTTATCCTCCTTCCACTGCCTTCCAGGAAAAGTTAGTCTGATTACTCCTCCCCTCAAAATGTTTTAATTGATTGCCAAGAACTCTGTGCACGGTTTCTTCAAGGCTGGTTATTCCCTGGACTAACCAAAAATATTGCCAGCACTCATACCCTCTGACTCACCTCTGGATCCCAGCTGTTGTGATGGTTCTGGATTGTGATTATATTTGGTATAGTCGCAAATAATTGTATGGGTTCCCTGTAGCTTGTGCTAGTGTATGCAAAAAGCCCAGAAGATACTACTTCTGTAGCTCTGAAAGGACTTGAAAGCAGAGAAGAAACATGTAAGTCAAAAGGATATGGTCTGAGACTAAGGAGTCCCAACTTCCACTGATCTAGGGGATTAAAGAAAGGAGGGTCCTGGAGTATCTCTGAAAGAAGGCAGATTACTACTGGAAACTGTTGTTCACTGACACCCAAAGCCTTTTTATGAGTGCCAAGAGTCTGCACAGGACTAGAGGTCCTGTTGCAAAGGCCTAAATTCCATCTAAACACCTGCTGCTCCTTCTACAGCCTCTTGTTTGCTTGTGACTCACTCAAAAGCATTCAGCTCTCTTCACTCCCCAGCACAGGGGATGCAATACATTCCATACACATGCAATACAGCCAAATATTTACATGCCATCCTGTCTGCTCTTCAGATTTGAAAATTGTCCATCGTTTCCTCTACCCATGTACCCATTATTCTGAGATCAATGTGTGACCTCAGATTTTAAGGTCAAAAGGAGCTTTTAGATCATCCTGTCCAACCCCGTTTACAATTCAGAATTTATAATTTTATTCTATTCTCCCTGTATGTGAAAGCATAATGCACATTCTTATGTAATTGCTATGCATAACAAGCAGCACTGTGTAATTTGATAAATAGCAATAAAGCATATCGAAATGGCAGCTCTTTATAAAAGAAGGCTGAATTCACCTTGCAATATTATTGGCCAACTGAGAATTTCAGGCATTTGCTGGAAAGTTTAATGCAAGCTTTGAAATTTGGAAAGCATGCTTCTTTGTTAAGAAATTCTCCATTTCTCATCATGAGCTTCTCAGAAACCATTAACATTTTTTATTTAAAGTAATAAGCTCAGAAGAAGGGGATATAGCCATGAGATAATAGCCTTTGTGAAATCACTAGGTGTGCTGAGGTGAATCCATGGGTACTCAACATAATGACAGGATCATCAGCTAATGCCTACTTTTATAGAGTTTTAATATTCTAATCACTTTTCCAAGAAATAATCTTTATATTTAAAGGTATAAGGACAGTCTTAGAGCCAAAAATGTTAAAATAATATTATGTTACCCTGTGAGTCTTGTAGACAATTAGTTTTAATAGAATGTAATACACCAATCTGATTCACTAAGACAGTGAGGTTTTCAGCTAAAAGAATTACAGAGGCTATGCCTACTCATTATATTTCAGCTCTAAGCCAATTCAGCTTCTCTTCCTCAGAGTCCTCAGGCTCCTCTGCTTGGTGTCTTGATTAAGATGGCATGGGAGACCAATGGTCCCTTGTGCATGATGTTATGATTAAGCCCCTCCTGTGGCTGAGTTTCCAGCATGACTGTGGAAGTCAGGACACACACATTTGACTCTAGACTCTCACTTACATTTCATGGAATCCCTATTTCTACCCATTTAAAAAACAGAGATAAAGCCATTCCTGAATGCCAGAAGTCTTAAGGAAGTGATGACTGTGCAAGTTTGAGATGCCTAATATACATATACATACCCCTAATGTACAAATATCTGTACTAAGTGATGTTCTTAGATAGCCTGAAAGGAAAAATTGTTACTATTAAAATACTAATTTCTTCAAGCACTGCTAGCTTCTTGGCTGCTAAGGAGGAGTTAGAAAAATCTCACTGTGGAAAGAAAAAAACAGAGTTGGAGAATCCCAATATATAATGATATACTTCAGACCTTACTGTGTTAGAGCAAATCCCCACATTGTCAACCATTTACTCTTTGCAGGTGTGAGTTCGCTGTTTCTGACAAGTAATGCTAAATTCATAAGATTACTAGTGAGGCTGCAACCATCTAATAAGTATCTAATAAATATGATTGTTAAAAAGAGCAAGGTATTTCAGAATAAGAAAGCAAACTTCTCTCACCATTTTGCAGATAACAAGTTCATATATATTTTCAAAAAAGAAAGATCTTTGCATCTGGGATAAGACTGTTTCTGACAGCACAAGGGAATGTGACCAAATAAGAGAGCTTTATTAACTGTATTCTACAACAAACCTACAAAGTCATTTTACTCATGCGCTTTCGGATTCGATTAAATAGTAGCCATGGGGTTATTGTCTGATTATTTCTGACTGAAAATTCAAATATTTTAAGTATAATAATGAGGATTTTACTACTCTGCTTGTGAAGCTACTGAGATCCAAGTCTCCCTGTATTAAAGTAAGCAAGAAACATAACGTTACTCAAGTTACATTTTCCACTTGAATTGGCAATGTGATTGTGCATTCCTAAGCCACAAGAATAAAATCTTTGGAAACTAAAAGCAACCAACAGTACATACTGGGATGTCAATGAGCCATAAAGGCTATATATAGATTTATATAGCAGATAAATATTATGCTGTCATTAGAGAGCAAGCAAGGGTTTAATATTTGGATCCTATGTCAGATTTCTGCAGAACATTACTCTCCAACAGAGAGTATAAAAACCTCTTCCGGAGGACAGCAAATCAAGTGATAGTATTCAACAACCAGGCAGCCAAATCAGCCACATGTTTCAATGTTAACCTCAGATGGGATCCAGTGAGAAGTTTATGATGTAAAGGGACCAAGAAAATTATCTTGACCCCTTCTGTCAGTTCCTGGTAAACATAACAGACAGCAATATCATCAGTTCATGTCACAGCTGGTATGGCAAGTTCACATTAGGTGCTCAGGAAAAGTCATCTCAATAGCTTCAGTATTTCTGTGCTGTGTTCAGCTTCAGTTCATGGTGGCTTCCTATTATTAGAATTAGTGACTGTCTTAAACAATAAATCCTTCTTTGGGGCTTTTTTATTTTTCCTTTCATGGAAATGTTCTGTGGGATTTCCCATTGTTCCTTATGGTTAAATTAAGCAGATATGAAGAGACTATTTCTGTTTTCCATAACCCAAGAGGGGTTAAGAAAGTTCATCACTGTAAGGGGCCAACCACTTGTTCTATCTATTTTCCTTCTATGAAAGTGAGCTCAAATCAGACTAACTTTCTCTTTAAGTTTTTTCCTTCCTGTTACCTAAATCAGTCTTTCTGACATGCACAGAAGATCTAAACAAATGCTCTTCTCATCAGGACTTTTTCTCCTGCAAATATCAAGAGTTCTTTCATTACAATATGTTGACCAAAACTGTATTACTGAGATTTTTTCCAGACATCAAACAATATTCCTGTACAACCTTTGATTCCAGACAGCATATAGGCATTCTAGTAGTCATCTATTTGTATTTAATTTTCTCCCATAGTGATCATGATGGTGATATCACAGGCTTTAAATTTGCTAGTGGCTAAATTTTGTAGGCAATCTTGTCTCTTCTCTTAAACCTATCCACCTCCTAATGCTCTCTCTCAAGAAATGTTAAGTTTGTGACTACTGCATAATGCCTTAGCCATGTTTTATTTTGAGCTGCAGCCTCTAAGCTGGTTTTCATAGAATATGGAAGCCTTGCAGAAGGTCTGCCTCTGTCCTAGACATGTGTTCTCATCTTCCAGCAGTGGAGTCAAAACCCTTTCTTACTCTTCAGCATCCCCATGAACTTTTACATAACTTCAACAGGGAAGCATGAAGAGACCTTGTACTTAGAGCATTTCTACCAAATAGCTCCTGTCTAAAGATTTTGCAAGAGTTTTGAAGAGTATAGATTGGGGTGGGGATACTCAATAATTTTGTTTTTCATGAAGGTTAAGGTGGATGTAAGGACACATACTGTCACTGAGACAGTAGGAGTGTAAAAGTCTGCAGCCTGTCTATGGGCTGTGTTCCAGTAGTGGAGAAAGCCAACTATTCTGGTCTGGAGGCCAAGGACTCTATCCTTTTCCACGCCCACTTAAATACTAACGTAAAGAATGAAATGGATCCTATCCAACACATATAGTCTTGGCTAGTCTATCACACAGAAATCTATTGATGAAGTACACAATGCAAAAATTATTCTAGAATTAAATTGAAGGACCTACACATAAGGCTCTTGCCACCATGTGTTGAAATCTTATCTCTTATCGATGTTGCCCACAACTGAAGTTAAGGTAATGGCATTTCCCAAACCAGTAGCAAACCACAGACGAGTAGCTGGACAAAGCATGTTTCATGATTTGGTAAGCAAGACTAGTGGTGTCACCTGGGCCTCTCACATAGTCAAAGCTCAATACCTCATAATCTGAAATTGGTTAAAAATGTAGAGGGAGATGAAGAGAAGGAAAGCTTTCCATTTTAGTTTTATAATTTTCTGTTTTCCTCAACCTTTCACTCTCTTGTGAGTAAGATTCTTCAGCTTTAAGTGCTGAGCTTATTGCTTTAAAGAGTCAAAAAACAAATAAAATGAAAATGTAAATTATTTTCATTTTGTTTTCAGGTTCTTCTGTTTTTCCGTGATTCATACATTTCAGGGAGACAAAATCATCATTTGATTTCCACATTCACACACCAAAATTTTGATTTATGTTTTTTAACTTTTAACATTATATCAGAAACTCTATCTGTAATTTAGATGCAGATTCTCTCATTGACTACTCAGCAGTTCTATCAGCCCATACAGTATATCCTCAGTTGATATATCCTTATCAACAGCTCAGGAAGAACTTCTTGGAAAGTTATTTTCCCAGTATTAGAAAATTTTAGTTTGTCATCACAGAATCAAACTAGGATATGTTCTAATAAAGACCCTTAAAAATATGAGGCTTTATTTTCTTAATTAAAAAAAACCAAAAAACAAAAACCTGAATCTTTCAAAAATATATCTTTAATATTCAGTTCTCCTCCACTAAAAAGTCGTTTGCGAAAACTAGGGGAACTCCACAATATCAAACACCAGACATATCCATTTTTCTATAGGAGTATAGACATGATCGTTTCTAAAATGCACTTCTCATTTCTCAGTGTGACATGGGTTGAAAACTTTGAGTAGGCAGGAGAGGATTAGGACATTTTTTTCTCCCCTTAATCTTGTTTCTTCCAAAGATCAGGGTTTTGCTCAGGAATGTACTCTTCTCTTGAGGATACATAGACAAAAGGCAAATAGCCTCTGAGTGTGTGACTCTTGCATGGTGAGGTCAGCACTAGTTGAGATCTCTTATTGATCTGTTGAATCAGACTGGAGAACATGAAATTCTTCTTAAGAGTGATCCAGCACCCATCCATGCCTTCCAAAATCTTTGTCTTCACTGAGCAGGAAAGATAAGCAAATATTTATGTAAATAAATATTTATTAAGGTTCTTTTGCTAGAATACACCGAACAAAGTTTATTTTCAGTTATTGTATTTGTTATCAGAATTTCTTGATTAAGTCATTATTTTACTACATCCTGTAAAAGCAGTTCAGCACTCACATAGTTAATATAGAACTATTCGCCTCCAAAACAGACAAATTTGATTGCCTATATAAACACCTCCTTTCCATCTCACTATGTTACTGGTTAGAATTGTACAATTGTTATTGTACATTATTATTATAATTATAACAATGGTCATTTTCAAAGAATTATTATTAATTATATATAACCACAGTCATTTTGCTTAGATATTGGTGCAATCTTAAACTTCTGGCTCTGGAGCTATTTTAAAAGTTCTGGAATTTTTCAGAGAACTAGGCTGAGAACCTGATGAGGTTAGGCCATGAGAACCTGATGAGGTTCAACAATTCCAAGTGCAAGGTGCAGCATCTGTATCAGGGCAATCCCAGACAAGAGTACAGAAGAACTCATTGAGGTCAGCCCTGCAGAGAAGGACATGGGAGTGTTGGTAGATAAAAAGCTAGACATGACCAGGCAATGTGCATTTGCAGCCTACCGTGTCCTGGGCTGCATTAAAAGAAGTGGTGCAACCAGCAGGGTGAGGGAGGGGATTCCACCCTTCTACTCTGCTCTGGTGAGATCCCAACTGGAGTGCTGCTTCCAGCTCTGGGGACCACAACATAAGAAGGACATGGACCTGTTGGAGTCCAGAGGAGGACCACATAGATGATCAGAGGGATGGAGCACCTCTCCTATGAAGACAGGTTGAGAGAATTGGTGTTGTTCAGCCTGGAGAAGAGAAGCCTCCAAGACCTTACTGTGGCCATTCAGTATACGTAGGAGTGTATAAAAAACAGGGAGAGAGATTTTACAAGGATATTTAAAGATAGGACAAGGGGAAATGATTTTAAGCTAAAAGAGCAGAGATTTAGGTGCTAGGAAGAAATTCCTTACTCAAACGGTGTTGAGGCAGTGGAACAGGTTGCCCAGAGAAGTTGAGGGTGCCCCATCCCTGAAAGCGTTCAAGGAATGCCTGGATAGAGCCCTGGGCAACCTGACCTAGTGGATGGCATCCACCCACGGCTGGAGTGTTGTAACTTCATGATCTTTAAGGTCCCTTTCAACCCAAGCCATTCTCTGATTCTATGAATAAAATATGCCTTCAGGAATCCCAGAGTCCTGAGAACAGTGAGAAAGTTTGGGAAGAGGGAAAGAAGACCTACTCTCAGTGAAAAAGGATCAGGTTAGGCAATGTTTAAACAAGTTGGACATACACAAGTCTGTGGGGTTTACTAGAATACAGCCACAAGAACAGAGGGTGTTGGCAGATGTCATTGTGAGACTGCTCTCTCATATATCTGAAAGGTCAAGGTGATGAGGAAATGTTCCTGAAAATGGGAAGCAAGTAAATGCCATTCCTTGGAATTTTCAAGTTTCCAAGGAAGGATGAGGAGTCTCCATTCTTGGAGATACTCAAAACTTGACTGGACACAGCCCTGGGAAACTTTTTCTGGTTGACCCTGCTCTGAATGGTGATTGGATTAGATAATCTCCAGTAGTTCTTTTAGCCTCAACTCTTGTGTGATTCTGTGATATTCTGTGGAAGTTTTAGTGCTAGAAAAGTCTGATAGGAATTTTAAATGAAAGCATTGTGAACCTTGTCATATTTCCCACTTCAGGGGGAAAAAGGAAAGAAAAATTTAAAAAAAAAAAAAAAAAAAAAAAAAAAAAAAAAAAAAAAAAAAAGAGAAAAAGACCATACCATCACCACCCTCTTGGGTGCCTCTCAATTAAAAACTGATATTTGTTTGAAGTAATTCTTTCAGAAATCCCAGTGTGCCTGAGACTATTATAAAAGCTTTTGTTTACATGCATTAAATTACAACAGTTTTCTGAGAAATCTGTTTTCATTCAGTTATTTACTCTCAAAAAACAGGTTTCTTGAGACCAGGGAGAAGGCTTCTTGCAACCATATGGAATCTTCTGACCAATACAGCTTCTCCTTAGAAGTTCCCATCTATCTATATTTTGCAATCAAATCAAATGCAAATCAGTCTGACTCCATAACACTTTCCAAGGCAATAAAAGTTTTTAATGTATTTGGAGGCCACCACACAGGAGAAATGAACACTTTCCCACTACACTCCCCCTTCTGTCTCATCTCCCAAGGAAATCTGAAAAAAAACCTCTAATACTATATATTTGCACTTGAACTAAAATAGTATTGGTGGTTACATGACAGTGGAAAAGAGAGAGTCCTGGAGCTGGAGCTTACTCCAGATATTTAGTGGTTATAAGTATGATACAAGCCTGTAAATTAAAGAGTGTATAACTCATAAACCCAGCATCCCCCTCTTTTTTATTTATTTATTTTTTTTAATTGAAGCCAAATTCTACTTTCAACCAGCAGAAATTCCTCGCCCCCAGTGCTCCATTGTTGGGAATGTCTGGAAAGGCCAGATGTTGGAGGCAGTAATTCAGGGGCTGAAGGAGTGCCTGAAATACCCACTGCCCTCTGGAGGACAAGAGAGAGGCTGAGCTGCTGGAACCTTCCGCCAGTGCAGGCTGTAATGCATTGTGTGCTTCTGTTGTGGTTTTGCCTAGAATAAATGGGGATTGAAACTGGAAACTACTTAATGGTGCAAAAAATTAACATAGCCCCAAAAGGCTTGGAAATTTAAATCTGAGTTTGTACTCACTGATCTTCTGTGGTGTGTCATGTTAATTCATGTCCTATTTTTATGTCTTATTATGAGAAATGTGGCTTATTATAGAAGGGAAAAATCTGTCAGATATGATTAATGCCTTCATGTCTAGGAAAGTAGCCTTGTAGCCACACAGGCTTAGGGTTTAAAAGAAACAAAGTTTTAGGGAGAAGTAATTTTTTTCTTTTAAAAAACCTGACGCAGGTGGAAAAAAACCATGCTTTCCAGGCACAGTTTTTCAGTTTTTAAATTCCAAGGTATTGAAATTTGTACAGATGAAGTAGAGCATAATTAATGAATATCTTTAGTCATGTACTTAATAAACTGGAGAGCCAAATTAAAACTTGATCTATAAAAAAAATTCCCGTGCTATGAAAAAAGTGGAAAAATAATGAATGATGAGCCAAGATCTAAGCGGATGAACAACCATAAAATGCCATAACTCTTGAGATTTACAGAAACATTTTCAGGTAAACACAGCATTTCTGTTTTATATTTAGAACTTCAACACCAGAACCAAAAAATGCTTCCATAGTTTACTTTTCAGTGTAGCTACACAAAGTTAAATAAGAGACAAAACCGTCTTATCACCATTGTAAGACAAAAATTCCAGTGGTGGTACACACAAACTTCAGAGATAAATTTACTGCAAACAGCAGTGAATATGACTGGTCCTTTCTTCATTGTGGTAGATGGAACACAAAGAGCCAGCACAAATGGCAGGAAACAAATAGGAAATTTTTTTTTAAATTGAAGAATTTTAATAATTGCATTGAATTAAGACACAAGTCATTCTTGAAAAAACCTCAAAAGCTCTTGAAAAATGACAGATTAAATAGCCTGACAAACAAGATCCAGTAAGAGGCATAAAGGCATATTCCATCCCACATTTTAACTCATCCATAATGATCCTAACACAAAATATTAATAAAGTGTAATTTGTTCTGGAAGGGTCTAATATTTAAAACAGACCATTTGTAATGAAACTTTCCAAGATCCATTCTCATCAATAATGCTTTCTTTTCCTCAGAAAAGAATGGAGGGCCATGAAAGCATTAGATTCTGCATCTCCAGGAGGAAGCCTCCCTGAAAGCTTTTTTAACTTATTGTGCAAATAGATGATCCACATCTACTTGATGGGACAGGATATACAGCCACCACGAACAGCAGTACTTCCTCTCTTTGTCACTCCCTCCCTCCCTCAAGATCAGCATGGCTTCTCTGGCTCCCTCGACAACACAGAGCTCTACTGAGATCTTATGGACTACTCCAATACACACACACTGCTCTCTATAACATCCTCTGGCCTTTCTGAACCCTCATCCACTTTGTCCTTACTGGCTTCCCTCAGCCCTCAACACCTCCCTGCACACACTTGTTGAATATTTTGTGTCATTATCACAAAATTCAATTTTGCTCTTAGGGGAACTGGAAGTTAATGTTGCCTGCAGAACTGAAAAGCCTTGAGTGGGTCCTGGCACTACATGAGGAATTGTATCATTCAGTGAGGAATGCGATCTGAAGAGCCCTATTCAGCCTACAAATCATTTACTCAAAAGACTACAATAGACACCAGGCAGAAAATAGTATGAATACAGGGAAAAAAAAAAAAAAGGCAGCCTCAATCCTGCAAACACTTATGTGTGTACTTAATGTAATGTGGATGAATATTGATTTCAATGAGAGTGCTTATATGCATAAAGCAAGGCATATGCATGCTTATAGGATCAAGGCCAAGATTGTTAAGTACTGCAAGCTGAGCTTTAATGACTGATAAAGCAACTTAGGAATACACCAAAATATGTCAAGGAAATATTCAAGATGCCTGGCTGGTTTCAATACTTATAAAATTGTATCTCTGCTCTGAGTCTGAAATAAGATAAATAATTTGTTAGTAAATTAATGACAATCACATAAAATTAGAATGTAGTATAATGTATGAGCGAAAGGAGCACACATGTGGCTGAATAATTCTGCCTCCTGCTAGAATGCATCCATTTCTGTGGCAGCTATTGAAAAATGTACAAAAACATAACAGTTTATGTCAAAGAGGTGAATGATCCTCCCATTTGCAACAGCCAGGGAAAATTAAAGTTGAAAGGGAATTGCTCACAACAGAATTCATCCTGCAAATATACAGACTGGGAGTTGCAAAGCCAATGGGTGATCATTTCAGACTCCACTGTACAGCTTGGTTTTAGTCTAGGTGGGCATACTGGCCACAAATTTTCTCATGCTCTCTGTCATAGTACATTCTGAAACACTGACCTAACATTTTATCAAAGTTATTTTTTCTTCAGCCTTCTATGAAAAAGAATGGATGTGAAACACTGTGGAAATGCACACTCTGGTTTCTGTTTAAACGCTCTCAGGGAAACTTTAATTGCATAACCAAAATGACAGTTTGGGACAGTGACTGGTAACTTAATGCTGGAGACTTTGAAAACCTATGTCTTAATTCCCCACTCAGTAACAGCATAACTAATTTAGCAGTGATGAACATGGAAAACAGACTCTCAGCTCAGCCTGAATGCCGAACAGATACTGTTTTCAATTATGGTGACTGCTCTGGTCTGCAAGGATCTTGAGTGAGAACACACTGCTTGTGAGCAGTGCAGTCTTGGCAGTGGAGAATACTCCAACTTTCCAGACAATACAAGTCACACACCTAAACATTTTTAGGATTATACTGTATATTTTAGAAAGACAAGCTCAGGGGAATTCTAGAAGTAGCTCACAGAAAGGAGACAAGAGTCTTCCAGGGAAGGAGGCTTGCCTGAGCACTCAACTAATGTGCAGGGAGCCTTGTGGTGAAGAGGCTGTGATGTCTCTAGCCCTGAAATTAGGTGGTGCAGCCCTGCCAGATTTGTGGTGTCCACACTGGATACAGCTCAGAACTGTCATGAATCTTCTCTGAATGTGAGATGATAGATAAGTGTCTCTTCAGATCTGGTCAGCTCTGCTAATATGACTAGCTCATGACTGTGGTGAAAATGGAGTTTTACAGGAAACTTCAATTTCAGAAATTCCTCAAGAATCTGTATGAGACCAGGATTCCTGCTTTCTGTATGCTTTGTTCTAGGGTGATCAAAATAACAATAACAAAATATAGTAACAAATTTCTAGCTCTCTACCTACAGTGCTTCATTGGCTTAGGAAATAACGTGTCATCTACTGCCCAGCCTGCTTATTCCTGCCTATCTCAGGGACTACAGTGGCAGAGCACTGGAACATGCTGTCCAGGAAGGTCGTGGAGTCTCCCTCTCTGAAGATATCTAAAACCCACCTGAAAACATTCCTGT